>NC_137659.1:19454258-19674258 GCF_963422515.1 Blennius ocellaris
GTTACCTCACACTTTCTCTCTTTCTATTGCCAAGAGAATACTTCAACTGGCGACAAATTGGCTTTCTTTACCTCTGGTACACAGAATAGAACTATTAAATCTGCCATTAAACCATTCGTTTTATAATTGGATTGCCTTCGCTCTTTATTTCCAACCTGGAGGATTTTTATACCCACCACACCTGGGTGCATCAGCACATTTCTGTGGACCAACAATGTTGTTGTTTTTTCTTCTGCTTCTTCTTCTATTCTTCTATCTCTTGAACCTTTTCTCGTTGTGACTGTGCCGTCTTGTTAACACACTCTGGACGTATAACGCCGGCTGCTCTGCCTGTGAAGGGAATGTCAACATACACTGTTATAGTGGTTGAAAAAACTTTTAAGATCCTTAGAAAACTACTTCGCTGCCCAAACAATCACCGTGATTTCCAGTGTCAGAAAGCACAGAGGATTATTCACTAATCTTGGCAAACAACTAAACAGACTGCTGTTTGTTGTCTCGCGATTTGAAGAATTGCTTATTTTCTTCAAAAGTAGCCAGAGAGCAGCATGTTGTGATGCTCCGGGTTTCACGCGGCACGCCACATTCATCCGGTCGGTTTCATTGGGAATTCACTTAAGCCAAACCGACTCTTCAAAAGGGGGCGTCGAAGTCAACAGACCCCAGGGCAACACAATCAGAAAGACCTGCGAGGGCAGGCATCTGCTGAGTGACCAATTCCTGCAGGGTCCCCAGAGTTTAGAACCAATTGTGTTGTTTTACAAGATTAAGAGAGCCAGGAGTTCAAGAGTCTTGCAGACACACTTTCTGTACATGTCAAATAGAGGTCCCCCCCCCCCTCCCACAAAAAAAACTACATAAAATAAACGCTATTATGTAAACTTTCTCTGCATTGATGTGAGGAGTTTCCACAAGTCCCGACTGACTGAACAGGCTTCTTCAGATGCTTGAAAAGAAAGAGAATTGATAATGGACACGGTGATGCTGAGGAGCTTCGTTTACATGACGCCATAAATTGTACACCGTGAGATAAATGGTGTTTAGGTGGCCAACTTGTCTGCATCATCTGGATTTGGTTGCTGCATCAGCCACATGTACCATGTAATAGAATCGTGCAGTTATTTCCAATGTAAATCCCTCATACAGCTTACAGAGGCCATGCATCTTCAGTTTTACGACCCCGTGTCTTCACTGATTCCTCCCCCGAGGTGCAGCTTCTTTTTATATGTCTCCGTGCGCATTGTGGGGCTCCTGCACAGGTTGTAAGATGATATCGTGTGTGTGTGTGTGTGTGTGTGTTCATTTTGCAGTGTCCGTCGTATCATCGTAACAACACTTTTAATGGTCCCTCAGCCCCGGGTCAGGCCCATAATTGCAAACGTATACATGGAGATCATGTACAAGACGTTGGTGTGGAAGTTTAAGGTGCAGGCATTGACAGTTTATGTGTGTGTGTGGACATGAAAGTTATGTCTCTCAAATGAATTCATTCAGCTCTCTGCACAGTGCTGGTCCTGCTATTTAACTGCTCGGCAATTTGATGGTGAAAGATATCCCAGCTGTTCCAAGCTCAGGCAGATTGAGGTGGTCTGCTCGCTTACATTCTCTCATCTCATTTACATCACAAAATTGCAAAGTGAGGAAATGACCGTCCACTTGAAACAGTCCGGCACACACACACACACACACACACACACACACACACACACACACACACACACACACACACACACACACACACACACACACACACACACACACTGACAAGATAAGTAAATAACCAAGTAACCTTTTCTCAAATGCCACCACTAAAGCACTTGACTTTTTACTTCTGTGCACAAAATGAATGGGGGGGGGGTGTATATATATTTCTTGGGAGCTTGGTCTATCTTCTCATATTTTGCTGCTTTTGTTGTCCAACAAATTCAGCGTGCACCTATGCCAAAAGCAGGCTTTAGTTATGGCAGCTTAGTCAGAGGGATTTGGAAGACTTTTTCATTGGGAGATAAAAGCATCTGAGCTCTTTGTCTCCCAGCGACTCGAGATGGTTTTAGAGCCTGATGAAGCTTTGTTATGGCTAATCTTCTCTCGCCTCCCTGTCCTCTCTTCCACCCATCCCTTCTTCACAACAAACACAACTTTTCTCTTTTAATTATGGCTTTTCATCTGGGGCCCAGTCACAACTGAGAGGAGAGGAGCAAAGCATAGCCGAAACACAATTATACCTGCAAGTAGGAGAGAAGGCTCTCAGGGGAGGTGTCATGTCTGTGTATGTGGGTTTTCCATGCCGTAAGAGTGTGTGTGTGTGTGTGTGTGTGTGTGTCTGTGTGTGCATGCGTACTGTGCTCGGGTGCGCATGTCAATCCACAAACAGATTTTCTGGCATTTTGATATCTGTTGTGCGGAGACCACCTATTGTGAGCTGTGATCCTCCTAGCAGGCTTCTGCCAAAAAGTGCTATATTTGACACTACTGGCGATCAGAAGGCTCACACAGAATAACATGGAGTCAACGTGAGCTACCTTTCAGCCTCTTTCTGCACCAGCAGAAGAGAACACTGAGCATGTGTTGAGGTCCATGTTAATGGCTGCCACATTGTGATATGAACATATTGCCTATTGTAAGGGAGAAAAAAAAAGAAAAGCAGGTAGATGCCGGCGTGTGGTTTGTGAAGCCTAACACACAAAAAGACCGAAAAGTGTTCTCTTACAGTAGTTCTCAATGAATGAAATGATGCTGTTTCGTACTGAATGTTAAAACAATGATATGTGAGAGATTTGAATATAATGAGAAGAGGCTCACTGGGTATCGATGACATGGACGAGCTCATGCGGTGCGAACGCGATTAATGCTCTGTGACAAAACAGAAAATTGACCATACAAAAATGTGTCTGAATCATCGATGAAGGCCCCCCCCCCCTCCCTGTCACTGCTGTGTAATTAGACTGCATCTTCATTGTCGTTTTACACACCGGGGTGTGTGCGTGCGTTTGACTCTGTGCTCATAGTGTGTGTCTGAGTGTGTGCACTGCATACTCATGCGCTCGCCCCCAGCTCAGAGCTGTGCAGTGAATGTATATGTGCTTACTGCAGTCAAACTCTGGTTAGTAACGTTTGCCCTTGCTGCAGCTTTGTACAGCACCATAAACGCCTGTGTGTGCGTGTGTGTGTGTGTGTGTGTGTGTGCGAGCGTCTGAGAGGGCTCGCTGTTTGACTTGCTTTTCATCTGCATTTCCGTCTTCTTTCCGTCCGTCCCGGTGCTCTCCAACAAATGCTGACAATGACAGTTTTGCAACGCAGATGTTGTTATTTGCAAATGTTGGATTGCTCTCGTTCTTGCATTTCCGAGCTGTTTATCCGATGTATGACGTGTCCATTATCCACAAGCCCCAAAAACTGCCTGCATTCATAGACTACTGTGTTTCTGTCACTAGCAGCAATTTGGCTTTAGGCAGAAGGCCTGATTGGGAAAGAAGTCTGAAGGGAGATGGAGCTCTCTTTGGCTAGACTCCAGCTCTGTCCATCCTATTTTAATTACCTATGGCGCTAACCCAGGGGAATATCTCTGTTCTCCTCTGCCTCTGTATCTTCTCTGCTCTCTTCTCCTTCATCTCCACTCTCTCTTTTTTGCCAGCATCGTTTCTTTTCATCTCCTTCTTTCATTACTCCTTCGGTCTTTCTGTGTCTTTCTTCTTGGGTTTTCTCTACCCACCCACCCCCCCACATCACCTAACAGCACACAGCTGCGTCAAAGCCGTATGCAGAGGTAACCTTTGCATTAGCATATAAATGACCCAGTAGAATGAACAGTATTTTAGGATATTTAACAGCAAAAGACAGATTCCCTTAACTCTGATTAGACCAATTCTGAGGAGACAGGCAGCCACTTGAGGGAATATCGCCTGCACCTCGATAAGATAAAGACGAGACACGGTGATTCCATTGCTGAGGAGTGCATGAGGGTGTGTGTGTGCGTGTGTGTATGCATGCACATTGCTCTTTCTCGTGTATGTATATTGAAGGAGGATGGATTTCTGAGTGTCCATTTCTTTTCAGACCAGCTTAAGTGATGCAATCATTCTATAGATTTGTCAAAGCAACAAATCGCCTTGCATATTCCTGAACAGCTTGCTTAAATTGGAGGCCAGAGAACTCGCATTACGTCCTGACAACCTTCATGGAAAGCTAAAGGGACAGGTTATTAGAATAGAAAAAAGAATGTATGTTGCATGTTGATTCTAAATTGTGAACATTTGTAAATTTGCCTTGTTTCTTCAGAATCAAATCAACTTCTCCACAGAAGGAGAGACTTTCACAGAAAAAGCTCTTTTGTATTGGTGGAGCAGATCTTGAAATGTTGTTTTTGGAGGGCACAAGGAATAGAGATCTGCTGCTCATCCCACATAATCGTTGTAATTGTGGCAGAATTTAAATGAGGGTTAAATATGCTTTGTAGTAATTTCAGAATTTTTGGCGAGGTGCATCTTTACAGCAAAATAAATATCCACCAAAGACACATTTCCTCACGTTTTTGTGCAAGGTCCAGATTGAACAGAAACCCTCAGCGTTTAGTGCAATTAAAGTTTGTTCACGGAAACTTATTTCAAATCTGTTTCATCTTCCATTCACACCTTTCGTTTAAGCAGCAGTCTGTCTGCTTAAACGGAAAATTGTCCATGCCTATTTATTATTTTGTATGAAACCACTCACCCAGTTCTGTCTCATAATAGACAATATCAGAATTGTTTCTATTGTTTCTATTCTAACCAAAATGTAAACACTTATTTTTTTTAATGGTTTCACAGGTACTTGTAAGGGTGGGATCGGTTACCAGCCAACCTTACCTGAAAATGATGTATTTCCACATCAGCTTTCTTATGAGGATAGTATTTCCTGAAACCAGAAAAAGTGACAAAGATCAACAAGGTGACACAGGTCATCAAATTGAGATGTCAAACAGGCCGGAAGCTAACATGTGAACTGATGAAGAGATAAGGACAGAATGACGTTAACACACAGGAAGAGAAGGAGAATGAGACACAGCTGGCAGTGAGGAGTGGAGCTAATGAGGGGGCACACAGGACTACATGCTAAAAGAAAGGGGAGAAGGACAGAATGGTGTGACGAGAGCAGGGAAGTCAGAGGACACGGGACACGAACTGGAAACAGATATGACAAGATTCACCAGCTGTCTTATAAGTTTGTAACTTGCCACACTGTGCTGTGTGGATTTCATAAACTTGGTTACCACAGCAGTTTGCACGGCACAATTGTGCTGACACTGTCAGCAAATAATTGCTTGTTTTTTGTCTGAGATGGCCAAAACTGCACAGTGTGTCGCCACCCCAAGGATTTAAATCACGAAGGACTTACGACAGCCCAACATGTCCAAACAAACTGAAAGTAAATGTTCGAATTAGGCTTGAAACACAAGGGATTATCAGGGAGAAACAAATCATAAAAACACACAACAAAGCTAAAAGTTAAAGAGAAATGCTAAAGTTGTTGCGATGTCATGAATTCTCTCATTTGAATCCCCCTCAAGGAAATAAACAACTTTTCAATGAGCGTGAGCGGTGTCTTCACAATGATCAGGAAACCTTTGACTCTGAGTTTCTTGGGATCCACTCTCAGCAGATACATTTAAATCTAGACATGAAGCCTTAAGAACTGAGGAATGTGCTCAATATTCATTTGCAGTCCAGGTTTGGAAGGTCTCACGTGATCTGGGCCGAATATTTTGCATGTGTGTGTGTGTGTGTGTGTCTGTGTGTGTCTCTTTAAAAAGAAAGCCACTATGCCATCTTTTTTGTTTTTCAATCTCCCCCCAGGAGTTTTGAGTGAAGCACGAAACATCCTGGTCACAACTAACTTTGTTCTCGTTCTTGCCACCAGCCTCTCTGCCTGTGTGGAGTTTGTATCCACCTTCATTCCTTCTCACACTTACATTTGGCTCACGTTAATGACTCTCCATATATGCCAGTTTGCCGCTTTTGGTGCGAAATCAGTGAGAAACGTGACAGAATTTTCTGCGACTGTGTCTAAATGAATCGTGTGCTTAAAATCATTTTCACTTCAAGGTGCAGTTTCCCAATTAACCAAATGTTGATTTTGGAGGAGCTTTTGTGGTTCGAGTCAGTCGTTTAATTAAGCAAAACTTCACAACATTGTCTGAAAGCTTAAGGCTAAACATGTGACTGAAACATCTGTTTGGTAACCATGATCCTGGTGTTGTTAACAGACAGCTCATATCGTCTAGTATCATATTTATCCCAACTTTCAGCAGATCTGGATTCAGAAATAAACCACAGTCAAAATATCCCTCATTCTTTTTAATTAGACTCTTCTTCAATTTTTTTTCTTTTTTTTTCATTTTTGCTAGATATCTCTTTTAGGACTATTAATGAAGCGATAGTGTTCAAAGTGTGGTGTACTAAAGTGTGAAGGTGACCCACTTCTCCCAGTTTAGCTTGTGTCTGTGTTTCTACCCTGAAGCCATCTTGCTTTATTCCCGGCTTTAACCTGCATACTGTCCTCAAGGAGCAAGTGTGTTACAAATGAGAACAGCGTGTAAAGGATTCTATTCCAGCCGAGCAGTCAGTGCTAAAATATCCAGCGTGAAGCCTCGGCTTTGCGGGTTACCATTTTTTTGAATTCAACTTGAACTTCCCCGTTCCGTCTTTTTCAAAATTGTAAATCAGTCTGTCATGATAATCCAGCTGAGGAGGTCTAGGACTGCACAGGAAAATAGTACTTAAAAGGGGGAAAAAAAGAAAGTTCTTTTTATGCGCGCTTCCTTTAGTCCAATATCAAGTTAAAGGCATGAGAGTGCATACACTGTGCAGTTGCTCTGGTAATTTATGCACATTATCAATCCCCAATGTATGAGACAGAATGAGTAGGTGTTCCTTTGCATACATAAGGGCCAGTTATCAGGGTGCCAGCTCATTCAGAAGGATAGATTCGGCTGAAAACATACATAAATTGACATTCCATGCAAATAAACTCTAATGGTAAGCGTGCTTTATTTGTGAAGGTGTAATGCGTTTGTCATGTTGCATCAGTGAATGTTTCCCCACACTGACTTTGAAATTAGCCACATATTTTGCTGGTTTGGATGATGTGGCTCCCCCATCCCCCTCTTTGCAGAGAGAACAGGGATCCACACCTCCCTGGATCCAAGTGTGCGTTTGTGCACACTCATGTGATCTGGCATGGATTTGGTTTATTCCCTAAATGCATGTATCGGTGTCCGTGCGCGCTCGTGAGCTCACATGTATGTCGGCATGTATGTGTTGGAGGGAGCGGACCCGCCCTCTTTGAGTTTACATCGACTGCAACAGCACATCTCTGCCTCGCTTTACTATTGGTTGCCACGGTAACAAAGGCACAGAGTGGAGTGGCTGCAGCAGCCAAACAGAGAGCAAGAGACAGAGGCAAAAAAAAAAAAAAAAAAGGAGGGAGAGAGAGAGATTTTGCCTTTCGACCTAATCGCAACAGCAGACTCAATGTATTATCGCAGAAACACACAGTTTAGGTACAGTGATGAATTAAAGGTCGACGCCTTCAAAAAGTGTCGTGAGCACGCGCCCATATGACACCTCATGCACACATAAACATATCACAGTGTTAATTAATGGCCGTGGTGCACAGGTCATTGCTTTTCATGACAGCATTGGGTGGAGTTTTATTGCTTGTGTTATTGTGTATGTACGTCGCAGTGTTTCTACGTGGTCGCTAAAGGCTCCCCACTGAGGACCAGGATCATGCTCTTTATTCTGCCTCAGTTTAGCTGGAAGAGGATGTATTGATCCAGCTCAGCTTTAATAGTTAAGATGCCTTGTGCAAATATGAGCTTGTCCAATATACACCAAAGGCCACTGAAGCATTTTAGAATGGGATTATGGGTAAATCTGAGAGTGATAACAGTTAATAAATATAGTTTGCTTGCCTCGTTGACATACTGGCGGCTGTATTAAAATTCCCAGCACGAGGCCTTTACCATCGGGTCAGCTGCTGCAGGTCAACAAGTGCAAAGATGGTATGAATTAAAACTTCCTTTGTTGTGAACGAACCAAAACATATGTGACAAGTGTGTATACACTGTTTAGGAAGACTTGCTGATTGGTTAATTATGTGGACGTTAGCAGGTGATTTGCTAATGGGATGCTTGATGAAGCTAGATTACGGCGTGCGGCTGTCGGCATCATTACACGCGTCCCATGATAACGGTGTCAGTGTCACACCAGTTCGTCCCGTCACACCGGCATGATCTGACACAAATAGCGTAACACCCTTTCTTCTCTTCACTCGCTTGTCTCGTCTCCCTTGATTTCCTGATACTGATTCTGTCACCGGTCGGGTTTTTATAGCCTGATGAGCAGCAAGTCTATCGCAGGCACTGTCTCTTTCTTTCACTCCCTGTTTCATTGAAACCAGCTTTGTCTTTTTGGCTTTCATCTCTCCCTTTTCTTTTGGCGCAGCAGGGAAAACCAAGACCCCCTTGATAACTGAACGTCAAAGCGTTGCCCCAAACCTCCTTCTTCACAATACAGATCGTTAGAAATATTGCCTTTGTCACGGCGGGGCCGAAAGCAAAGGTTTAGTCTGTTGATATTGGCCTCAATCTGATGCTTGTTTTTAATGGATCAATAACCTTAATCAATACACACTTTAATGAGGAGGCTTCATCAATAATTGGACGAGGGGGCTTCACTGTGTTGCACGCGCGTTTTGCAGGTGCATTTGTGTGGGTAAGATAGAGAATAGCAGGTTTTCCGATGTGTTTGCTGAATTATTATGAAAACCAGTTTATATACCTCAAGCTATTTCCATTTTCTAACAAGTTATTTTTTTTTCACAGGTTTGGATAGAAATGCAGCAGAAACCACTCGTCTTTCAGGAATAGACCAACTCCTGATGGGCTTTTGTTCGTCATAGTTCAGTTGATTTATGTGAATAATGCTGCTATTGAAATATTATATAGAAACAAAAATGTCCACATGAAAGAAAGGATTATCTGATCTAAGCTGTTATAATAGTTGGTGGTATTATTTTCTGTGTTGCAATAGTCTCCGTTTAGATTTGATTTGAACAGGAATAATGTTGACATGAAATCAGACCACGATTGAAAATGTCCACTCCGTTAATGGTTAAAAGTGGCGTGGTGGTGCAGTCGTTAACGCTGTCACTCGTCTGGATGACGAAATGGCCTCGTTTCTGCTCTTTGATAACATTACGCGCGTAATAAAAATAGAAATTTTCCCATCGCTATTCGTTTGTCCAGCTTCATGTCCAACATAGCATGGAAAAGGTCTGTGGAACCACTTCACACCATGTTTTAAATGTTTATTCAAAAAATAATCTTTAACAGGCAAATTTCGATCAAACGTTCTTAAAACAAAAAAAAACGGACATTTAAAAAACAAACCCTGTAGTGCTGCACTCTACTTTGAAACTACGACACCCACAATCAATTATGCAGAAGACTCTAATGACTGGTTGGCCAGGCATTTAAGCTCCAACATGATATCTCATCAACTTCTCTTTTCAGCGCACTCATTAAATGTATTCTGAGCCATGGATTACTTCAGGCTGAACAAAACCTTTAAACATGATTATTTTTCTATGATTTTTGATTGGATTTGATCTGAGTTAATTATTGTGTCGTGAACAATCAATGCACAAACTCCAAATGCACTTCACAAATACCAATAAATCGAGGACTTGTTGCAGTGACATAAATTGCTGGTAATAATGCGACAATGGAACATTCTGACATGTTTTCTCACGTATTACAAAAAGAAGCAGCCAAGCCATGGGCATTAAACTTAAACAGTTCCAATTAGTCATTGTCAATGCTCCAAAGCATTTAGGTGTTGCACAAAAAAGAAAAGATTAAAAATAGATGCCAGTATTATGTGGCAAATAAAGAGGAAAGTGTGAATCACTTTTTAATCTTCTCCAACTTGTCTGTTTTCCGCCTGGATATTTTCAAATCTACAAACTTTAAAGGTCAGAGAACTTATCCGGTTTATTGAGTGGACGGCCGAAAAGATTTGATTTAGTTTAACTGAAGCTTAAAGTCATAACGAGGACTGTGCTTGTCCTAACATTCATTTGAATTACAGGGAATATTTCTGAGCCATTTTTCGACAACTCTTGCAGCCAATGATGTACACAACATAGACATTTTTGTGTCCACAGCAAACACAGCAGTGTTTTGCTCTCAGAGAGAGCTTTCCATTGGATTAATTGACTGCTGCGTTCCATGGAATAATAAAAGAAAATGTGTCTCCTGTAACTTTTCTCTCTGATTTGATGTAATTATAATGAGCGGCAGGAGCACATTTTTGCGGCACATTGGGTTAATGTAGCAAAGCGTGCTCATTTGATAATGGTAATCTCAGTGGAGCGCACACACCTCTTTTAATTCATTCCATCCATCTATTTAGTCCACCTTGACACAGGGTTCTCCTTTGAGGTGTGAGCATCCTATTTGGATGCTGCTGCTCAAATAATGAAATGAGCCTGACCCTAAACCCCAAACCCTGAACCCCCATCACTTCTCGCCTTGGGAATCCCAGCGGAGAGTCACATGAAACGAACCACCCAACCCCCCGCCCCTCGGAGCGCCTCCTCCTCCGGGACGGCTCAGAGGTGTCACACCCGCACTCCGTGGGCTGGAATTTCATTTGAAGTGGCCCCGGAGTATAGCGTCCCCGGCCCGTGTCACCCCACAGATGTCTTCAAACGGCGCGTCGCTCAGTCTCGTGCACAGTCTGAAGTGTTTTCTGCACAGGTGACTCTGCTTATGGATGTAAGTGTACAGTATGTGTGCTGCGTCTGGGTGCATCTGAGCACTTCAAACAGCAGCTGTCATCGCCTTAGCAACAAAACACATCTACCTCTGTACCTGCTTCACTGAAAACAGTCATAATTCTTTTCTCTCTCTTTTTTTTTTTTTCCATCTGGCAGACAAGATGAGAGATAATAATGGGTGGAGGAGGTGGGAGATGGAGGTGCAGAGATGAAAGATAAAAGGGAATAAGCGGGGGTTGGGGAAACATGGAGCATGCCATTTACGTTGATTTGGTGGGAGCAGCAGTGATATTGCATAGATTTTTTTTTTTCCTGTTTCTAACCTTTCTTTTCATTTGTGTGACATCAAACGTCACATTTTCCAAGATTTCAGTAGCTCTCCCAGCAGCTCAAGCCCCAAGCACTCCGCCCCTTTATTCTCTCTATATTGCATCTTTTCATACCTTCTCTTTGCTCGTCTCCTTCCCTTTAAAAGTATCTTGATGTTTGAAACTGTTTGCACCCGCCACAGGAGCTGTGAGCTGCGGACGGCTCAAATGAATGCGTAGAAGAGCTCCCACGCTCAAACATGTATGTGATCGCGAGGCTGCTGCAGTTTATGTGTGCAGCTGTATTATTCAACTGTCTTGGTTTTTATAGGTGATCAAATTCTGATATATGACATGTGGGCTTGTGTTTGACGGCTTGACCCCGTGTGTGGGATTTCAGCCATGTTGTGGCTGTCTATATGTCAGTATTGGCATGTCTGCTCTCACCCAGGCTAATATGTCAATAATTGCTTGGTTGATTGACATGAAATTCTTAACAGATTTCAACTGACGTACTGGTTTTCTCTCTGGTGCTGTCATGAGGCAATTATATATAGTCTTAGCAACTATTATCTTTGTATAATAGATTTTTTTTTTTTTTTTTTTTTAGTGCAACTGGAGTGCCTGCAATTTTACCTTACAAAACAACCATTACCACTATTTCATGTTGGTGAGAACTGCAGAGGGGTTGGCAGTGAGTGTCACTTGAGATTAGTAGGTTTCAGGCCCAAACCTTTGTAATAGCCTAAGTTGTTTTTCTTGATGCTTGGCAGTAATGTGTTGTTGTTGTTATTGTTGGTTTCTTTTTTCTTTTCTTATATTTCATTTTGGATAAAAGCATTTGCCAAATCAAATTGTACAATCAAACTAAATATACACTCCTGGGCGACGGTGTTGTGTCCACCTGTTCAAGCACATGTAAACACAGACATCTGTTCAGCATGGCCACAAACCAATGCATTTAGGCACGTAAACGTGGTTAAAACATGTCGAGGATGTTAGTATTAACACAATTAACAGCAGTTAGTTAATATTAGTCACGAAAGGATCAGATGAAAATGTTGGGTGTTGGTCGGGGAAACAGATTGTGCTCCATAGAATCCAAATTTTGAAAAACAGCATATATTATTAGTATATATGCATGATGTTACAGGAGCGACGATATGAGTCGATATTTCATCGTCACATCTCAGCCCACCGCAGCATACAGGATTATTGTTGCTGACCAGGTCAACCTCTTTATGATCACAGTGTCTTATAATCTTATAATGGCTTCTCCCAGCTGGCCAACACACTATGCAAAAACTCATTATTGTCTCAAAATAGTTTCGTGGATCTTACAATTCACTGTTCTCAAATAACCTCCTGAATTACCTGATCACACTCTAAAAGGGCACTTTTGGGATGTGGTGGAAACAGACATTTCTCCGTGCTATGAAGTCAGTGTAAGCTTCCATCTATGATTGGGTCGTTCACATTCTTGAGTCTGGGGCATGAGTGGAAATACTCTGGACTCAATCAAATTAAATTATGTCGCTCATGCCATTAACAAGCATTTGTATGAATGACTATATCTCTTCGCATTTCGGGTTATCTATCTGACAGGGCCACCCAGTGGTGTTGTGGTTCACACTCTCCCCGACCCAGAGAAACCTTCCTTCTTCAAGTACAGTACGGTGCCTTTTCCCTGTAGAGTCTACATGTTCCACACGGGGATGGGATTGTTTTCTCCAAGTACTCTGGTTCCTTCAGAGTCCAGATTTGAGGCTGATTGGTGTGTGATTGCATCTCAGTTTTTTGCCCCGCGATGGACTGGCGACCGGTCCAGGGTATAATCCAGCCATTTGAACACAATCAGCCGGGATTGACTCTGGGCCCACACTGGACAAAAACAGTGTAGAAGATAAATAGATGAATGGTATAGAAGATGGATGAGACCTTCAAAGTTGCATCAGATCTTGTCTTCATTCCTGTTGAGCCAGAGGTCATCACATCTCGCTAGGACTCTTCTTTTTGTTGTCGGATGTTAATTTGGTAGTCTGCAGGTAGTAGTGTTTTGTTTTGTTTTTAAACTAAAGTTAAAAACATAATAATTAGCACAATGAACACCATGAAAATGAAAACTTTAACATGCTCCAAAAGGAGTAGGAAGAAGTATTATGTTATTAAATCCTACCCCCTCTCCAGTCAGTTTGTTTGCATTCGGTGCTTATTTCAACCAATCACATCCTCATTAACTGTCATGAACTTAAATAACAACAAAACAAAGCAATAAAAACAGCCAGAAGGTAAATAAACAAATAATAAAACAATTAACAAACAGATAAATAAAAATATAAAACACCTCTAGTGGATATTCCACATGGATGTTTAACATTCAGTTCCCCTCTTATTTTATACCTTTATTCTCTATAACAAACAGTTTTTAGATGTTCCCTGGGACTGAGTTAGTTGATGCTTTGTACATGCCTTGTGAAGTTTGAAAAAAATGTTTTGGACTATAGGAATAGTGGATTTGTGTGATCACTGTCGCTGGTGTTGTGATTGATCCTTATGGACCTTTTTTGCAGTAGACAGTGAAAGCAGTGAACATTCGTAGGTTTTGCCCAAAATCCCTGCACAGTAATCTATTTATGGTGATATGAGTGAACTTTGGAGAATGTGGAGTGAGCGGCAGACCATAAAGTGTTTTGACCCGTTGAGTATCGAAATACTTCGTGACAGTCTGTTCTGTATGTGTTTAACTTGAGAATCTGACTTTAATTTTTCACTCCGTATTACTCCGAGAGATGTGGTTTCATGAGTTTTTACAATGCCAGTGACATCTCTCTGTGTTATTGCTTTGTCTTCCTTTGACAATTCCCAAATAGCATAAGTTTTGTTTAATTGTTTGTTTAGATTCAGTGGTAATTCATTCCTTTCAAACCAATTCTTTAATTTACACAGTTCTACAGCTGCAATTGTTCTTAGTCGTTCCTGTAAGCACCCCAATCCCCACGCACCCCTCCCTGGGCCAAAAATCCTTGTGCAATCTGCAAATAAAGCCAATTACAAAAAAGGTTTGAAACATTGCCGATGTTTTTGTAAAGTATGTGGAGTTTGGGACCCAGTACTGACCCCTGGGGAATTCCAAAAGCAATGGCCAAAGCATAACGAAGCAAAGTTTCCCAGATTAACAAACAGCTTCCTGTCCTTTAAATAACTTTTCACCCAGTGTAAAACTATCAGCTATGCCAGTTGTGTACACATTGTGATAAATAGCATCTGCGATTCTTCACTTGACTCATTTAATTACAATGATGTTATGCTGTTTGATCTGAATCCACACCTGCTGTCTGACAGTAATTTATATTTTACTATGAATGTATCTAGTCTACTACTGAACAATTTCTCTATAATTGTCTTGTGGTCGTTCATGCATAGCGCATCTTGTGCAACGTGACCCTTTCGGGGCCTCCTCACTTTTTAAAAGGCAAAAATTGTTTTCTCCCTTTTGCTTGCTCATGAGTTAAGGCATTCTTGACATTTGACCTTTAGAAAGACATTGTCCAGCTTATCCAAGTCACCTCCTTCACCTCTGTTTTCTCTGACTCATCTATAAATACCGGCTATTGCTTTTTCGTGCCCTGTCACCCATCAGGCTTCGTACAAAACACAATTAGTGAGAAGAACATTACCACACAAACTGACTTTATAACCCTGTGAGTGCTTTGTCTCTCTGTGTGTTATACGGCTGCGAGAGTACCCTTCAATTCAAAGTGTTCGACAATGGAGTGACATTTCTCACAATGGATCCCTATTACACCTCGGAGGCAGACAATAGCAGCACATTAGCTCCCTGCTGAATCCAGGTTTGAGGAAGTAGCCACCCAGCTGCACTTCTGACCTGACCTTACGCACACACACACACGCACGCACGCACGCACGCACGCACGCACGCACGCACACACACACACATACACGCACGCACCTGTTGATCAATTCCTCCGCACCTGAGAAATCTGTCAAAATGTCAATACCAGCGGTCACATGCACTGTCTCCACTCACACAAACACGTATTACAGTGCACAATGAAATTTCTCTCTCTTCTCTCTCTTTGTTAACAGTGCATGTGTGTTGCTGCCATGGCAACCGTGGCCCCTCCCCTCACATTTCTTCTCCTGCTGCTTCAACTGGCTGATGGCTCATTCCCAGAGGAACCCAGTCCACTCAGCTACGTCCCCATAGAGGGTATGTGTCCTTCCCTTCAATGTGTGTGCGTGTATGTGTGTGTGTGTGGAGACTGGAGTGTGTGTGCAACATTGATAAATGGCTTTGCGCTGGATGTGGAAATCGGGGGTCAGAGGTCAAAGCCTCAGTGTGGAGCTGCATTTGAGCTACCCAGGCACACATATAAATAAAGAAACTTCCCTTCTTCTCTCTGTGGCTGCACAGTAGATTAATAAATATTGGAGAGAACCAGGGTGGAACAAAGCCCGGGAGAGATGAATGATGGTAGATTTTGAGAGGTGTGGTTTGATGAAAAAAAGTGAGGTGGTTGAGTTGGATGAGGTGATATGGAAGACGAGAGAGATTGCTGAGGGGTGGAGGAGGAAGGAGGAGGAGACAAGGTAGAGATGAATCGCTATGTCCTCCGTCTCCATCCCCTGCAGTCAAGGACAGTGAGACGTTTTCTCAATCTGTCTGTGGATGATGTGGGCTTCCTGTGGAGACCTTCCTCATCCAGAGTGTCTGAATGTTTTGGCTTTCTTTGCCCACCCAATATGTGCTCTCTCATTCATCAAAAATTAATGTTGGGGGTGGGGGGGGGGGTTAAAATGTCGTTTTCATTATGGAATAATCACAACGGTAACTACACACAATGTTCTTGTTATGTAGCCGCATGCATCGACAACAGAGGAAAAAAAAGAAAAAACAGAGGATAAAACTGTTTCGGTGTGTTTCAACTGCGACACAATTCGTCTCTGCCCATTATCTCTGTAAACAAAAGCATCAGTGAGTGAGTGAAGGCCCTATTGAAGTGAAGGTTAGAGAAGCTTTTTACAATGGGTAGTTTGCTGTCGATATAAAATTGTGTTTTCTGTGTCCTCGGCCGTGAAGAATATAAGTGAGGCACGTCATTTAAATTCCTTTTAACAAAGGAATTCCACTCTCTACACCCCCCCCCCCCCCCATGTGCATGTCAGTGGTGAGGAGGTATCCAGTTTTCCTGGGCAGAGCTCATCGTTCAGCTCAGAGACAGGAGCTGCACATCCAGACCATCCTCCAAGTCAACCGCACACTCTACATAGGAGCCAGGTAACCAACAGCAACCGCCTCCAACTGGGTGCGACTGACGTGTTCACATTAATATTATTTTGCTCTCATTTGATGCCACAGCTTCCATCTGTCACTCTCTGGAGGACATTTTCAATTTGACGATGATGTATTCAGTGTTGTTGTTAAATGTCAAGAGAGAGCCGTTTCTTCATGTTATTGTCACGTTGCCTTCTACCAATGAAAAACATTTGCCCCAAAGTCATATGTATCTCTTGTGTGTACACAAAAACTCTTAGAATAATGTTATGTTATGTTATGTTATGTTATGTTATGTTATGTTATGTTATGTTATGTTATGTTATGTTATGTTATGTTATGTTATGTTTTTCCTAATATTTAGTATTTAGTTCTCTACCTCGAGGAGTTAAGTATGCAAATTTTTCAAATGTATTTTTCAATTATATAAAAAAAAAATTCTGGTGAATTATATTTCCCTCTCTTTTATTTTTTTTTATCCAAAAGCATGAATAGTGTTCTGACTCGATAACAGAAAAACAACAACAGTACATCCAACCTCAGATGAATCAGACCACTTCTTTTCATGCCTCTGAATAGGTCTTTTTATGTTGATGATATATTCTGAAGAAAATCATTAATTCTTATCATTTGTCCTACATATATATAAAACACTGCAACTCAATATATGAGGAAGTCATTCTGGGAGTGACTCATTGTGTTGTGTACATTCTAGAGATGATTTGTACAGAGTGGAGCTGGATAACATGGCAGGGGATGAGATGTTTTACAGCAAGGTAGGAGTCGTTGTCGTTCCACCACTCATATATGCAATTGGGACTAATTTCTACATGCATGCACGTCGCACACGGCGAGCGCTGACTTCTGCTTTTTGCGTCTCAGAAAAGGACGTGGGAATCCAATAAGAACGACATCCGAGTGTGCCGGATGAAGGGAAAGCACGAGGTAAAAAATCTCAACACGCTGACATCCTCTTGTGCACACATCAAAGCTATCTGCACTGTCACACGCATGGACGGACACAGCGGCTGCTACAGAAACCTTATTTCCTTCAGGTGCACTTGCATGTGGCATTTACTCAAATTTGATCTCGTTGATAGAGAATCAGGCACATCAGTTAATCACGCCAGCTCAGTCAAACGTTACCCGGGCCAGGAGATGTCCGTTCAGCTTGAGGTTGCACCGTGTCAGTTTTCTTCATAGACGTCAATAATCGCCTGTGGGAAAGACACAAATGTGGGGCAATTTTGTGTCGGGTAAAGTTAACAGTGGTGTGATGGAATCTACAGACGAGGAAAGATTTGAGCGCGGTTGACAAAGTGGAACCTAAAATACAAGGTTTTACCGTATAAATGTAACAGCGCCACCGGCAAAAGGCAATCTGAGCACGACTGGTGGGAAAAGATAGAAAGGCAACGGGAAACATTAGAGAGCAGGCTGAGCAGCGAGAGTGACACAGCCTGAGGGAGGAAACAGTAATTGAAATCAGTTGAGGAAGGGAGGTGAACGTGTGAATGTGATGTGTGTGTGTGTGTGTGTGTGTGTGTGTGTGTGTGTGTGTGTGTGTGTGTGTGTGTGTGTGTGTGTGTGTGTGTGTGTGTGTGTGTGTGTGTGTGTGTGTGTGTGTGTGTGTGTGTGTGTGTGTGTGTGTGTGTGTGTGTGTGTGTGTGTGGGAGGAAGATAAACTAACGATAAAGAAAAAAAAAATAACTGGGAGAGGACAGGGCAGCCACCAGGTAGTGAGAGAGGCGTAGAAAAGAATAAAGGAGCTGTTTTAAACAACACAGATAAAAGATGTGGGATTGAAATACATGTGATTAAAATGAAGAGACATTCCCAAAGTGTACTTATAATCACTTCCAATTGTGATTTTCAGATAAACAAATTGCATCGCCATATTCAAAAGATACCTCGCTCATCTGCCTACACGGGGCCACGTCATTGTTTTTTGTTTTTTTTCTTCTTCTTCTTCTTCTTCTAAAATATCGTAACGACAGAACTAAAGGCACAACAGTGTCATCAAGTTTTAGACTCACTTGCCAGCGTCTTTAAACTTCAATCCACAGCCTCCACTTTGAAGACTACTTTAAAGTCCCTGTCCTATTGTTCCTCCAGATGGAGTGTGGTCGAGGGTGCTATTTCCTCTTGGAGCGACATTCTTCATCCTTCACACTCTTACTGCTCTGTAGCTTTGGTTCAAAACCCCATCTTTTTTTTCTTTTCTTTTTTTTTGTCTCGTTTCTTTTCTTTTGTCTTCTATAACCGTTTCCTTTTGTCGTTTCCCTACAGGGAGAGTGCCGTAATTTCATCAAGGTTTTACTCAGCCAGCACGGTGGCCTGTTTGTTTGTGGAACAAACGCCTTCAACCCGCTGTGTGCCAACTACACCGTCAGTATCCATCGATCTGTCAGCCGCTCACTCTCTGTCTATCTGCCAGTCGGTTCATCCAGACCTCTTTGCTTTTGTTTTTGGTTGCAGAGAGACACTCTGGAAATGGTTGGAGAGCCCGTCAGTGGGATGGCGCGGTGCCCGTATGATCCGCGACACGCCAACGTGGCTTTATTTGCAGGTACCGTCCTGAGCGTGCTCTCCGAAACGGAAGGAATTAGTCCCAGCAGCAGGCGTCAGGCTTCTGATTCAGCCGACGTAACGTCGGCACCCTTGTGTTTACCTTTACGGATGATTTATAGTCAGACCTCTTGGTGCATTCCTTGTTTGGTTTTAATCTTCCTGACCTTGTGCTATCGCTCTATCTGAATCTTCCCCTGCTTCTTCTCCTTCTTAACCTCCCTCCCTCTCTCTCTCTCTCTCTCTCTCTCTCTCTCTCTTGCAGATGGAAGTCTTTTTACCGGCACGGTGACAGACTTCCTGGCCATCGATGCGGTGATTTATCGCAGCCTGGGCGACAGTCCTGCCCTCCGCACAGTCAAGCACGACTCCAAATGGTTCCGAGGTACTTTCAGAAAGCAAAACATTGAAAATGACCCCCCCTGGAGCCAGGTGCTGTCAATAGACAATCAGGAGAGAAAAAAAAAGAAGAGAGAAACCACCATCATTACTATCAGGACTTTGCCAAAAGAAAATGGAGCAATTATTCACAAGTGGCTCACAGAGGAATCGGGCTACTTTCGGGGCGGCTAAATGATAAGGGACGCTGAGCTGAGCCGGACATGATTGGGCGTCCGTTTGATAACATTTGTAAGTAGAAAACGCTCAGACAGAGCAGACGTACCAAGCTGAGTGTGACTCTCGGGGGTTTTTTGACGAGCCTGCGATACAGAACTGGAGTCCGTTTTCCACGGAGGAATTAACAAGCAGTTGCAGGTCAAAGTTGTAGCAGTGCTGGATGAATAAATGATAAATAATCCGCATCCTCTTGTCCACGGCGATAAATTAAACAAGGACATGAATGTTTAATGGCTGTTGGACAGTCGAGGTTTACTTTGATTGTGGGTGTTATTAAAGCGCCGTGTCAGGTGGCGTGGACTCCAGCCACTGCTGTTCGTCACTGTGGGTTTAACAGTGTTTTTTTTTCTCATTTTATTTTTCAGAGCCCTACTTTGTGAGCGCCATGGAGTGGGGGCCTCATATTTACTTCTTCTTCAGAGAAATGGCCATGGAGTTTCATCATCTGGAGAAGGTGCTTCTGTTCTTTCTTTCCCCACCTTCTATTTCTCCGTATCCCTCTATTTTACTGTCGTTTTTTTTTTTTTAAACATTTCTGCCCATTTTCTAGGTGATGGTGTCCCGGGTGGCTCGTGTGTGCAAAGCAGACCTGGGGGGCTCACAGCGTGTCCTTGAAAAACAGTGGACCACATTCCTGAAGGCACGGCTGAACTGCTCGGTCCCCGGGGACTCACATTTTTACTTCAATCTCCTCCACGCCACAAGCAACATCATCCACATGCAGGGACGGGACGTCATCCTGGGTCTTTTCTCCACACCTCCCAACAGGTACCCAGACACACAATCCAGGCCTCTTCAGGTACAGACCTTTTTGGCACTCGCCTATATCTTATTTGTCTTGTCTTTCGTAGCATCCCTGGCTCCGCCGTGTGTGTGTTTGACATGCAGCAGCTTGCTCATGCCTTCGAGGGTCGCTTTAAGGAGCAAAAGTCCCCCGAGTCTATTTGGACGCCTGTACCGGACGAAGCAGTGCCCAAACCCAGGTATTGTTACGCAAAAGGGAATGAGAGCAAAACTTAAGCAATATACTGCAGTGCTGCTCTCCTGAACATCCGTCCCCCGTCCCAGCTTCTCTCTTCCCTCTTGAACACTGTCTGTTACACTGCAGCTTCACCACTATTCAGCAAATATTCTAATACAGCCTCCAGCAGAGGGGGAAAACAAACCCCTCCGGCTCCTCATTTTATTTCTCGCTCTCTCTGGATTTCCATCTGTCTGTATTCTTCTTTTCTCTCTCTCTCTCTCTCTCTCTCTCTCTCTCTCTCTCTCTCTCTCTCTCTCTCACTTTCTCTTTGACTCCCTCGTTCTCTGTCTGCAGGCCAGGGGGATGTGCAGTGCAGGGATCCAGATTTAGCTCCTCCACCACTCTGCCGGATGAGGTGCTGAACTTTGTGAAGACCCACCCGCTAATGGATGAGACAGTCCCTCTGCTGGGACATAGACCCTGGGTGGTCAAGACTATGGGACGGTACACAGAACGGCTCAGTTGTTTCATAGCACTAAAGAAGAAAAGTATTTAGGCGTCAGGAAAAAGTACTTTGCTGACCTCTCCGTGTGTTTAGGTACCAGCTGACAGCAATGGTGGTGGACACGGAAGCCGGACCCCATAAGAACCGGACCGTCTTGTTCCTGGGCTCCACCAGAGGGACGATCCTCAAGTTTCTGATGATTCCCAGCGGAGACTCCGTGTCTCACAGCAGTGTGTTTCTGGAGGAGGTGGAGGGATTCAATCCAGAGAAGTGAGAAGAAGTCGAGACATCTTTGTCCTTGCTCTCCAATGAATTCCTTTTCTTAGCTTATTGATCCAATGTACATCAAATTCCAGTACCCTTGTATTTCACAATATAACAGTAATGCTTTACAGTTACTCCTTTTTAAATGGCTTTTCTTTACAATTACACTTTATCACTATTCCCCCCCGTGATGGTTTATTCTGAGAACCCCACTGATACTGATAGTGTAACTGAATACACACCAACATCTGCTGTATGTGAAAATTAAATTGCAAGTGGCAAGTACGTCACCTGGCGTGTGGACTTTTATGAAGTCATCACGTACACAAATTAACTTTGCACACAGCAAAAATACAGTTTAATGACAATTTCAACAATCACATTTAGCAGACAAAACAAAAGTAACAATACTTGAGTATGATAGTTTATTAAAGCATATTTGCATAAGTTCATCTGTTATTTTTTTCAATAAAATTATTTACATAAAGTTATGAGAATGCCTTCATCTAAAATGTTTAGATAAAGTACATTGAACTGGTCTTAAGAGGAAAACAGAGCAAAAATCTGCAGTTTTGCAATTTTGAGTTGCTTTGACCTTTAAGCTATATCAAACAGAAGGATCAGAAAATGTATATTAATAGAAGGTATTCTTCAGTCAATGAGCTGCACAATTCAGCTTTACTACCTGTCGTATGACATAAGAGTTTCCCTCTATTTTAAAACAACGCTCTCAAAGGTTTTGAGACTTTGACTTTTCTTTCTCAGGCAGCTAGAAAGAAAGAAAAAGAAAAAAAAGCCCCTCTGTTGGAACTGAGACATACATAAAACTCTCCACTCCTGTTATTGTGACCATTTGTATCGCGGTTAGCACAAGTGGCCTTCTGTTTGAATTACCAAGAGACAAGGCCTTTGACCCTGTCACAGATTTATTTGAGGCCAAGAGGAGTGAGATGACCCTCCCTCCTCGGGCTCTTTAGCCTCTGTCTGCTTCCTTCACACTCTCTCCCGCCGTCTCCAGGTGTGGTGAGGACTCCCCTCAGGCTCGTCAGCTCCTGTCTCTGTCACTGGACCGTAGCAGCCACACTCTGCTGCTGGCGTTCCCCTCCTGTCTGGTGCGAGTGCCCACGTCCCGCTGCCATCTACACTCACGCTGCATGAAGTGAGTGGCTCGCTCACCTGTTTCCTTTTTTTGTTTGTTGGTTGTTGTTTTTTTTGTTTTTTGTTCCTTTGAGTATAATCCATTACCTCAATGATTGTTTGGCTGATAATTAGATCTGCTTAAATGTGACAGTGGACATCAGCCAGGGCTGTGCTCACTGGCCAACTTTTGCTTTGTCTCTGTTATCACACCCTCTGTTAATGTAGTCATCCAAATGAAATTTGCTATTCTGTTTTTGTTTCAATCAGCAGGGGATGGATGGCATGTGTGTTTGTCAAATCACAGCTAGTTTGTTTATTTTAATATTTATTCTGGGAAAATTTGTTTCCCTGGGAAATTATATTTAGCTTGACGCAAGAGGCTTCGGGAGAGAGTGAGTCATTATGAATACTAAGAATGCATCTGTTTATTGCACTCCAAATGAGGAAAATGTTTTGAAGTAAAACATTGCGCTGTGGGCTTGAGAAATACAATATATATCACAGGAATCCAAAGAATGTGTGTGCTGGCTATATATAAGGATGAATACGTAATGAGGATTCATTATTTCATTGAATTTCCACATATTTCAGATCGTCAACAGAAATATTTTGTGCCAGCAAGGTCACTTTTCACATTTTCCAATTTAATAAACCTTTTCCAGCTTGCCGGTAAACTTTGTAATAAGTCTTCATCATTCATAGCTCCGTGCCTTGTCTCTGAAGGATGTGTAGTTTTCATTGTGCTCTTGTATGTGCAGGAGCTGTTTGGCCTCCAGGGATCCGTACTGTGGCTGGACCCGAGGCAGCACCTGCTCCTTTCTGAGACCAGGCACAAGGTGAGCACAGTAGGCACACACACACACACACACACACACACACACACACACACACACACACACACACACACACACACACACACACACACACACACACACACACACACACACACACACACACACACACACACACACACACACACGCAAACAGGCTGCCTGCAGGGGCAGTGAAAGTTACTTTGAGAAAGTTTTATTTCAGGCCTGAATGCTCCTTTTTACAGTATTACACAAATGCCACAAAATCAAAATGCAAGTCAAAAAAGAAATCAAAGGCATAAAAACAGAAGAAACCGACACAAACTCCTAATAATAAGCAGATTCCTATAAACTGACACGATAATGTTTTGGGTTTGGGGTTTTTTTTCACACTTTGTTGAAATGAATAAAGCACCTTGTAATGATGTCCATTACAGTATTCATATTTGGTGTACAGCAACATCATTGAATTACATGAAGTGCATCTGGTATTATGGCTTCAATGTCACATTTCAGATAAACATGAAATGTTCATTTTTTTGGGGATTAATCACACAGTTAAGGAGTCTCCCAGCTAAATAATGCAATTCTGATCTATTACCCCAACAGATTTTTGAACAAACTTCAAGTGATGCTGAAAACCAAATGGGACATCATCTGTATAATACTATTGATTACAATTCTGTTTCATGCTTATTAAAACATTTTTAACAAGTTTTATGTTCAACATTTCAGTTTGTAATCATTCAATGACCAATTAAGATGCGTTTTCAGCTCGTCTAGTGGTTGTGTGCAATGATTATTTTCTTCTCTAAGAGAATCTAGAAATGGCACAATACAATTTTTTCCCATGTATATTTTTTTATAGCTCAAATTGCTGAAAGGATGTTTTGGAAAAAAGTCGTAAAGAAGAAATTATTTGAAGCTGGAACCATGAAAAACCTTGTTAAAGCACACATTTGTATGACTGAATTTATCATAAGTGCAAATATAGAGCAATTAGAATTATAAAACAAGCCTCAGTGCCAGGCAATAACAATTCCAAACAAAAATATGAAGACCAATAAGATCGAACGCCTATAAATATCACATGAAGCGCTATGCTTTTTATTACCTACAGTATGGATCCCAACAGCCATTAGCAACAACAGTAGTTTTGGTAGCGTTTTTTTCAAGTTCTGTGATCGGAAGCCCATCTTTCCACTCTTTGAGAATACCTGGGTTAAACACAGACCTTTATCAATGAATGATGACAATCTTATTATGATCGCCATTGAATAACGTGCCTTTTTGTGATCAGTGCCCAGCTCTTGTATTGATACTTGATGAGTTAAGTGTCTGCACCAAATCCAAACTCTAAATACAATATTGTGATTCCTACTTCCAGGGCCAGTTTGCACCTGCATAGTTGACCCTGACCTACGGCCCTTCTGAGGGGTGAAAAAGCAAAAAGCAAAAAAAATCAATACTGGGATCAATAGTGTATCCCATTACAATGGATGACAACATCAGTATGCAGCATATCACTTTCAGCAATTACTTCTAACAAGTGTAATCATTCATGCACAACTATGTATACAAATGTTTACATAAAAGGTCATTTTCTACACTGATGAAATATTTTCTGGACTTTATTTTGCATGACAGACGTTAATTGTTCATTCTTTTATAGGTCATTCAGTTCACACCACCGTGCAAGATCACAATGCTGAACAAAGTGATTTTAAAGGAATGTGTGTTTCCCACTGTACGCTATTGAGTACAGCGAGAGTGTTTTCTCTGATGTGCTGATCTGTGATCTGTCTGTGCCTGCAGGCTTCCTTTTCAGCAAGATGTGGAATATGGGAACACCACCTCCCATCTAGGAGATTGTGACGGTAGGTTGCAGCACTGTGACATGGACGCTTACTATGTACGGTGCAGTGGGGGCAAGCTCCGCCTAGTGGCTTGATCATTCATTGCACCTGTCATCCTATCACTGGACATTTTGTTCTGGGGAATAAAAGACTGAACCTACCAAGAAGCAGAATGTCCACAATGATTTTTCCATACACGTTTTAATTATTTGGGGTGTGAAATTATTTTCCCCCTAGCTCAGCAAGATCTATTCAACCTTGACAATAGCAACTGAGTGTTTTTGGTGCCTTTGTAAGAGCTGAATCAGGTGGGAGTACAACTGGGATTGTGGTTTCAGCCCCCCCTTTCCGACAGGTCAAAACACTCCGAGTGTGAGACATTTTAATTAGGGAGGATGGGAAACTGCATGTAAACAATCCGAGACGGCAGAATGGGGAAGTGCTTCATCCTCATACATATGGGGTTTGGTTTTCTCAGAGCTGAACATCTGAGGGAAAGGATTTGAGAAGCTGCTGGTAAACAAGCTGGATATAGCTTAGTGCCGTGTCAGTTGATGTCACTTCTGTAGAGACTCAGATGTCACTGCAGCAGCGCCGCACCACAGAGAGTCCGCTTTGAACCTTGCGCTGAAATTCACAAAGTCGGCAGAGACCAAAAAAAAGTTGTTTCCTTTCCAGCATATTTTGAGTGAAGTGTTCCGCCTGCAGCAGCCCAGTTTCAATGTTATAAAGTCCATTTAGAAGGCTGTGGTTTTTCAAAAGGCATTAAGAAAAATGGATACATGGCACAATCCAAGCTCTCCTCATTTTAATTCTGTGTTAAACTGACATGCTGGCTGTTATTTCATTCCTTGAAACTGGTAGCACTAGAAGTCAGCCATGCCAAGGTGCCGACTGGACAGGTTTTTAACTTTGAATGGTACAAAGCACAAGCGAGGCCGAGACGGAGACAGGCATGTGCTGCTGTGTCTGCAGATGGGAGTGATTAGAGCTGGGTGGAAACACTGAGGTAATGGTATGCTGCGAGGAGAAACTCTCTGACCAGGCTGCACGATGGAAAGTGAGAAAGGAGGTGGGGGGGGGGGGGGTTTCAGCTGCTGTGGTCGGAGCTGTGTTAATGACTAGTGCAGGCCTCTCTGAACCTGGAGCTTGTAGAGCCTCAAGGCTAAAATGGAGAGAAGTCCCTCAAAACATCATCACAGAGAAGGACTGGCCAATGACGATGATCATGATGATGAGGATGATTACCAGTTATGAGTGTTATTGCAGTTATTGGTTTTTCATGATATATTATAGCTTGGGTAGTGGAAACTAATCAGTGTATACAATAACAATCATAATTGTGAGGTACACCCTTTGGAGAATGACAGTGGATGTCCATTGACAGGTTATACTAAATCTCGTCTCAATAACTGTTGTTTCTTCATTTTCAGGAATTCTGCAGCAGAGTCTGCTAATTGAACCAGAGAGCCTGGTCTCCCTCAATCTGCTTGTAGCATCTGCAGTCTCGGCTTTCACCATCGGAGCGGCGCTATCAGGCCTCGCCGTGTGCTGGATCATGGCCCACAAGCCTGCCAACCGTCGCCACGGCAACTCCTCTCAGTCCTCCATCCAGCGGCGTGAGAGAGGTTTGCTGAGTAACGGCGGCGGGATGGGAGGCTCTGTGCTGAGCGTCACCCGGCAGGGAGGTGGGGAGCGCCCCTGCACGCAGAGCGGGGAGACCCTGTTCGTCATGCCCAATGGCTGGGTGAAGTCCGGAGAGCTCGACCCCGGTTTCCTGCCTACCCCTGAGCACACGCCGCAGCAAAAGCGCAGAGGCCTACGGTTGTCTGACTCCAACTCTGGAGGGTGGGACACCAGCCAGACCTACCTGGGGGGAGGCTCCGTGGGTCTTGGTTCGCCCTGCCGCATGCCGCCCTCTGTCTACCTGACCACCAGACTCTTCCAGCAGGGCGGAGGCGGGAGACACGGCGGCGACGGCCGAGGAAACGACACCCCGCGCCAGCACTATGTCTGCCTGAGCAAGCAAGAGAAAGGGGTGAGGGGGACACCTAAAGCTCCTCTCAGGAAATCCGCTGGAGAATACGTCTACCCCATGACCCCACAGGACTCGCCCGAGCGTCGGAGGGTGGTCTCCGCACCCAGCGCGCCAGTAGAGTACAGCGAGCCAATGCCTTTGCGTTGGCCAGCGCCAGAAGGCTACATCCTCAGCAGCCATGGCATGGTGCCTGTCCCAATGCCTCCGCCCTCCATGCCCGCTCACAGTAGCCAGGCTTACGTGTCCCAGCAGCACACCCCCGGGCTGAGCAGGGCTCTGCTGAGAGGGGCCCTGGAGCGAGGAGAGCTGGGGGAGCTTGTGGATCTCAGCCAGCTCATGACTAAGAAGCACTGCAATGACAGGACTCAGCCTGGCCAATGACTGTGGAGGACATGAAGGGGACAGAAATCTGTCCGTGTTTGGAGCTCTTTGTTTTATTGACATAGATCTCGCCATTCTCCTCATTCTGCCTATTCCTCATGCTCATCCTTCTCGGCTCTTTTCCCCCCATATCTCTATTGCATTGTCATTTTTACCCCCCCCCCCGATCTTCTCCGTCAGTCTCTCAGGCAACCCTTCTTTCACCCCCACGATGGGCCTTACCTTATGACTGGCTGCTGGGTCTGCCATTCATATCCCGGCTCACACTAATTGGTCAAATGGACTGAGGTTGTTGCTGTGTCTGCATTGCAGAGTTGCCTTTCTCTCTCTCTCTCTCGCTCTCCACCCCTGCTCTCAGTGGCAGCAGGAAGGGGGGGAAAAGGGGATAGAGGAGAGAGATGGACAGGAAGAAGGTAGTATGGGAACAAGAGAGGATGAGGAAGGAGACAAAGATGGACATGGCACTTAGAGACTGCCTTCACTGTGCAGATTGACTGCAGAGCCAGTCAAACAGCCCTGCAGGAGCGGGACGCCTCTTTCCCTCTTGGATACGATTAACAAGACTGCCAACCAACTGTTCTGTGCGATATTACCTGTTGTTCTGATTGCTAACGAGGTACTTGAAGTAAGAAAATTGAACACTGTAAAACTATCTGAAGCTCCGGCTGAGTCATCAGACAAGAAGGGAAGACTTTCTAACTGAACGGATGAAATGACACAAAGTCCTTCTCTCTCCTTCTTTTCCCCTCGTTCTCCTTGCTGCACACATGCAGCGCCAGCATACATGTATTTGTGCAGGTGGGTATTTAGTATTCTGTGTACACGAGAAGCATGTCTTGCGTGCCAAATGCCTCGAACCTGTCCGGTAGGAATATGGGACCATAACTCACATCTTTGGAGAGCAGAGTGCAGGACTGAAATGTCGGCACAAGCCCCGCCAACTGCATGCACTCTGTGGTGACAGCCTCTCAGCTGTCCGTCGCTCGACTCCTTTCCCCCCTTTCCACTCCATGTACTCTTTAATGACCAATAATTCCACAAGGACATGGGTTGGGATTGCGCCACAGCACAGTGCTGAATGGAAAATCCGAGCTGGGGAGAACGAAGGGAAGAAAAGAAAAGTGTTGTAGAAATTTAGAGTAAACCCACTGCAATATGTGAGCCCCCCCCCCCCACCTTGTCCTTCACTGTCCCCGTAGGGCAGATACACACACACATTCATTAGTTGTGCATTACAGCACTGAGTCCAATTTCACTGGGAAAGAGTTCCCTGTAAGCCCACAGTAGGTCAAGGTCCCACAGGCATGATAAAGAGCAAAGTGACAGATACAGTGGTTATGATTGAAACCTCTGGCTTAACTCAGAACCAATAGTGGTAATGGAACCCTTCCCAGCAGGCAGATGGAACGATATATCCAGGCAATACAATTGTCCAGTAACAAGAAGCGGTCAGCATTAGGATCAACACAACAAGGTTTGGGTAGGAGATAGAAGTCATAAACTCGAGACAAAACAATAAAGAAAGAAACACAGAGCAAATATGAGTTGATGATGTGATTGTCACATCAAAATAGTCTCGTTTTTGATTTTCACTCCAGCGCGGTGCGTCAACAAGTGAATGCTGATTCGAGCTGACCCTGTCCTGAGCAGCAATATATGGTTTGTATGTACATAGTGAATTTTAATTTAGATAAAACGATAATGTAAGACACATAGTAAATCCTGAAATACAAGCAGACTGAACTAACTTTTTTCATGTCCGCTGTCATTGTTAATGTACAAAAGATCTCTTTTTCACACTCAGTTGTAGTCGTAAATTCTTAGGGTTTTTTTATTTGTTTGTTTGTTTTTCACATGTATACATAAACGTGCCAAACTCAACTGATGAATGATATATTGATGCCTGAACACTGAAGCAAAAAAAAAAAAAAGAAAAACCTGAAAAAACTTGTTTGGAAGTGCCATGAGGATCATTTCAGTCAGCGGTGCACCTTTCTCGTCTACTGTGATGTTGAAGAACTCACTTATTGCAGTATACTTGTGATACGTTTGCCTTTTGACCTTACAAGCCGAATGTTCAATTTGCTTTTATTTTGGGATGTTGGCCTGTACTGTTCGTTTTGTTGTTGTTGTTGTTGTTGTTTCCAGCTCCCTTTGTCGATCTGGATGCGTGTGTTGCTGAATGCTAACCGACAGCGTTTGAGGCCATGTTTCTAAACGACTTAAACACATAATGCCATGTTCTGTAAATATGTAAGAATGAATATAGGACATTTTGTCATGCCCTTTACGATTACACTGTTAATGGATTCACCCACACCATGACATGAACTGTGTTTTGTTTTGTTTTTTCCACAAGAGCTCATAATGTAATGATTGCAACATTTAAGTAGCTCATAAACAAACCTTCAAATGGACTGAAATGAACTGAGGGAACACTGTGTAACACATTTTGTGTCATATTTGCTCTGATTATGGAAGCTTGGTCTTGTCCTGTAGTCTAGTGAACGTCTGTCATCACCAACCAACTGCCATACTGGAGGATCTCGAAAATGTTTGTCAACATCCTGAGAGAATGAATGTACGCATTCCTCTTTTCTTTTTTTGTTGACATTTTGTTTGTGGTCACTATACTGTGCAGTAATAAGGAAAAGCACAAACGTGTGTGTTTTTTTTGCTTTGTTTTCAAAGGAGCTGTATTGTATTATTTGTGAATATTGTAAATAATCACCCTGAATGTATTTGTGTATCAGTTTGGTTTTGGGTACGGGGGAATCATCCGTGTTCTTCTAAGACAGGACTGTGTGTGAAGTGTGAGGCTGTTTTTCGGTGACACTGCTGTGAATAAGATGTATGTACAGTATTTACGTGACTTTGCCTGAAGACGAAGTTCGGCAGTTTTCCTTCCTGTTATTAGAGTAGAGTCGCAGGCCTGATCTCAGCCAGAGCTGAGCCTTCTCATTTGACTGATGCCTGCTGAGTTTGTTTTTTTTTTTGTTTTGTTTTTTGGGGCATTTTTTTGCAGTTGCTAAGCTACTGCTGATATAATAACCATCAATCTTTGGAGTACTGCTATTAAATGGCATCATATAATTGACTGCTAATGCTGTTGCGTATGGTTTTAAATGCATTTGTTAGAATAAGTGCATATCATCATCCATATGTACACACATATACACAGATTCACTGATTTCAGCTCCATTGTTTCACAGCTGCTTCCAGCAATGAGTACGGTACATCATTACTGCTCTTAAGTTTTTCAGAGCAAAGAGGACATAGACAATCAACCAGGCATGTTTTTTGTTTTTTTTCCTTTCCACAAGAGGGAGCTGGACACTGGCCTGCAGACTGTCACTTCAAGGGAATGAAACAGCTTCTGCTCCCACAGGGGCTTTCGAGTTAAGTGGACATTGTCCATCTGTTCTGCTACACTCAGACAAATTGCTGTTCAGTTGGGCTGTGTGGCAAAGCTAAGAAGAGCTCATGTTCTTCCATATCAGATTGGTGCATCACACAGAAACCAGTTGAACCGGTTTGAGCCAGACAGAAAATATTTATATCTCAAAACACACCCACACATATATGCATATCCCCGAAGCAGCTGAAGCATTAATATAGCAACTTAGCAACTATCTGAATTTGACGGAGACGATTACCTGCGATACGTACTTGTCTGCATGCGTGAATGTTTATACATGGCTTTAAAGAATTTGAGGGCAATTAAATCAAGCACAATAATATTAAACCTGTTGGACGTGGTGACACATTTAAGAAATGTGGAAGTGTCAGATTGTTGAATTGTAATTCAGGGTTGGAGCTGGTAGTCTTGTGTGTGACTCGTTTATTGAAAACAAGGTTAGTCGCTTTACAGAAAAGTATTTAAACATCAATAGTATTCCAATAATAATGTTTATTGAAAATGACACAAAAAAACACACACACACATATCATTTTCTTTATTACTACCATGTTAAATGTCCTCCGTGTCAATGGAGGCATTTCCTGGTGAGTCAGTCGTTTCGCATGAGTTGAAAATTGTTTTTGACAGATGTTCTCCATCTTGAACTATTTTGCAAGGAGGAATGGGCAAATGCTTCGGTCTCGAGATGTGCAAAGCTAAAAAAAAAAAAAAAAACAAATTCAAAAAGCTGTTGTCCTGCCTGTTTTGATGGGCTAGTGAACTGTTCAAAGTGTAGCCTGCTTATTTCTAAAGGTTGGCTTGAACTGGCTGCTGCTCCTGTGACCCCAGCTTGGATGGACAGAGGACCGATTTATAAATAAAACCTTTTCAATAACAAGTAATAGCTGATGGAATCAAAACAGCAGTTTGTGGAGGCGATCCATTCAGAGACAAGTAGATACGTGTGCTCAGGTAAATCTATAGACATCCAGTTTTTAGGTACGTCATTATTATAATTCACAAGAAAAGCAACATGGATAGGTGTGTAGCACATGATAAAACCAATCATGTTTGCTGTTACTATGCCACTAATACCTTTCAGTGCTTTTCCTTTCGTTTGCAAAATACAGATGATCCGACTGGAACAAAATATCACAACCAACAATGGAACAAAGAAACCGAGGACTACAAGAAGCACAATAACCTTCAGACTAAGTGGACGATTTTTACATCTATCATAGCACTTCCACAGATTATCCGGATAGTTTTCCTTTCGGAAAACAACACACATTGTCAACAGAAAAACCCAGAGGACTAAACACACAGCGAACGCCGTCTCCTTCTTCCTCTTCCACAACCTGGACTGCATTGGGAACCTCACAGCCAGGTAACGCTGCACACTGATGGCTGTCAGAGTCCCAATGCTGGCATACATGTTGGCGAAGTGTATATAAATGAGGACGGTACACAGGTAGGTGTTTGGCAGGCAGTAGAAAGCGTTGTAGATCCTGAAGGGGAGGGAGATCACCAAGCAAAAGTCGGCTATGGCCAAGTTCAGCATGTAGATGTGCGTGTCTGTCCAGGAGTCCCGTTTGGCGACGAAGGCCCGCAGAGCCGCTGCGTTGACAAGAAAACCCAGGAGGAACACGACACTGTAACCAGAACCCTGAAGAACTTCCACTGTGCAATTCCTGCTGCTGCTGTTCTGGTCCATTCTGAACTTCAACTGTAAGAAGTGGGCCTGTTTGAGAATAGGAAATGCAGAGTGTGTTACTAGTGGAAGTACAGGTGAACTTGCTTTGGATTAACAGTCATTAAATCAAGCTTCATTACATTTCATTAGGCTGGTGTGAAAATAAGTCTGCATGGTGGGGTATTGCTTCACCCTCTTCTAACAGTGATATTATCATTGGTTTGGGCCAGTAATTATCTGAGTACTCTGGATTCCTCACACAGAACAAAAAAAAAGGAGCCGACGAGCAACGAGCTCATGTGGATAAAAAAGTATAGAAGATGGATACAATGCTGGTTTGCAGAACTCATTCTGTACTGAGCCGGGCAGCTTTAAAAATAAATTACTTTCTGTACAGAAGTCTTCCATGTTATCTGTCAAGTAGAACTATGAAATCTTCCTTGCATTTCTTTTATATTTGAGATTATGGCCACAACTAACAAAGAGAGAGGTGGACAAACCTCTGAGCCGAAAAGCGATTGGTTATAATCATATTTCCATTTGGAAAATACAATTTAAAATATATGTGCTCGGAATTTCACAGTTTCACCTTGTGGCCCAAAGAAAATCCATCAACATCCCACTTTTGGCCCATAATTTAGAAAACAGGTCTGCACCATGAAAAAAAGTTTAGGTATTCCCTTTCAATTCATCACATAGAAATAAAAAAACAAGTGTCTCAGACTTTCTTTACGACCCCCAATGGGAAGATTAGGGTCGCAGCCACGTGAAATCAGACAGCCAGCAACATATTAGGTCCAAACAACAATGAAAAACAGAAACTGCAACAAAGCAAGAAGTCTCTTTTACCAGATGACAGACACAGTCATGCTGCGAGATTTATACAAACCGTGTCGCTGTTAAAATCTGACCAATATGAAAAGGAACTTACCAACTGAAGCCTTTTGTTTTTTTTGTTCAATAACTTCACACCGCTATTAAAGGCAGTCACGTGAGCCTGTCGTCTGTTATGGTGTAAGTGGAGGGGGTCTTGTGAATTTCCACTTGTGATGAATGTCCTCTATTTTATGAGAATGTGTCTCGCTGCAGTTGAGTACGCAGCATCAGTCAGGTAAGACCAGGAAGTGGGTAATGATTTTCAGGAAACCACAGTGGCTTTATGCTCAGAGCCGAACGTGAGAAAATAAATGGACAGTTATCAGCAACTTCAATCATTATAAGGGTCACAAGTACCTTCCCCTGTTGGCTAGATGTCTACATCTTGACCAAACCATCCTAACAGTATGCAATATAGACATATAATGTTTAGCAATCCAATGAAAGTGATTTACTGTATAGTTCTAAATTAAATTCATCAAATTATTATCAACACTTTAATTGCATGTCATGACTGAGTATTTGCAGTGGAATTGCAAAAGATACCTGGTTGAGTTATGGTTAAATTCATCATCTTCACCTGTCAACATAATTACTTTTGGTCATTGCTCAGTGGGCCGCTAAGAAAGCATCCAGGGGCCACAAGCAGCCCGCAGGCCACCGGTTGCAATGACACTTGAAATGGCAATTGTGCATTAGATAATGGTTATGTAATAAAGAAAGTACACTTGAATTCAATTTTAAAATAATAATGATTTAATTTATTTAAATAATGTAAGTTACTCTAAATTTCATATTCATGCACTGCAAGATACTCGAGCAAATATTGTTTTTTTTCTAATCATGATTGAATAATCCCCTCGAGGTAATTCCTTGTTTCCACATTGACCCCTCCTGTTTCTAGGATGTAGAGACGCAGCTACATTGGGGAACTCCAGGGAGCTGGGGGGGGGGGGGGGGGGGGGGGGTGGGGGGGGTCAAGGGTCTTACTCAGGGACCTACAGTGGTGATCTGTTTGCTGTGGGATATGAACCTGTGAAATCCTGATCCCAAGTCTGTTTCTCTAATGGAAAAGACCACCATTGCAGTGATTTAGTTTACAACATAATACTTTTTTTTCTCTCAAATGTCATAAAACATAATATTCATCTAATATGGACATGCCTGATTCCTGTTTTTTTCTTCAAATCACAAGACTAAGAATTATTTTCTATTGTGGATGTAAGAGTAAATTGTGAGACTACTATAATTCCCAAATTTCAGATTTTAAATTGGAAAACTCAAGATTGTCAAAGCCCGCATTAAATGTGACTAGTTTTCATTTATCAGATGATGTTCCAGTTGTCTTATTTGTCTGATACTAAACCTTTCCAAGAAGATGTCATGAAAAGACACAACTTAAAGCACGCCATATATGATGTAAATGACCCATGAGGTCTTCAGCATTTTTTAATTGTCCAGTGTTTCCAAAACCAAATCTCTCATTTGCAATCATACTTTTTTTTTCTTTCTTTTTTACATGTCAAGCCAACAAATATTTTTGCCACATCTGGAGCAAGCAACAAGACTGGAAAATACACGTGAAATCTGCGAAGAACAGCTTCAGTAATTAACATTTCTTTTAAAGAAACATGATCACAAATGCAGTTTTGAGAGACACGGTTTTCTCACTGAATAGAACCCTTTCAACAAAAAGTAATAGCTGATGGAATCAAAACAGCAGTTTGTGGAGGCGATCCATTCAGAGACAAGTAGATACGTGTGCTCAGGTAAATCTATAGACATCCAGTTTTTAGGTACGTCATTATTATAATTCACAAGAAAAGCAACATGGATAGGTGTGTAGCACATGATAAAACCAATCATGTTTGCCGTTACTATGTTGACAGTATTTTTCTTTTCGTCTGCTTTGTCTTCTACCTTAGCCAAAATACAGATGATCCGACTGGAACAAAATATCACAACCAACAATGGAACAAAGAAACCGAGGACTACAAGAAGCACAATAACCTTCAGACTAAGTGGACGATTTTTACATCTGTCATAGCACTTCCACAGATTATCCGGATAGTTTTCCTTTCGGAAAACAACACACATTGTCAACAGAAAAACCCAGAGGACTAAACACACAGCGAACGCCGTCTCCTTCTTCTTCTTCCACAACCTGGACTGCATTGGGAACCTCACAGCCAGGTAACGCTGCACACTGATGGCTGTCAGAGTCCCAATGCTGGCATACATGTTGGCGAAGTGTATATAAATGAGGACGGTACACAGGTAGGTGTTTGGCAGGCAGTAGAAAGCGTCGTAGATCCTGAAGGGGAGGGAGATCACCAAGCAAAAGTCGGCTATGGCCAAGTTCAGCATGTAGATGTGCGTGTCTGTCCAGGAGTCCCGTTTGGCGACGAAGGCCCGCAGAGCCGCTGCGTTGACAAGAAAACCCAGGAGGAACACGACGCTGTAACCAGAACCCTGAAGAACTTCCACTGTGCAATTCCTGCTGCTGCTGTTCTGGTCCATTCTGAACTTCAACTGTAAGAAGTGGGCCTGTTTGAGAATAGGAAATGCAGAGTGTGTTACTAGTGGAAGTACAGGTGAACTTGCTTTGGATTAACAGTCATTAAATCAAGCTTCATTACATTTCATTAGGCTGGTGTGAAAATGACTACAGTATTTGTGAGCTTCTGTGTACATACAGGAGTGGGCCTGTTTGAGAATAGGAAATGCAGAGTGTGTTAATACACACACACACACACACTCTCACACACACACACACACACACACACACACACACACACACACACACACACACACACACACACACACACACACACACACACACATACACACACACACACACACACATGCGTGCGACAATTACAAACCTATCTGTATCATTTTTATATGCCACTTAAAATTTAACTTGCTTTTCTACCTCCATTAAAGTTACAATGTTGTTTATCATAATCTACAAATGGACACATTCTGAATCCAGCGAACCAAACAAGCATCTCACTCCCTTGTTTTATGACCCCCGAAGGGGAGACTGGAGTTGTGGCGAAGTAACTTCAGCCGGTGAAATATTGGCTGCAAACAACGCCGAAAAACAGAAACTGCAACAGAATGATACATTTCTTACATAGGTACATATTTATAGTGTTGAACTCTGTGTCCTGCTGCAGAAATTTGTCAGAAGAAAGCATTCGTCTACATACCTCAGGCAACAGATTCGACGGGCAACAGGATCAGAACGTCTCCTTTCGAGATGCATAAGTCACATTTGCACCGCTTCCTGTATTCATGGAACATCTGTCTGCAGCTATACGTGTTGCACCGTCTATTTAGGCTCGCCAAGAAAGTACAGCAACCACAAAACACAGTCGTGTTCCCCTTTCGGGTAACTTCATGTGACAGAGACGTGTCTGCGGCAAAGTTTGCACTTAAAAAAAATATGTACTTAAAGTGTTTCTTGCACACAACAGCTTATGGATGTCTTTGTTTTTTGCATTCCTGCTCTCACCTTAATTAGCTATTGCTGTCCTTTGTATTCTTTTGTTAATACATGCTCATTTCTTTACACCTTGCCAATCAAAAACTTGCAACTCTGCAGAAAGAATTGGGGGGGGGGGACAAGCTTGTAATGGTGGTGAGAGCATAGCGTTAAGAGCTCCATTGACAAAGCTAAACTAGAAAAGAACATTTCAAAATACATATTTGTCCTTGTGAAAGAAGTGTAATTCACTGCCAACCCCCACAAAAGAAACGGGTCGTTGTTCTGTTGCCGTGGCCTGTGAGAGAAGACGAAACAAACTTCAGCAAGAACCAACACACTGAAACATATTTTCCAAGCTTTCACCTGGAAAATGTGTGCCATTGTGTCAGTCTGATTGGGACCATTTTCAATCCTCAAGATTTTTTTAAATTTTTTTTCTTTCTTGTCAAGCAAAACAAGACAGAATGTCTCGGAGGATCTAAGACGGTCGCCGACCGACTAGAGTAAACATGCTCAAGAAAGAAAAGAGCTTTCTGGATTCAATGAGGGAGATAATAGAAAAAAGTCTGCAGGGCTTTTTCTCCACCTTCATGTGGCTCTGGCTGACCTGCTTTGTGACTTATTTTGTCAACAAAGTGCTTCTGCTCAATCATACAAAACACGAAGCCGAGACACGAGCCAGAGATTGGTCAATCACCACTGGGGTAAAGACATTTAATTGAAAAAAAAAAGAAAAAAATGGAGTGACATAGTTTTCTATAGAATATGTTTGCTACGTAGTTATTGTGCATTACGGTGAATATGTGCTGCTTTGTGTTGGGAGGCCTGATTTTCTGGTCTGAGGCAGGGGGCGTGTGTTTATCGGTGACTAATCTTCAGCGGGTTTTATGACGCACATTGTGGATCAAATGTAAATCCCAAGTCATATTTAACGCTTTGTAATAGGCGGTGTGTGCTATACACGTTTCGTGAGTTTCTATATTCGACAACTATTTATCAGAAGTGCCAGTCCACAGTGATCAAGCAGCCACCGAGTTCACTGATGAGGTTTAAAACTCAAAATAATGGCATTCATAACAAAGCAACAAACACCAAAAAGCAGGATTCTTCACACAGGTTATATATCCAAAAGCAGAACTGAGAGTATTTTCAATCGGGGAGGCCAATGAAACTGAGAGTGAACGACAGAGACGGAGCTTTCAAAGAGAAAAATGAGAGGGAGTATCTGAAAATGTAATCTGGAAATGGTTTTGGGATAGGATAATGGAACTAATGACAATACATGACGCTAAAAACCGATGAGCAAACAGAAAGCTTTGGAGTATGATACTGCCCGTTGACTGGCTCCATCTATTTTAAGCAAGGCGACTTGGTCTCAGGAAAGTTTCACTCTGAGCTTTCAAGAATTGAGTATTTGACTTTGGGATTACAGGATCTTGTCGATGTCGACAGAGGAGCAAAACCACCATCTCAGAGAAAAGACACTTGGCCTGGATGAACATTGACATTGGTTTTTATTGTGAATACCAGACGGTTTTGCAGATGAAGTACCTTAATTAAGCAGAGGTACTAAATTCCTTGTTGATTTTTGCAACACATCTCACATATGGCCTGTGAGAATCTGGATTTCTATAAGAGAAACCATGAAAAAAAAAGCAGGAAATGTCAGATTAGATCCAGTTCATTAGTAATTACACTTATTATTTTATAGTTATTGCAATTTTTCTTGCAGGTTTATTAAAAGCTACTTCATGCCTCAAAGACATTGTTCTCAGATAAGAAAGGCAGAATTTTAATCATGCACAGGATATGAAAGGCTTCAGTATTACGGATGCAGCCTGTTGTTGTCATTAATTTGTTTTAAATCCCCTCAGGCCTCCCCCTGTTTTCACAGAGATATTTCCCAAATCTACCCAGATCGGATGCGTCTTTGTGGATATATGTGTCTGCTCGCCTCAGACCATCTCTTTTACTTGGCCCGTCTGTCTCTCCCTGAATGCCAGGCTTTCTCCACCAGCTCCCTGTGAATCATTGCTGACTGTCTGGTACTGTTTGAAAGTGCCCTTTACACGTCAGTGGAGGGCGGGTGGAGGTAGGAGAGGAGCGGGGGTTTCCATAACTCTAACTAGGTCAGTGAGGACACACCCATCTCTCCTCTGGATGCGGCCCTGCTCTCCTCCCTCCTGTCTCCTTTTCCTCACCCCCCCCACCCCCCCCACCCCCCCACCCCCCTTTTCTCCCTGCTGTGACGCAATGCAGACTTTCTGCACACCTCCTAAATGTGAAAATCACAGTGCACTGCTCCACTTCACTGATGTGAGCGATACACATTTGCATCAAACGCACACGTATCGGCTGAACAAAAAACAGCTCGCTCTCAGAGTCCGATGAATCAGCTGGAACCACGTGGGCCTGTTAACATGCCAGAGTCAAATGATTTGGGTCCAGCTTTTTTTTCTCCTTTTTTTTTTGTTGTGATTGCGTATTACATAATGCTGAAGTTGCATAATGTTTGTGGGGGTTGTCAATCTGTTGTCGGACGCTTGCACATTTGGAGAGGCAGTCGAGTGCAGCCACCATGTTACCTGCTTTGGGAACATACATTAACACACACTCACATACCCCTCAGTGCGTGTGTGTGTGTGTGTGTGTGTGTGTGTGTGTGTGTGTGTGTGTGTGTGTGTGTGTGTGTGTGTGTGTGTGTGTGTGTGTGTGTGTGTGTGTGTGTGTGTGTGTGTGTGTGTGTGTGTGTGTGGAAAGACCCCGGACGTGACAGGGAATAATCATCGAGTCTGTCTGATGTTTCTGGATCTCAAAACACACTGAACTACTTGTTTGTCGTGTGTCTGGGTTGTCGTTGAACATATAGGAGATAAAAACAAACATACCAAAAAACCGGAATAAGCATGCAAAAGTGCAAACTCCATGTATTACATAAGTGCATCGTGATATACCACGAAGCCAACACTAGATGTCTCTGTTTCTGCTGGCTGCGCAGGGATGAGTCATGAGGGCGGTTATATATGAATTGAATTACTGAAACTCACAGATGCCTGATTATCACAAGCAGTGTTTATCTCAGAAAACAACAATGTGAGGTGGCATTCTGTGTATCGTATGTGCTGAACTGCGCCAATAGCAAGATGCCCCCAAAAAATCTGTCAGGTTGTGGAATTTGAATAAATTAGAATGCTGCACAATAACATGAGCGTTTCATTGCATTTCGCTGATCATGTTTATATGTATGAGTGCAACGTTATTCCCTGACGAGGTCATTTAAGGCAGTTAGAGGTCCAGGGTGAGAATGGGTGGAAATCTATGATCTGTGAGAACATGATGAAAGAAACTGGGAAGAAGAAAAGGCGATGACATAAGGAGAGTATAGGCACTAAGTACTGCCCAGAGGAAGGGACTCAACAGATTGAGGTCATCAGATCAAAGATGTAGAGAACAGCATGATGAGACGTGGAAGGAGGAATAGTCACTGTCTTCTAAAAAAAACCACACAAAAAACCAACTAGTAGTAGTTTGGGGTAAAAAAAACAGTTCTTCCCTCTCAATGTGCTCGCTGGTCTTATTTAATATACAGGCGAATCTCACAGTCAGCCTCCATGTGTGATTGCATGTGTGTGTTAGTGTGTGTCTTTGCTTATGTGTGTGCATTCGCACTCACTTGGGTGTAAGTGGGTCAGACTCACATGGCAAAGCACGCTGATTCAACACCGGAGATAAACACAGGCTCGTCGCCATGGAAACATCAATTTACTCGGCTCCCGCGACATCCTTATAGGGCTTAGATATGTATTTGCATCATATTTCCATGTTCATGTTGACAAAGGGACAAGCTGGACAGTTTTTTTTTCCCCCCTCCACACTCAGGCGAACGTGTAAAGTCCAGATTTATCAGCCTATCACCTGATTATGACCAGGTTTGTACTTTAATCAATCCCAACAGGCCTTTGGCTCGATAATATATTACATAAATTAGGGGTTTGGCACCGTGAGTGTGTCAACACCACATAGTCCTCCCTCTATTCAAGCATCTGTGGGCGTGGACGTTAAACCAGCTTTTGTGCGAAACAAAGAAAAGAAATGTGGAAGGATTGGGGAAGGGAAGAAAAGAGTCAGTGAGTGACAGGGTGAGACATATGCAGCTGATTCTTCTGTGCAGACAAGTTTAGACAGCGTAGAAACTTCATTTGTCCCCGTGTAACCGTTCATTTACATATTGAAACAACTGTGCAGAACTTTTTCTCTGTGTTATAGGATTCACCCAAGAACAATAATGTTCTGTTTTCCAGACGTGTTAGTGTGTTGTGAATATACAGTAAACAGGGTGAGTTTGACTATTTGTACAAGGCCAATGGAGAAGAATCAATCTTCCTCTTTGTTGTTCAGTACTTATTATTTGGATATGCCTAATCCGAGTCAAAGTAGGTCTTACAGCTCTGAGGCTTTGTCAATGCAATGATTAGTGAAACGCAGAAAACACACTTTCAGAGCCCTTATTATCCACTTTTGGGGGACTGCTACGCCGTCGCAAGAACCTGGAGTCAGATTTCAAGAATGATTACTGTACCTCTTATTTTCGTAATATGCTGATCATCTTTTTTTTTTTATTTTGTAAGACCTCTTTGCATCTAAGCTTCATTTAGATTTCATGCTCATGCAGGTGGTAGTAAACAAAACAGGACAATAACTTTTTTTTAAAGAGACTTGTTCATCACAGGTGCGTAACAGAGAGTTATGCAGGTGAATGACAGGACCATCATTTATTCCTGCATTGTTCCCGTGGCGCTTGCAAGCGTGAGTGCAATGCACAGTGTGTACCTTATGGCCAGTGGTTGAACTTGAATCTGGAGGCTGGAGAAATTCAACGGATGAGGAGAAAAAAAGAATATAATGTGCTGGAAGGTAACAGGGGGTGGAAAAACACAAAACAGTCGGGAATGACATGCAGAAGAACTGAGATATGCCAAGGACGTGAAAATGGAGTTGAGTCTGGAAGGATGAGCGGCTCCTGACAGGAGAGAGAGCGATGCTTGCACTTCATCTGACACACTGACCCAGTGACGCAGCAAAGCTCACAGCTCCAGATTACAGCACCGTGGCTGGTGGAAGTGGGGGGGTGATTGGGGATTAATGGTGCTGCTCGGGAGAAGAAAACAGGGAGATTAACGGACTAGGGGAAGTAGGAGTGAGGGATTACAGCCCTGTGGATGAAGCCTAAAATAATCCCAGCAAAATGACTGGTACAGTCAAGCACTAATGTGTATCTATGTGTTTCCGCCTTTTTATGAGTGGAAGCAAGAATTTGTACAAATTACAAAATCAAATTGCGTGAGGTGGTAAATATATGCTGTAAAAAAAAAAAAAAAGAAAAAAAAAAGTGGATTAAATTACTCCTGGTAACGTGCAAATGCATGTGAACAATTTACAGCATGCTATGTCAGAGAGCCAGACTGGAATGTATGCAGTCGATTCTCCTGAAGCAGAGAGATTGGCCATGGGGCCCCACTGTAACCATGTGCAGCCAATCAGTTACAGTTGGTCCCTCATTTCTACAAAGGCTCTTTGATGTGAGCGGGGGCCTTTAAATTCAGCCCTGGGGAGTCACAAGGCTCCTCCAGCTTTGATCTGACTCAGTAGAGACCGTATGCCATCCCTAGCGACGCGACTTTCTGCATAAACACTGAGGGAATCTGCATCAACAGCAGATTCATGGGCGTGCAAGATCATCTGAATTCAGCTTTTTGCCCCAAAATGAATGCAGATAAATGATTATGAAAGGTTGTCCACACGTATGTGACACACATGCATCTGCATATCACTTATAAAGCAAAAATAATTTAAAAAGTCTCCTGTGTTACATTTTTTTTTTTATCAGGATTCGCCTCGAAATGGCAGTCTGTGTCAGTTATGAAAAGTTGCTGTTTTATGTTTGGGAAAAGGTTTAAAGCAGACATGGGCTGGGGCATCTCTGACTCGTCTGCAGATCTGCTTGTTGTCACACGCTCTACGACGCAAATATTCATCCACTTCGCGTATCCCTTCTCCCTTCCTCCACAATCTGCTCCCTCATCCTGTTATGCTGCCGCTGGCATCCTCCCAGAATCTTCCAGCTTCTTGAGCTGTAAGCTCTGCTTTCCCCCCCCCCTCCATGCCTGAATCGTCTTTCACCTTCAGTAGGGGAACAAAATGTCTGCCATATAAGAGGCCATGCCCGAGCTCTCCTTCTCTTTTTCCCTCTTTTCTCCCTCTCCCTGCTTCCTCTGCTGTCTAACCGAGCTCCACAGCAGTTACATAAGAGCTAAGGTCAAAGTGTCACTGCCGTTGTCAAGGGAGACATAGAACAGAGCGGCTTTGGAGAAGATGTGCACAGGAGGAACGAGAGGGGAAAACAGCAGACGTGAGTGAAGAGCTGTGCAGACCCAGCTTGGATTCAAATATGTGCATGAATAAAAACATAAATCTCATTGAATATGATAAATTTTTGGCTGACAACAAAGGAGGCGTGGATGTGTATGAGAAAAACAAGGATAAGCGTTCTGGAAATAAAGGAAGTGGTAGCGGAAAGGGTCTGCAGAGGACAAAAAACAAAAAACAACAAAAGAATGTGCACACTAAATCCTCCGATGTGTGTCTGTGCGAGTGTGTGGCTGCGTGAGTGTTTGTGTGTGAAAGAAACAAAAAAAGAATCAGGGACTGTAGGTGTTCTGGGCTCAGCTGCTCCACTAGCCTACTTTGTGTAATCTCTGCCTTCATGCTGTTTCATAACACTGCTGCCAGAACATTGCATCATAAGGCCACCCGCCACAGCAACGTCACCCCCGCCCTCTCCCACCCAAAGACTTCATCAGCACCTTCGGCCCTCATTTACATCAGAATTTTTTTAAGTCATTTCTGAGGGTTTTATTAAACTTGGAAGGGTGACGTGTCCATTAGAAGCCGGCCAAGAGGCGTGTCGTAATAGCACAATATCAAAAATTCACTGCAGAACAAAAAAGAGAAAGCCAATTTCAAAATTAAAAGTTAGGGAATGTAACTGTATTTTCTTAATGGGACCTTGCAGGACCAGTTCAGAGATACAAAACAGGAACCAGGCTTATAAAACATTACAGGGGCACCGGGTGCACACTCCTCTATAACTCATTGGGGAATGTATTGAAAAATTGTGAGCAATCACTGGGAAAATATCCAGGAATCTTTTCCAGCCTTTTCCACCTAATCCAGATGAACCCGCTTGAAGGACGCGTTTTGTTTGAGAGCCCAAGTGCAAATAATACTTTCCCGTTTTAGAACATCTATTCATATTTATTATCATAATTAAATATACCTATGTTTTTTTCTTCCTTTGGAAAAAGTGCTCATGTTCCCTAACCACACAGATTACATTAAAGGCCACATAAACATGCAGTCATGGGAATTTTGAGGAATTCCACAGATGACATGATGCTGTAGTTGAAATAGTGTATTCCCTTATTCATGATGCAAAGTGTGAGATTCTGGAAGCAGTGAAAATGTCAATAAAAATCAATGAGCTTTAGTGCACTTAATGCTCTCTTGACGAGAGGGAAGGGGGGCTTCTTAAAAGACAAAACCTGCAAGAAATCTACTCAGACGGCTGGCATGAGAGCTAAAAATTGACTTATATAACCTATATGCTAGTGCCATTGATGCAAATTGGGTACATATTTGAAGTACACTGTGCTGATGAAACTTAAAACCTGTTGGTTTGCTTTTGTTTGCTTTGTTTTCTTCTTCTTCTTCTTCTTCTTCTTCTTCTTCTTCTTCTTCTTCTTCTTCCTATATACCTCAAAACACCCATTTAGATCAAAAACGAATTAATGCCCTGAGTTTGTGATGACAAAGAGCCTCATAACACATACGCGAGGTTTAAATTGCAGTCGTCTTCCTCAGACTTTACTATGCAGGCTCGGCTTTTTAAGTCAATCATTCGCCCAAGCCACCTTAAACTCGCTCGCGCGTGCGCGCCCCCGCGAGCGCTGAGAGAGGAGCTGTCGGCAGTGAGATCATGTGAGAGTCCATGCTTGGAGAAAGTAGGTTAGCAGGGTAGACTGAGAGGAAAGCAGGCGGAGAGTCACAGAGAAGAAGAAGAAGGGGGGGTCCGGACATCGCTCCTGCATCGTGGGACCATTTCTGTCAAAAAAAAAAAAAAGAAAAGGAAAGAAAGGAAAGTTGAGCCAATCTATTTCGCCAGTGCGTCGACAAGATTAACGATGTCAGCGAAAGCCACTTTTTCACTTCTTTTATTTTGCTCGGACTTGATCGAGCAATAAACAGAAAAAAGAGTTTCGGGTAGTTTTTTTTTCCTGCTTTTGCTTATTTTTTTTGAAGACAGCGACTTGCGAAAGCCGACTTCCACCGGGACGAAGTTAATATTTGCACAGCCAATTTACTTTGGCTCCCCCCCCGCGTCATTCTCTCCTGTCTTGTCACCTCCAGTGACCACATGTAGTCCAGTCCTTATCGCCCTGCACGACATAAGGAAACACCAAAATGAGAGGTAAGTTCTTTTATTCCCCTACCTCCATTATGTTAAAAGGAGTGTGTGCATGTTTAGATGAACTTGGTAAAGGATCGCCGTGCGGCTTGACGCCACATGTGTGCGCATTGGGAGTTCAGTGCGCCTGTTTTCCTCTCGGTGCGCAATAACGCCTCATAGCTGCACATACAAAGCGCTAAAGCTCAACATGCGACCACTAAACAGCGGCTTGCGAGGTCCTCTCTACTATTATTTAACTGCACGAAGACTTTTTTTTGTGTCTTCTTTTTATTTGTATTCTTTTAAATCATCGTTTAAGTCTTCCTTCTGAAATGGGACCAACCTTTCAAATGGCACACATGCGTAATTACGCACGTATGTCCTGGCGCTGCTGAAAATGTGTCTGTTTTTGAAGAAATGTACGGTGGAGCTCACCTGGGAACCCGGCAAATCTTGCCAAGAGGAACCATGTTAAGAGTTATGCAACCGGGAGAGGGAGGGGCGCGAGTCGAGGTTGTTGTTAACCAAAACTACAATTATGTAATCGACTCGTTATCTGATCTTAAACGAGTTGCTCATTCGGTGCAATTGTGAATCTCTCGCAGTTTACTTGCATTCTTTTTTTAAACCATATTAAATATATTGTTTACTTGTTATTTGTTGATAGATTTACGTTTTGTTTTTTTTGTTTTTTTTTATATACATTTTTTGTGGGGAAAAAGACATTTCCCAATGGTGTCTTGGGACACCATCGCTTATTAATATCAAAGGCTTTCCGTGATGATTTGGAGCAGTATTGTGCGTACTTGCTGTTGTTGTGATGTGGCGGCGGTGCCAGCATGGCCGCCTGTGTGAGCGCACAGAGGGAGAGGAGCCCGGCTGTTCCACTGACCTAGTTATGTCACCCAACGTTATACAGCAGTCGCAGCGGAGGGAGGGGGAACGGCTGTGGGAAGCGTCGTGCCGCTGGACGTGCGGCAGTACCATGTGCGGTTACGTATTAGCAGAGGCAGTCGGCCTTGCGACGTGTCTCTGCCCCGACGCGGGCTGAACTTGAACTTGACCGGTGGGGCAGTGAGGTTTTTCACAATGATTAACTGCCTCTCTCTGTGTGTGTGCACTCGCTGAAAATCCAACGACGGTCACTCATTCATTCATTCCTCCTGACAAAATAGAACCTCGAATTGTAAGTCCTAAATGTGCAGATGTGCCATCGCATTAATTAGAACTCCGTATTTGAAACAACAGATCAACATGCAACACTATAATTACTATATATAGTTTATAGAGCACATTAAATAGTTTTAATACAAGTAATACTCGTCAGATTTTTTTAATTTATATTTTTAATCCTATTCTGAATGAATATTTTGCTTTTTGGTTGTGCAGTAGATAATAATTTTTTTTTTTATCTATGGAGGGGAAACAATAATTTTTATAGTCATGACTTGGTGGAGGGAAGAGGCGATGGGGAGGGAGGGAAGGAGGAAGAAGCATAAGGGCCCCTGGTGGAGGGAGGTTCCCCTTTTAGCAGGATATCCATATGTAAACAAATGTTCGGCCCTTACTTAGCTTTGCAGTATTGAAAATGTAGGTTAGTCACACAACCTGTTGCTCCCTGATTGAGAAAGCACGTCAGCAGGTTTTATCTCAGATTGAGCGTGCTCGCACATGTTTGCACCCACAATCATTTTAAGTCATTCTAACAGTTTTGGCATAAAGACTTTTTTATACAGACTTTTTTTTCTCTTTTTTTTTCAAGCCCCTGATACAACGTCTGATTATCTAACACTTCCTTTGATTGTGCTGCAGATAGCAGAGTGCAGTTCTCCATGCAGACACATAGCAAGATCTCATGACTCTGACAACACATACAGATTCTTGGCTCTGTTCTAATCGCCCCTCTCTGGGCCTCAGCTGGGCCTCCGGTGGTATTTACATCTTCTAAAATAGAGCTCGCTGCACCAGCAGCCATACAGTAAGACTGTACGTGAGTGCTGAGAACTGCTGAGTTCTATTGTTCTTTCAAGGCATGAGAGTAAAATTTAAAAAAACAACTTAACGGCTGTATTTTAGAGATGCTCGAGCTGCTAGGTGTTATAAGTAAGGTAGCTTTCCAGCTGCATTTGAGCTCAAGGTGTGAAAAGACACATGATTTTAGTTTAATATCAAATCGTAATAATGTATTTTTCTTAATAAGGCTCAGCTGAGGCCTCATGCAAAGGAATTCAATAACCTTCCATGATTTGCTTACCGGTGGTATGATTTGACAAAGCAAAGTCCGACACAGCCAATCACAATAGGTTGTTGTGATACAGTTTTGTCTTACGCTGTAAGACTAAACCTCACACTGCACGGCGTTGCACAGCAAGCACTTCACTGTTGAAAATATGTCCGAAACTCAAGCTCAAGGCCCCTTCTTCCTGCTGAGTGTGGTGTCTCTCTTTTTTTGGGGGGGAAGTAGGTACAGTTTGCCGCTGGAGGGCAATAAACATTGCTTATGTTAACGTCGCCTTCAAAATAAGGATGCAAGAACAAAGTCTGCTCATATTGAAACAGGCTTTAAGAGTGTGAAGTATGTTAAAGCCTATATGGGTCTGCATGATTACATGTATATAGTGTGACGTATAGGGTGTCTTTTCTTCTTTTCTCTGTGTTATGCAATGACACACTGACACACTAACTGTTCGGCACACCAGTCAGGGGACTCCAGTTTAAGAATTACTGGCTGTCGTTCCTCAGAAGAGACAGATAAGTGAACGGTTGGAGGCAAAAATTCAGTGATTTTTCTCTGCCTCTCCCTACCCCACCCCGACTGAATTAGCCTTTGTCGAGATAACAGTGTTACACATTTGGCTGGCTGATAAACACTTAGAGGCCAACGTGTTTGCCTTAACCGTTAAAGTGTGCTTTCCCAGTTTATTTTGTGAAAAGGTTTGTGTGTGCTATCGATAATAAAGCTGCCCTATGGAACTCAAACACCTGCCTCACTCAAACATCCTTCTTTGCTTGCCACTTCTCCTCATTTATTGCATTTTACTTTGGTTAATGTGTCATCGGTGATAAATGTAGTTCTGCATGTAGGCCTTGTGCATTATGTTTGCGAAAAGCATACTTGGTTCCTCAAGACAAAATGCTACAGATGAGCGTGTCAGGACGGCCTCACCATGATATTAAGGCTTGTTCAAGGGTTTATTGTCAGTGTGGCAACTGTTTCTGTGAGTCTATCTGCACAGATAGGTGGCGGCACTTTCATTGGCACATCTGAAGAGATTGGCCAGTTTATTGATTAAATCAATTAGTAACCAAAGCCAATTTGGAGGCGGCTAAAGGCATAAGCTATATTAAGCCCAGTGTCTCAGTCGTGTTTATATAGCCTTGCCTTATATAATGACAAGCACAATACAGTTTTAGTGTTGGACAGCTCAAGTTTTTTTAAATGTTATGTTTATTAGCCAAAAAACATTGACCAAAGAGTACCTGCTGTTCCAAAGATGTATTTTGTCCGTGTATATTTTCTGTAGTTTGCTAAAAAAATCTTTGCAATTTGAATACAATTGATTTAACATCTCGTGAACAAGGCAGCGATAAAACAAAGGGCCGTTCATCTGTCGGCATGACTGTTTGTGCCCAGATGTCCGCCGAGGGTCAGAGAAGAAGGCTGGACAAGACTGAGGAGTATGCTATGTGTGGTTGTACAACAGGGCTGGATGGCTGGGCATCTGTGTAATTCTGGCTCTCAGCACAGGACAGGAATAGCATTGGCTGCAGTAGAAGCTCAGTGTCAAAAGATTGGGCAGAAAGGTGGGGGCCGAATGGCTGGCATTCAAGTTCAAAGTTGGCATTCCTTCGGTGGATGGTAGCCAGATACAGTGTGGGTCATTACTGACACACTGGATGTGGTTTTGATAATAAAACAGCCCGGAGAGGCTTCAATCAGTCGGCACAGAAGCAAGACTCATGGGAAATCAGCGAGGATCTGTGTCGCGTGTCAGATGAGTTAATACATTGCGAGGCGTATTATTGTTTCCATCTTGCTTAATTTTGCGGGTTATGTAACGTGGTTGATTTTACCCGGGCAAGCTGCAAGCTTCCAGCGAAACTTTGCGTAGGGAAAAACCTACGCACTGTGCCGCTCCACCTTAAAACTGGTCTGCGGAGAGCAGGGATAGCGCCTGCCTCCCTCCTCCCTCTCCCCCTGCAGTGGGAAAGTGTGTCAGTAGGACAGAATGTCCACATGGGCTGACAGGCTGCAGCGGCCGAGTGACAGATGACTCAGCCAATACCAAGGAGGCTGCGAACGTTGTCAGCCAGTGGGAAAGGGAGACTCTGGAGAGGGTGGGGTGTCGGCATTGCTAGAGTGAGCCTGTGCTGAATGAGCGTTGTGAGGAATGCTCACAGACAAGAGTTATATAATCGAGCGAGAAGGGAGGGGTGGAGGGGAACCTGAGAGAAAGAGAGGAAGGGAGGGAGGAGGAGGAGGAGGAGGAGGAGGAGGAGGAGGGAGATATTTTTCCATTGCATGTCTGCAGCTGCCGTGATCAGTTGAAGTATTTTAGTCAACAGTTTTAGAAGAGAGACAGTCCACTGTGTCATTAGACAGAAAAAGAAGTGGAAAGTTGTGGTTTCCAGTACCTAAGAGTGCAACAATTCCTTTTCCCTAAGTGCTTTTCCATACTGCATCTGCGGGTACAAATAGATTTTTTTCTTTTTTAAATCAGCACACCGTAGACAGAAATCCCGTATGTCGGCTTAATCGCTACAAGATGGGTTTGAGGCGGACGGTTGGCGTTTGAATCCCACTGCCTAGAGGTCACTATGGTGGGTCCCTGAGCAAAGCCCTTAATCCTAGAAAGCTCTCCCTGCACTGCACATCGACTGCCCACTGCTCCTGGAGACGGATTAGATGCAGTTAACAAATTTGCCGTGCTGCCGTGTGTGTCACAATGATTCATATTCTTCAAGCATCTTATGATAAAGTTGTTTTTTGTTTTTAGCTTGACCAAGAAAGAAGGGGCCTTTTGTGTACGTGTCATGTGACTCCCTATCTGTTTGTGTACTCTGTTCCCGAGTGGGGGCCACCTTCAGGGTGCACACTAACACAGTTTATGGAGAATTTGCTTCCCCTGTCCTGTGTGTCTCTGTAGTCCACAGCACTTGAACAAAGTAAAGAGAAGCCAGTAAGTTCAGGACACGTTCTTAAATCTTTTGCATCATTTAATGGAGATATTACAGGAGATGTATATTTTCTTCTGATGTGGTACTCTGTTGTAGCGTGCAGCTTCATTATTTCTTAGTAAAATAATAAGTACAAAGAAAATCCAACAGCCTGTAAAAGTTTACTGGCATTTGCAGTAACTGAAAGGTTATGTCTTGCAGAGGGTCTGATGACAGGCTTGCAGATTGTACTTAAAACTCCGGAGAGGAGGTTGATAAGTGTGTCTGAACATCGTGACCGAAAAAACTGATTGCCAAGGCCTCTTGAATACGACAGCCAGTGCTCAATGCTTGAAGACCTTCTCCGTCAAAAAGAAATTGCAAGCTGCCTTTTGTATCAGCAGAGGCAGGAGATGACCTTCTAACAGAGCAGAGAGCACGCACAGTTATGGCAGTCGTACTGTGACGAGATAAAAGCATGTGGATGACCTTTTCAGGATGTGCAGAAGACACAAAGGACCCGATTTCTTCTGAGGTTAACATCTGTAGAAAAGCACGACAGCACAACAAAATGGCCAGCAAAACAGTGTCAAAGAGAGGGACAAACACTTCACCTGAATAGCGGCTGGACTGTGTTAAAGTGATGGGAATACTTTCAAGGTTTAATTGTAACAAGCTGAATAGCTTGGCCTAAAAAAAGGATTTCAGTTTTTGTGGCAAACAGGAAGTTCCACTTTACATGCTCAAAACCAAATAAACAAGCGATAACTAAAGGGAAATTAAATTTTGAAGTTGTGGATTATTTGTATGCCCTTTGTTAAAAAAAACAAACAAAAAAACGCCACAAGTTTAAGGGCTTCAAAGACATGAAAGGTATAAAATAATTATACTTGGAAGGTTCAAAACAAAATTGTTGTTTGGCATTTCTCGACATTTAATATCGGGAAATGCTTCTGTTAACAAGGATTTGGCTAAATAAAAAAATACCCAGGGCTTTGTTCGTACTTGGATATTAAACATCTGAAGCATCTTTGGCAGCAGCACATAATATGGTTGAATAGTGTCACCTTCACTGTCTCATCATTTATCAGCTTTTTCACCCCTCTTTACATTGTGTTTCTGCAGCTCAAATCGAAGTCATCCCCTGTAAGATCTGTGGGGACAAGTCCTCAGGAATCCACTATGGAGTCATCACCTGCGAAGGCTGCAAGGTGAGCAGGAAGAGAGAGCCGGGCTGGTTAACCAAAAGTCAACTTCACTCAGCTGCTTCTGAAGTTCCCGTATCATTTACAGTGTACGTATGTGTGTGTTTGTGTGTCCAGGGCTTCTTCCGACGCAGCCAGCAGAACAACGCCATGTACTCTTGTTCCCGTCAGAGGAACTGCCTGATTGACCGCACTAACCGTAACCGCTGCCAGCACTGCCGCCTGCAGAAGTGTCTGGCTTTGGGCATGAGCCGAGATGGTAAGCTCAGGCAGAACAGGCCTCTTGACAGTCTTCCCCTGGCCGTGGCACTTATTAGTCAAATTTGAATTTCCTTGAGGCTCGGGCTGTGATCGACACTCATTAGTCCAATTTAAATGCACTCACAGCTCACGCTGTGCACGCCTTTCATTTAAAACTGACGCAATGAGAATTTCAATCCCGACAGAGTAATGTTCCACATGAACCCAAAGGGTTTGACGCTTCTTCCAAAAACAAGCCCAGTATATAACCTGATAAAGTGAAGACATGCCTTCATCCAACCCTGATATAGAGATGAGAAGATACAGTACTTGTAATCTATGTGAGCGAGATGTGTTTTAAAGTTAGAGTTATCAAAGAACTTCAGAACACAGATATTGGCAATAGAAAAAAAAAATGCAGTTTGCAAGCGCCATCTCTAAGCTAAAAAAGTTTGAAAGTGAATAAAAACAACATTATTTTTCTTCTTGCAGCGGTGAAGTTTGGGCGTATGTCCAAGAAGCAGCGCGACAGCCTTTATGCCGAGGTGCAAAAGCACCAGAAGTCCCAAGAGTGTGTGGCCTCCGGAGGCGGGGGCTCGACCACTCTGTCATTACCCAGGGAGGATGGAGTCTGCGGAGGCGGCGCAGAGGATGGAGAAGAGGGACTGAGCAGGTCCTACAGCAGCGGCGGCTCCAGCTCCACTCTGAGTGACCTGGACGACATCGCGGCGCTGCCCGACCTCTTCGACCTGCCACTGACCCCCGAGGAGGCCAGCGAATACTGCAGCCTGGAGCTGCTCGGAGGTGGAGGAGCCAGCACGGGGAACACGTCCAACTCGTCGTCCTCGTCTTCCTCGTCTTCGTCCCTGTCCAATCAGAATTCCCCGCAGCAGACCATGCTGGACGTGGCAGACACTGACGGCATGCAGCTACTGCATTTGCACTCTCACACGCTGCTGGGACACATGCACTCGTTGCTGGACCATCTGCCTGATGACTGCTCAATAACGGACCTTGGTGAGTAGTGAAAATGAAGGAAATGTTGTGAAGTGAAGCTGAAATGTCGGCCTTTGAGTGCCGAAATGAAGAGAAAAAAACCCTCGACTTTGTTGACTTCATCTCTGCACTCTATATTTTGACATATTAATCCAAGTGTTTGATGTTCATTTCCTGCTGCGAGCCTCTTTGTGCAAAGTTAAGACTTTTCTTTTTCCAGCTGTTTCACATTACCGCAAAGGTTGTGGAGCAACAACACATTTCGCTCCTCACAGCTGGATGCAGCATGTTAGATGATGCCTTGGTCCCATGAGCAAGGAGATTTAGACCGATTAAACAAATAATCATGCCTCAGGGCAGACTGCAATATTCACCCTAACAGGTTCACAGTCCCTCTAATTGAGGCGCAAAGTGATGCAAAGGATTTTCAATAATAGATCACCACTCCTTCATTAAGAAAACACTTCAGAATATAAAATGGGGACCACTGCATTAGTCGTTATTGGACGGCTGTGTTTTACTGTCCTATATAATGGAAGAGAACCTAAATGAAAGCCGTTATTTTGACAACTGTGTATATTTTTGGCATTGATTACCTTGAAATTATCAAAGGCACTGAACAAAGTCTGAAATAAACTATGTGCAATAGGGACAGATAATAAAAAAAAAAACCAAAAAGTGATTTGATATGAACAACAGATGAAGACCAAGGACATGTCATAAACAGTTTAGCAGCAAAATAATCAAAGTGATGCATGACAGGGACAAGAGGAAAACAGGACAAGGATGAGATTATGTGGGCCAAAGCAACAGGCAAGAGGCCATTTGAAACAGACAGAGGATTTACAGCGGTATGAAAATGACAATTTAAAAGGAGAACAAATCACAATGCTATAGTGGTATTTTGCAGTAGCGTCTACAGACAGTGGGGCAGATACATTTCTATTTTATTTTACAGTTGCTTACGATAAACTGCACAATGATGTGAATGGGGCTCTGGGGACTTTTAACGTAAGCGACTGAGTAAATGCTGTGACGGGTTTAAATTATATAGGGGGAGGGTGGAAAAATGATAACAGCTGCTGGAGTAAGGTGAGTAAATAGGCTATTAGCACTTTATCTTTTCAGGGACGTCCCTGGTAAACCAACTGACGGCGCGGTGCAAAGCACCCAGTAATTTAAGGTCGCCCTTCTGTGATCAGAGGACGTATAAACAGCGCCACTGATGGGCTTTAACTCCACCACACGCTCTCTCTCTCTTTTTAAAACAAACAAAAAAAAACAGCAAATTGACAGAAATAAGTTAGACAATGCTGATGTTTTGTTTGGTTTTGTTTTTACAGAACACATCACTCAGAGTATTGTAAAGTCTCACTTGGAGACGTGTCAGTACAGCGCCGAAGAGATGAAGAGATTCACCTGGGCGCAGTACACACCCGAGGAAACACGGGCTTTCCAGAACAAGGTACACAAAGTGGTTTTTGTCCTATGCAAATTTTAATTAACTCCTTTTGTCAGTCATTCGTATGGAAAGGGAATTAAAAACTGTCGTCGTCAGTGTAACAGCCTCATAGTAAGCTGCACTCATTATTTCATCGTTAGGATAGCCATGGCAACTGTGAGCTATTTCCATCAACTTCACACAATGCAATAGTGCAGTGGACCGCTCCTCATGTAATTCCATTTAACTACAGCCTTTGTATAGCTCATTCTTTCCCTATTGTCTTCTGCAGCCACATCCAGTACATTGCGCTTGAATTCCTGACTTGCTAATATTCAAATGCCTTTACGGCTCATTATTAGCCTAATTATGTTTGTTAGGTGTGGCCGCTTATATATTTTTTTTTTTTCTGTAGTTATATTTGATTAGTCAAACAAGTGAAGTGGGTCATTATGTTCTCCTTGTGAATTGTGATGCTGTGCGAAGGTATCGTTGTACCATGTGACATCTGTCGACCGAAACTCACGCCCTGCCCTGCGTCGCTTTTTTTTTTCCAGTCGGCGGAGTGGATGTGGCAGCAGTGTGCACACCACATCACCAACGCCATTCAGTACGTGGTGGAGTTCGCCAAACGCATCGCGGGCTTTATGGACCTGTGCCAGAACGATCAGATCATATTGTTGAAAGCAGGTCAGTGCACAGTCCAAAATGTCGGTGGGGGGGAAGAAAACAAACAAAACAAAAAATGCATTCCAAGACTTTGAATCCTGCCAAAATCTTTTGAGGTGAAACCTTGCTGACTTTAGCTCCTCCCCTTGTGCTTCTGTCTCCAAACCTTCTACCCTTTGTTTTGTTTTTGTTTGAAATCATCTGTTGTTTTGAATAAATGACACACACCTGGTTTGAACGACGGGGGAAATAACATGCTTCTTGAAACAAAATTATTCATTTATTTCTTTATCTATTATATGCTGGACACTTATATTTATAATTATGACATACAATGCATGTGTTTGACAATGCATTTACCTTCTGTAAATGTTGTGAACTTATAATTGTCAAAAATATGTTGTGCACCAATCCGGATCAAAATTATTTACATCTTGTGTATGTTGTGTGCATGTTGGAGTATCTTGGACATTTCCTGCCCTCCCCTCCTCCTCCTCCACCTCCTCCCCCATCCCTCCTCTTTCTCCATCTCTGGACATCTCCATGTCCTTTCCTTTGTCTGTCGCTACGTTTTTAGGATGTCTGGAGGTCCTACTCATTCGTATGTGCCGAGCTTTCAACAGCAACAACAACACCATCTTCTTCAATGGAAAGTTCGCCCCGGCTCAGTTCTTCAAAGCGCTTGGTGAGGATTGAATGAAAACGCAGCCGCGTTCAGATGATCGACAGCCTCGCGCTCTCAAGCGTTTTAATTTGTATACCATGCGTAAGCGAGATAAATTGAATGCCTCTTTGATACCATTAATGCATTTTGAATTGCCAATATTAATTAATGCGTTATTTATTTTGCATATATTTGAAATGACGTGTGCTCTAAATTTAAACGCTGATAGGAGCGTCATTATTGTTCTTCTCTTGTCTGTGGCTGTTCTTTCACAATAGAAATAGCCACAAAGAGAAAGTCATTGAAAGCCTCCAGCTGGCTGTTACTTTCCAATTTCGGCCTCTTTTTTTTTTTTTTTTTTTTTACGTTTTTAGCGCTTCACTAACGATGCAACAATGCACTCTAAATGGAAAACCTAAAGACAGTTGCAATTAAACGCAGCAGTAAACACAATTCTAAGCCCGTTTAAGGAAATATTCCCCCAAGGTGCCTAATTTCAAAAGATGTATTATGTCAGTCAATGCAGTTGCAGTTTTCTGTTTATATGTTTGACATGAGCATAATTTGACTGCCGAGGGGGTCGGACAAACAGCAGTGATTTAATTTACTGTGATGGATAATGCAGTTTTCATAGTAGGTACAAACAGAGCGCACTTTTACGAAGTCGGTCCTTCCTGGCATGCCTCGCTTAAGTGAATTATTCAGACCTTTCTATCAAAGCTTTATTCTCGGCAATGAATTGACCAAATGCTGTGTGTTTGTTTAGGTTGTGATGACCTGGTTAGTGCCGTGTGTGACCTGGGAAAAGGACTGTGCCGTCTGCAGCTGTCTGATGAGGAGATAGCCCTGTTCAGCGCCGCCGTCCTTCTATCGCCTGGTGATTATTTTACATCTTTGTCTCTTTTCTCTCCCACAAAGACTATTAAAGGCCATCTTTGGCATGCATAGAAGAAATAACATAGTGTGCTGCAGACGCCACACATATTCGTTTTCTCCTGCAGATCATTTCACCGACTTTCAGCTTTTGCATCTTGCTTCAAGCAGTTTGCTTATTTTGTTTGTATTTTTGATAATTGAGGTGTAAAATAGGTCTGCCATACCTGCACCATAACTAAACAAATACAGATGAACAAGTTAGAACTTAAGAATGAACACGTATGCAAATGGTTCTGGTGGTTGATATGAGTGAGCTATTAAACTCGTTCAAATGCCAATCCACAAGAGGATCTTCTGAAGTGGCTGATGAGGCTTTTAAATACTTACGTGGCAGCAAGGAACCTCCATACTGAGAAGTCCGTATCTTTTCCCGCAGACCGACCCTGGCTCACAGAAGGCCCAAAGGTCCAGAAACTCCAGGAAAAAGTCTACCTAGCCCTGCAGCACAGTCTGCATAAGAATGGCGATTCTGACGAGAAGCTGGACAAGGTAAACGCCGGCGATCACCACTCTTTAGTTTACACAGGACGCGGACACGTTCACATATTCACCTCTGCCTGCCTTCTGTCCCCCACAGATGGTGTCCAAGCTGCCCATAATGAAGTCCATCTGTAACCTCCACATTGACAAACTGGAGTTTTTCCGTTTGGTCCACCCTGAGACCGCCTTCAATTTCCCACCGCTGTACCGGGAGGTGTTTGGCAGCGAGTTGTCTCTGCCGGACTCCACTGTCAGCTAGATGGACCGAGGAGATAGATGGGAGAGAGTGTGTTAGGAGGTAGGGACGCAAAATGAGAGACAGAGAAGGATAGAGGTGTTGAAGCTTAACAACCAGCAGTTATAAGACAATCCAGGACTTTAAATACTCCGTCTCCCACAATCCCAAAGTAGTCCTCCACTTTCCCGGCAGGCAAAAGCACCTTACACTACAGACCGCACACGCTCATGGTCCTTTGCATATTGTAGCATTAACAACAAGCGTTTGGGCCTCCAAATAATACCACAGCAGCCCGCATAGCATGGAACAGCTCAAAGCTCTAACACTTGTTAATTATCTGATCCTCTTTGGATCACCCAACCAGTTTATGAATGTACCTCATACAAAGCACCAGTGCACAGGCAAGAACCCAACAACAGTGAATGTACAACCCTGCCACTCGTAGACACGTAGAATTCGAATGAAGTAGTGTCGATCAGCAGGCCGTCTCACTATTACGCCACCGTTTAGTCAATATTTCGCTCTGCAGTCATGCGCCCATGTCACGCCATGATACGCATGTGTGTTCATACAGATTCTATCCTTGTACTGACCATCACCTCGGGACCAAGATCATGAGTCAGGGTATTTTCTGATAAAAAAAAAAAAAAAAGATACACAGTATAGACTGTACTCATCAGTCTGGTTTTAAAGAAAAGAAAAGAAAAAGAAAGAAAGAAAGAAAAGACTAAAAAACAATTTCACAGTCATTTAGTGTTCGGTGCTGCCTTTTTTTGTAGGCTCTTGTAATGCAATGAGAAACCTCAGTCCCACACACCCCTTTCCTTGTAAATGCCACTTAGAGACAGGACAAGATGAAATTATCTTTAATTTATATACACATTTATAAACAAATATTTTAAATAAGAATGTACATAGACGACTATATAAGTATATGGTGAGAGAGTTGGAGTGTGTGAGTTCAGTTCAGAGCGAAAAGAAGCGAAAGGTGGTTGATGAGATGTAAGAGGAGAGACAAAAGATGGACACTTGAGGAAAGCTCATGTTTGGACTCATTTTTATTTTTTTTCGTGGACGATTCTTCCTCTCTGGACAGTACTCTCAGGTTTCCGTGGCAACAACCCCGTCTTGCCCCTACAGCAATGGCATGGCCATGTGACGCAAGCGATGGGGTGGACACTTGTTGCAGATGTGACACAGCAGGGGAGGCAGTGTACTCCAACAAAGGCAAAAAAACAAAAAAGAAAAGAAAAGAGGAGAAAAAAAACAAACATTGCCTTACATTTAAACTGTCAGATTTCAGTCTGCACTGCTGCTGCTCTCCCCTGCCTAAAGAGACAAGAGGACACAAAAGGACACTAAAGAACAGAGAAAGCAAGGCAGAGGATCGCTTTGAGGACTGTATGACGAGCGGGGACTCTCTGCGTCTCCACACTTGTTTCTAACCAGCAGCCAGTACAATAGGTGTACCATAGCAGTCTTTCTTTCACTCATCCTATATTCAGTTGGGGGCAAACGACGGTCCATAATATGTATCATAAACCCTTTTTTTGCTGGTTGGGGCAACTGTATTATTTTGTACATTTGCTGTTCTCTCTCCTTTAGTCCCAAAACCCAACACATGTCCAAAAAAAAAAAAAATCAAGCACTTATACTTTCCTCTTTCTCACTGGACACTCGTCGAAGGCCAGACAGAGCTACCAGCTGCCCCCCCCGAGTTGGGCTTTAATGCCAGTAAGACTTCAAAGCCAATCTGTTTCGCTGTGTTCATTTCATATCTGTCAGACCAGGTCATCCGTAGCTGTTTACATTTTCCATGTGCACACACAGCAGTTTGTGAACGACGGGATGACGGTGACGATAAATGTCTTACTTGGGGTGCTGTGAAGTTCTCGAGCAGAGTCCGAGGACCTGCCGCCTGCTGCTCAGGGAGCTAGCTGTGATCTCCTGTCCCTTTATTACCGGTGTCGTCTTTTAGCCTTGTACTCCTCACACTTTTGCACCTAAGATGAGACCCATAACCATAATCACTGTGGACGTGAGTTCTATTTTTGTGAATGTTACTCACAAAGTGTCAAACCCCTTCCCGTTTGTCCTAATATTGTAACAAATTTTAAGATTCATAGGAGTTCAAAGAAGATCAGTTAGACTTAAAGATGAATTTCATTATTTGGGGTTTAATGTTTCTTTTGCTGTGATTTTCATTTATTTCTCAGTCTTTTATCCACTTTTTGTTTTCTTTTCCGTGTCTCCACTTCTTGTCTTGTAAAGTCAGTGATCTATTTTTTTTAATTGAGAAAGATTAGGACGACTGCAAACAAAAATAGTTTGTCTCCCTTCTCTTTCCCTGTATGACAAAATGTACAAGAGGTATATTACTAGTCCAAGAGTAACTGAGTCACACAGCTCGATATATATTGTCCAATGGGATACATTATATGTGGTTTTACGAATGTAATAAATGGTTTCCTTTTCTTTTGAAATGGTGAATTGCGTCTTATTTGAAATATGTTTGTGTGTGTGTGGGTGTGTGTGTGTGTGTGTGTGTGTGTGTGTGTGTGTGTGTGTGTGTGTGTGTGGTTTTCCAGTGATTTTATACCTTTTGTTCATCATGCAGGCTGCATGGTGGGTCGTCGGCTGCATGTATGTGTGTGGGTTTTCTACCGTCCCTCAATGCAGGTTAATTGGACACTATAATTGCTTGCAGTAGTGGATATACGTGGGTGAAATTGCCTGTGTGTGTTTGTCCTGTGTTGGATGGGCGACCTGTCCGGTGTGCACCCTGCATTTACACACAATCAGCTGAGAGATTACACTTCTTCAAAATAAAACAGTATGCCGTTTGTGGCTACAATGCCAGCACCATCACAACTTCCTATTTGTGTGATATTAACTGTCTTCCATGATTGCCTCGGAACAGCAACCATAGGATTAATAATTGACTAACCAAAACAAGAAGTTATCAGTCAAACACTCCAGACTTCTGTTGTGATTTGTGATCCCCACCCCCTTGTGTCAGCGTATGTGTGTAAATGTGAGGATGCATGAAGTGGAAGTAGCTCAGTATTAAGTATTTGAGGTTGAAGGTCCAGAACAGTGGACATGTAGGAGAAAACTGCGAAAGAAGGATCCCAGCTACTACGAAAGTTCTAAATCACAAGATGCAGGGAAAAGGATGCCAAGGATGGAGAAGAAGAGGAAGGCCAGTGAGGAGGTTCATGGATGAATGTTGGTGTGAGGAGGGAGGAAACAGGAGAGGGATCTGGAGATGAACTGCTATAGCAACCATTAATGAGAAAATGCTAAAAGATAAAGAAAATATTTACAAGTGAACCGTGAAAATATAATGTATGATATAAAATATAATGTATGATATAATGTAACCACAACTAAAAGTACTCGTACTGTACTTTATAAATCCATTGAGGACATTTCTTCTTCTGCAATTTCTAGAATAGACTTTTGATCTATTGAAAATATACATCAAATGTAATTAAATATTGTGCTTATGGGTGAGTAAAATGAAAAGAATTAAAGCATGACTCTATACCAACAAACTAAGTATCATTGAACTTCATCAACATCAAAGTTAATATCTCATCCAAACGTGCTGAAATGATTCCAACCAAAAAGTTTCCAGCAGAAAAGTATTTGAGGAGTGATGATCTGTCTGAATAAACTGTTTATTGAAAATCTGCAGGGGGAAAAAAAATAAAATAAAAGTGTGGGGGAAAAAAACTTTTGAATTCCTGGCCGAGTTGTGTGAGTGTTTTGACCTACTTTATCCGGGAGCCTCCCACTCCGAGCCGCGGCCAGGAAACCGGTTGCCTGGCAAGTTCTTCATCCACGGTGCAGGAAAGTTTAGGAGACGTGTTGCTGCTCCGGCTCTCGTGTTTGTCAACTCAAGACAACTACCTTAAGTACACTTTTTTTTTCTTTCTTGTTCCACCCCTCCGTCGAGGTCCAGTTGGCAACACCGTGCAAGATGTCTGTCGCGGGATTTAAGAAGCAACTTTATAAAGCAACTCAGGTAAAAGCCGCGATTATTATTTTTTTTCAAAACGTTCGCCCCCCAGTCTCCTGTTAGCCACGTTAGCTCGTGAGCTAACGCTGCGGTTAGTTTGATGGCGTTAGCTTTAGCATAGCTAGTCGAGTTCAGAGCGACAGCCAAGCATTAACACGTTTTTTTTTGTTTGTTTTTTTAATCCAACTTGACAAACTTTTGAACTATTTGCCAGATGTGCTGTTGCCTCTGGGTAACTTCACAGTTAAAGCCTTTAAAGTTAATTCAGCCGATACTAATCTGTGTTTATCTTTGCTCAGGGGAAGTAGCACGTTAGCGAAAGGACTCGAAGCGACGTTAAATCTACTTCTTTTAGGTTTTATTAATGTTGTAGTTTGTGTAGAAAACTTTTTGTCACTTGGCCTTTTGGGGGTAAATGGCGTTTATTGAGTTTTATAGAAACTCGGTTTTGTTTTGTTTTCTGTTGCTTCAAGAAGTTTCAGGTATCAGGGAAGTAATATGTGATGTGTTCAGTTTCTGTGAATCTTTACCTGAACTTCTCTTTTCTTTCGTTTAAAAAAAAACTTCTGACACAACATTGATTGTCAAACACAACTGTATACCAACGCCTGATTCATGTGCACCCCGTGGGAAAGCATACAGGAATATTTAAACAATTTATATATTAAAAAAACCACCAACAACAAAACAAACAATATTCTGACAAATCTGATTGTGCCATCAGTAAAGCCCTGCATTTTACACGTTTTGGAAATATTGCTAGAGCCAACTCACTCTCACTCGTGGATTTCACGTATGACACATGTTGATGGAATTAAACAGGTGGTTTTTAAAACGATTCAGCCTCTCGCCACAAACACGAGGCTCTGCAAGTCATCCTCTGCTACCATTAGTGTGACAGGCCCTTCCTTTTTTTTTTGTATGTCAAGAGATGTTATCAGTGGGTGGGTTTATTGCTTTAGGAATCTTAGATATGTCAGAACTCTGCCCAAACCAGCTTTCAGTCCTAAGTCAAGCAGCTGATGGTATATATACACATCCTGACAGTAATGGCCCATCATTATTGCGTACATAAGCACTTCCAACAATGTAGATTACTAACGTCATGGTACAGAAGTACAGCAGAGTAGTCCACTGCCAGGGCATATATTACCCTATGAAGACATACAATGTGTATTGAGCATAGTGTCCAATAATAGCACAGAGCTTATCTTGTCTTTTGTTATTCAGCCTTTGAAAAGAAAGAACAGGGTGGAGGAGCATTATGAGCGAATTGCCCAACAGGATCTCGTGTCATAAGGTGTACTTGATCAAACAATGTTCATGTCACAGTTCAACAGGTGGAGTTTCAAAGAGTGAGCACGACATACATTTGCAATGGTACATTTTAACAAGGGAGGTGCGTTTTGATCATTTAAAAGCCAGTGCAATGTAACCCTTTTCCCTGGGATAGACCAACGGTGGTGGACAAAAACATGTTGAGCCATTATGGAGGCTGTGTGAAATCTAAACATGAAGGCATGTATGCTTTTCACACAGCTGCTAGTAAAAGAAGAAATGTAAGTGGAGTAAACACTAAAATCACAAGTTGTGTAGTATTTATCTTAATATGTTGTTGGATTTTTATGTAAATCATGATTGTTGACAACATATTTTGTAAAATATAATGTGTAAATCCTTTTATTGTTCTTGTCTGCATTGATTTTTATGAACGTATAATTCAAAATGACTCACTAGGAGAAAAAAAATCTCACTGTTCAAACTTTTCGCTTGATGTTTTTTCCACATGTTACAATGGACACAAGTGCAGAGGCTCCTCATGAAGCAAATGAGTTCATGACTGAGCTCATGTGCTGAAGCTTCAACTGTGGAAAATGATCCAGCGATCCAAACTGAGCACCAAACTCAAGGATCTAACTTCAATCAGTTTCTCCACTTTATCTCAATAAGTTCTGCTAAAGTCATTCTAATAACGTTGACAGGATCAGTGAGTTATCTTGATGTTTCTGTGTGGAAACACACTTTGAGTTATGAGTTTGGTTGGACAAACAGCCAAAAAGAACCTCAAGTGGATTCCCACTAATGCCTGCAAATGTTATTTATAATTTTGTGAGAAATATTTATTGTCACAGTTTCATTTGATAAAATGTTCTAAATCAGTTACTTGAGATTCAGTGAGGCAGTCATTTTAATAAAGCTTTAGTGTTTTTTTTAATCACTTATGGCTGCATAGGGTGCAATCAATTGTCGTTAAATTAACTGTTTAATGAGTGACTGAAAAATGTAATGTAACTCACACTTTAATCCAGCAATGTTTTGAGTGCATGTTTTGTTTTTTTGTTTGTTGTTGTTTTGCAGATCGAAAAAGCAATTTATTTGAGACACACAGGGTTTTGTGAACATCCGAACAAAATATGCATACAAATAGGCATTTCGGAAAATAAAGAGAGAGCCATCACAACATCCCACCTTCACACATTGAGCCCGAGGAAATAATTTGCGTACTTGTACGGGTGGCGGCGGACGCCTTTGTGACTGCTTCACTCCTCTGATACCAGGAGTTCTCTGCAATACACACTTTGATGTCCCCAGGCTCAGTGGGTGTAAAGACGTTTTAGAAACACTAATTTACAAAAAACTGTCTCAGTTTAAAAAGGACTTTACGGACAAGTATCATAAACAGAATCTTAAATGTGAAAACTACTGAAGACAGCGTTATGATTCCAGTCTGCTTTGTTTCCCTTTGGGCCTGAATAGAGTTCTGTTATTGAAGAGAAAAGTGATTTCTTTGTCTATTCAAGTATCTTACACAATAATCCAGGTGAATGTATGCCAACTGGAGCTGAATAGGCATGTAGTGGTTGAGCAGTCGAGGTTTAAATGAAGTACATTTTCCAGTTTTACACGGAGAGTTTTTAGACCTTCACTCAACTGAAAGTTTTAGTCCGAACTTCTCGTAACAGATGTCAGAGAATGTGAGTTGAATCTCTGTTGGAGAATGCTGAATAGATTGACTAAGAACAAGCTGATCTGGTAGACCGTGAGATGGGTTATTACTGCCAGCGTGTACTGTTGTTGTACTGATCAAAGCACATTTTCGGGAATGTGTTTGTGGCTGAGACAAAAGAGCGTCCTGCTTCGATACCACTTCATTAAATGCTGGAGCCCATCCAGGCTGAGTATGGGCGGAGGCAGGGTACACCTGGAACATGATGCTGCTTCATCATAGGGAAAACTTACAAACACACACGGGCACACCTACAGGCAACTTCGAATCACTACCAAACCTGAAATCTATGTTTCTGGATTGTGTGAGGAAGCCACAGTAGCGCGCGCACACACACACACACACACACACATACACACACAGAAACAAGTACATACAAACTCGACACAGACGGAGCCCCTGCCTCCCCCCCCCCCCCCCAAGCTCAACCCGGGCTTGAACCGGAGACCTCATTGCCCTAAGAGAACAGTGCTCACCCCGATAAAGCATCGGTCACATCTCATTCCAAACGAATGCAGAAGAAGTGGGTCACCGCAAATCTAACTTAAATGTGTTGACTTTGATCGTGCCACGGTTACGACACCATATGTTTGAATAATTGCAACGTGTTGATTAGCAAATATGCAGGGTGGAATTAAACCCTCCGCACCCGATTGGCACTGGATGTTAGTGGCCGCCACAAAGCCACCGAGTGCTCCTTACAAAACAATGAGGCCAGGCAAGTGTGTTACATAAAGTCCAGAGATGGATTGATCCATCTGGTAATTTTGGGTTTATGTGCGAGGCGGCGCTGACAGCTGCGCCGAGTTGAACCAGAGCGAGATGGAGCGCTCCACACCCAGTCTCTGTTTGGCCTGTCGGAGTGAGAGGAAGGCGAAGCAAGCGTCTGTGTTTAGTGAGGTTATCCCTGGATGTGGTTGTAAGTGGAGGAAACTGCAGCGTGTGTGCAGACCTGATGGAAAAAAAGGGGAGGAGGGATAAATAAAAATAAAAAAAAAGCTTTTGGTACAATTCCTTCTGGAATCGGGGTTCTCGGTACAGAGGAAAGTTTTCCGATGCGAGCAGCTCCTTATACAGGTTTGTTCCCCTGATGGAAACCATGGGCATGTCCAAGACATTTCTGAGTCGCGCTCAGGAAAACTAAATGGTGGCAGATGAATATGCATTCCAGTTTACAAGAACACCACTTCATATTTTATTTATTTATTTAGAACATCTGATTCCAGCTTTGACAATGCGTTTTGATGCATTTGTATTAGAAATTCAAGCTATTTTGCTCCTTAAGCGCTGGTCGTTGTTTTATTTTATTTATAATCTGTGTCCACAGATGATGAGTGAGAAGGTAGGGGGTGCCGAGGGAACCAAACTGGATGAAGACTTCAGGGACCTTGAAAGGGTACGTTTCACATTTTAACCTGATCATTTGAATGATCTCATTTCAAAAAAAAAAATGTCCAGCCCTGCGTACACACTCCCAGTCACCCATGATCTGTAATGTGTGTCGCCAGAAAGCAGATATAACGAGCAAAGCGTACGTGGAGGTCATCAACAAAACGTCCGAGTACCTGCAGCCCAACCCGGCCACCAGAGCCAAGCTGACCATGCTCAACACGGTGTCCAAAATCCGAGGGCAGGTGAACAGTCCGGGTTACCCTCAGCCGGAAGGCCTCCTGGGGGAGTGCATGTCCAAGTACGGGCAGGACATGGGCAGGGACAACAACTTCGGTAGGACTGGCGGAGTCAGCTGGAGGTTTGAGGTGGCGGAGATGTTCAACACGCAATTACATTTCGTGGGGATTGTAATTGTGTGTGTTGCAGGTACGGCTCTCTCAGAAGTGGGAGAGGCGATGAAGAGGATGGCCCAGGTGAAGGACTCGCTGGATATTGACGTGAAGCAGAATTTCATCGACCCCCTGCAGGCGGTGGCTGACAAGGACGTCAAAGACATCCAGGTAGAACGGAACGGCTCGTGAAAGGCAAAGTGCCGACCAGTTAGCTTAGTGTTTCCAATAGAAGCAGACGACGTTCCCAGGATTGATTGACGTTTTCAGTAGCCATTCACAGCATGCCATGCACTGAACACCGTCATTAGCGCCGCCAAACACGGCCAGCGCCGCAGACGAGACCAGTGAAGCTGCATTTCTGCGCTCGGATAGTGAAACACCCTCGAGTGCAGGATGAGTCATCGTCGACTAAATTCTGACACCGTGTGACAGGGAGGGAAAGGAGGGCGATTGCATGTGAATACTGGTAAAACATAATGGTGTTTGACAGTTGATGTGTTGTGACTGAACAAGAGCAGAGACACAAGATAAACCTTTTGATACTTTGAGATCACACATGTTTTTGATATTGACCTTCTTCCATGTCCCTTGGAACAAGGGATTCCTCCATATTCTCAATACTGTTTGATGAGGACGTATAGCAAAAGACCAGATCTACAGGATTTACAAAAATAAAAAATAAAAAATGGGGGTGAAATTCTGCTCTTTCTCATTTCTGAGATTCTTGTCAACATCTTTTCTTTCCTGCTGCCAGTTCTTTTCTTTTTTTTTTTTAACTGCTTGAAAGTTGTTTTGCAAACCACTCTGCCATGTTTTTATCCAGTTGTACACATTGTTCCAACATGAGGTAACAATTGTCTTCAAAGCCTCTTTGTTTCCCTGCAGCACCACCTGAAGAAGCTGGAGGGCCGCCGTTTGGACTACGACTATAAGAAGAAGCGTCAAGGTAAAATCCCGGATGAGGAGATCAGGCAGGCCCTGGAGAAGTTCCACGAGTCCAAGGAGCTGGCTGAGAGCAGCATGCACAATCTGCTGGAAACGGACGTGAGTTACCCGTCGTCTGAAACGTCGGCATTCTTCACAGTAGTCCCGCTGGACTAATGAATGACGAATCAGCAAGTATACCGTCCTTCAAGTAACATGATGGCAAAGGTTTTAGTTTTAAAGCTGGTTCAAATGGCAATAATTGAAATATTCACACCAAATAATGCAAACTTTTAATATCATGTTTGTATTCCCCTTGACGATCAACAGCGTGTTTGTATAAAATTACTTCATTTTAATTAAGAAAGAAGTTGTACTTTTGTTTTGAGAAAGTGGCGTTAATATTCTTATAATCATGTCTGTTGACGGCACAATGGTCCAATATGGCTTAAAACACAAAAATAGGCGACATCTTTCATTAAGATTGAATCATTTTACGGTATCGGTCTTCAAGACGTCCTTGCCCCATGGATTGGGCCGCCACACTCTGGACTTTGATTCTCGCGGTGCTACGCGACGCAGCGCGCTCTGATGTGATTACGGTGATTCAATAAAACCTGTTACGGCTCCAGCAGATGGATGAATTGGTATATTGTATAATGACACGTCAGTGCAGTGACCTTTAACTCAGAACAGAGAGAGGTAAATTATTAAGCCCTCAACAAACAACGAGATCTGCATTAAATATGGATTTTTAAGCTAAGCTATAAAATCGAGGCAGCCCATTTTTTTTCCTGAGTACATTTCATGCTGTACGAAGTGGTTGCTCCACTGCTTCCTGCTGAAAGCCCATCAGCCAGGAACACTGTGGTCTTATCGGCCCTCTTGTTTTCCCACAGTGACTCGCGTTACTGTGATCTTGTCAAACCCGTTTTGTCCGGTATTTACTGTTTCACGTCACCGTGAATCGTCTCACAGCCCTTTGAAAGATGCCATTGTGATTACTTATGCAATGGGGGGGGGGTCAAAAGAAAAATGTAAATGGTAAATACGTCACGCATTATCAGGGCCAAAACAATTTTTTGTGTTTGTTTTTTGTTTGTTAATGACTCGTGTTCATGTTCATGTAGGTGGAGCAGGTGACTCAGCTGGCTGCCTTTGTGGAGTCGATGCTGGATTACCACAATCGGGCCGCAGAAATCCTGAAGGATCTCTCCGAAAATCTGAAAGAAAGGTCAGCAGGATTATTGCTGGATGTCGTTGGTGTCCTCTGGCTTACGACAAAGGCTCAGCAGAACCGTCTTGTGTATTACGTGTGTGATAACGAGTAAAACTGCAGCGTGCTGGGCACAAATCGCACTGTACATGAATGATATCGGTTTTTGCTCCTTCTGTGTACAGATTTATGTTTCAAGAGCTCGTTTTGTCTTCGTTACTGGAAAATACCCTTTTGTTTAAAAAAAAAAAAAAAAAAAAAAAAAGTTAGCTTTTTGCTAATCTGCTTTAGGGATTGTTAGCTTGCAAAGATATCCCCGGAGTCTTTGTTTAACCAGCTTGTATTTGCGATGGCGTAATCCTATATGCAGGGTAAATGAGGCCCAGTCTCGTCCAAAGAGCGAATACACCCCCAAACCCAGACCGTCCTTTGACTACGGACAAGAAGAAAACTCCAATGGGGGATACTCCTCGTCTGCATCCAGCCCGACTTACTCTACCGGTAAACTCCTTTTCACATTTTATGCGTTTGTGCGAAAGGCCTCTTTTCCCAAGGGGGGGGGCGTGTCCACACAGTCTGTCACACTTCTGTGTCTAATGTGTCTTTTCCTGTGCAACATTGAGCAGCTTCAACACAATATCCAGGTCAGCCCTTCCAAAGAAGCTCCATGAAGAGCCGGCAGTGTGAGTGGACTGATGAAGATGGCGTATTGCCCCCGTCACTATAACCACCTTTATTCAGCCTGTTTCACACCTGTGTGGGAGATGTGTGCATGGAAAGTGTTTCACTAACGCTATGAAGTGGTGTGTGTGTGTGTGTTGGGTCCAGTTTGTCAGGTCAGAACACTGCATCACGCAGGTTGAGCAAGGCTTCAGATGTGTGGAATCAATGTGGAACCAAAATATACTGTCCTCAGTGACTCTAGTGTTTTAATCCTTTTTTTTTTTTTTCAACCTGCAATGTGGAGGTCTGGTTGATTTGTGTGCACCTGACAGCCACTTGCCTTGTGACCGTGACTTCCCAAGCTCAAGAACGATTCTTTTGCAGATCGAGACCGAGTCTGAAATCTGTAATCCGGTGAAAGTCGGAAGGCATAAACCTTGAATGCGGTGACCTCGGTATATGGATTTTGATCTTGAGCTTCGGAACGATTTGCGATTACTGGAGGAAAGACCAACTACTTAAGGCCGCTACACACTGTGCTGTTTTTGGTCGTCCAGACAAATGATAACAATCACGAAGAGGTGATGGTGATTAGACTGGTGTCGTACATTGTCGCCAGCTGTGTAGTTATAAGATTGTAAAAATCACAGTCTGTAGGCGGCCTTACACGTATTATTTCCTGGTTGTGTGCGTGTCATTTTTGGCTTGTTTCAGAGTTCCATTGGAAAACACGGTGGTGACATCCTGGCTTTAACGTTAAACCTTACTAACCTTGCCGAGGGGGGCGTGACGTCAGAAAGCAATCACGGACTGACCGATTCTGTCTCTCTGCTTGCGTGTCTGCAGCTGAGCCTTGCTGTAAAGCCCTGTATGACTTTGAGCCAGAGAACGACGGAGAGCTGGGCTTCCAGGAGGGCGATATCATCACGTTGATCAACCAGATCGACGAGAACTGGTTCGAAGGAAGCGTTCGCGGGAAGTCGGGATACTTCCCCAACAACTATGTCGAGGTGGTGGTGCCCCTGTCGCACTGAAAAGGCAAGAGGGGAAACAACCAGGGCTTAAAGGGTGGATTGTAGAGGATTGGCGACCAAAAAATGCTTTTCTTTATCGTTGTTGAAGCCTAAACATCTCAAGACAGTGGCTTCCTTTCCTCCGTAAGGATATTTCTACTAAGGACCATTTAATATATTCAAAACACTACGACAGTTGTCAAATGAGGAAAAAGTACGACAGAACATTTGGGTGTGCATTTTAATCATGCTGAGTCTTTGTAGTCATTCTCCAAGCACCTATGCACTTTGTACACTACACCTCTATCACCGGGACTGAAGAAAGACCAGGGAAGCATATCATCTCTATCACTTGTCCAGCAGTATCTAGAAAAACACTAAAACTTCCTTTTTCTATTTTTTTTATGATCCTATTTGATATTTGCAGCCTCGTGTCGAGTTTTTATAATGGTACTACACACATGTTTGTATGTGCATGCGTTCTTCTCCAGCACGACACTCCCAGTTTTAGTCTGTGCGCCTTCATGTTTTAGTACTGTTGTCGTGAACTTGTGGGAATCAACATGGAGGACTCGCTGCCTTTTGTTTCTTTGTAGGATTATCCTCCACTGCCCTCTAGTGGTATGAGAACGACATTGTTTTTTGGGTTTCTGTTTTGTTTTGGGTTTTTTTTTTTACCTGGACTTGGGCCTTGAAGACCTGATCTTGCTTATGATAGGTGGCTTATTCAATGTGAACATGTTTTCATGGGAATTTGACAAAGTGCTGTTTGTTTTGTGTACGCAGAACCTACATAAGTAAAATCGGACTCGTCAAGAGCCACACGGGTCTCCGATTACACCATTATGTTGTTACACATCATCACATAAATAGTTGAGTTGTCAGACATTCAATTTACTTTTAAACACTCCACATTCAGGTTAATCAGCAATGCTGCCTAAGAAAGGTTGCTCACATCCTAAATGATAAGTAGCTGTACGTTTGTTTTTGTTTTTTTATTACAGTGGATATTTTATGCAGCCTGATGTACAAATCAAGTTGACCATTTGGGACGTTTTTATGCAATGCCAATTGATGTCCAGCTTAATTTTTGTTCAGCTCCACACCAAAGCCAAGGCTGCATGTCCTGCCGTTCCTCTGTTTTCTCAGGCTGTTTTGATACTGCTGGCAGTGTCGCTCACAATGTTTTGTTGAATTGTTTGTTCATGAAATGTCCCCCTCCCGCACTGCTTGGGTAAGCTTGGCTTGTGTACTCCAACCTATAATTCGGAGCATGGAAATTATCCTGATGTGTCCTTGGTGCGTTTTTTTTTTTTTGGTAACTGCGTCAGTGTTGGGGCTGAAAGTGTGCATCAGACGTGAGAGAAACTGCTTGTTTGATTGTGTTCTGAGATCAACAACTAAAGAGGAAGGTCTGTACACAATAGCTGGTTTCACTTCCAATCAAGCCAATTACAAGCAAACTATGAAGTGTCAGGACTTGTGCTCTTCACTAAAATACAAACTTTCTCCTCTTGTCATGATCCCCTTGTTAGACCGCCCCTCACTCTCCTCATCCCCCCCATGTCTTTTATAAAAACCGGGAGTGGAACAGACAGGTCTTTTCAGCGGGGACGGGCACCCAGCAGTGGATTATGCCCTCCCCCACTAGTCTTTATTCACCACCTGCCCCCTCTCTCATTATCTGTCCTATCCTAAAGCCACGGTGTCTCTGGAGCTCCAGCCTCCTGGTCCACACTTGGAATAATATCCTCATTGCTGTCATAGTGGGAACCTCTTAATAGTGTGCTTGCATGTCTCCACTTTTCTTTTATTCATGGTACATATAGGACCGGAGGGGTTTGGCTGCACTGACCAATAACTGTGGTTCAGGTGTGGGTTTACATGCCTCATTACACTAAATCAAAAGCCCCTCACTTTTTAGAGAGGAAGACGATCAGGGGCTCAGCTTGGGCTATTGTGCAGCTTGTATATTATCAGTGATGAATAATGTTTTGTGGAACAAAGGACTCAGATCAATGTCTGTGGGTTGCTGCCGTCACAGCTGATGTCGTCGTCTGACAGCCGCGGCTGACACTAAACGCTAACTTTTGCCTGGACTTTGCAAATGAAGTATTAACAGTCTGAAAGCTTTATTTTATTTTATCCCGTGTAAAAATGTAACTTCCCTGCATGTGTCTTTATCGCATTTGTCCATTGCAGTGCCTTTTCTTTTTGTAACTGTGATACTATGAGGATGGGACTAAGCGTGGGATTATCCTGGATTATCTTTAGGATGTATGGATTACCTCTATACCGATTGTAATCTTGTATATTGTATATGTCTATTACTTTGTATGAAAGGATGCTGTTCATTTGCTGCTTCAAAATAAAAAAAATTCTGAAAAATATCCAATGGATTTGTGTTTAGTTTATTTTTGGGGGGGGTTTTATGGGAATTTGAGGTATTCATAAAATACCTCCAGGGGGGGTGGGATCATCTTTTCACTTCTTGCCTACCTGATTTATCGTCCAGCAAACCTCCGGACCCCGACCTCAGTTCACCACCCCCCTCCTCTATCACTATCCTAATCTGGACCGGCAGCCGTCTGCACCAGCCAGCTGTTGGATTACTGCCACGGCCCCTATCTCATCGGGGAAGGCGTGTCAGTCCCCGAGTTCCTCAGCGCCCCCTTTGTCCTCGATCGGTGCCCAGCCAGCGACACTCATGGCGGCTGCACCCGTCAGGCAGCGCTCCGGATCGGCGGGACACCGGGCGCAGCTCCCGCCCTGCTACTACGAGGGATACCTGGAGAAGCGGGGGCCGAAGGAGAAGGTAGGTCCCCCGGGGGGGAGGGAGGGAGGGCCGGTGCTGCAGGGGGGGGTGCCACGGCGATTTCGTATGGATACGGAACCTGGTGGTCAGCGGGCGCGTGCGTGGGGAGTGTGAAGCGCACGCCGGCTCGAGCCACCATTCCCGGGGACGCTGTCAACTTCCTCATTGTGTCCGGATGGGCGAGGCGAGGCGAGGCTGCACACCGCTGCTGGTGGGGATTTGTTTTTGTCGGGGGGTGTCTTTTTGGGGGAGTGGGGGGGCTGTCAGTGCATGCAACAACGTCTTCAACTCGTCCCCACGCAGAAAGGACGGAGAAATGCCAATGATGGCTGTCAAAAGAGTGCGCGTCTGTGGAATTACGTCACGGGATGGGCTGGAGCCCCTTGTCTTGATAACAGAGCATCAACTGTTTGTCACAGACACGGCGTGTCCATCACTCCCAAACCGTACTTGTCTTCTAAAGTGCATTCTCGATATCTCAACTCTCTAAGTTACACACAATAATTCTGTATAGTCCCTCAGTTTTTGTGTCCCCCCCCCCCCCCCCCCCCCGATGGTTATATTTATGAAAAATGAGGAATGAGGAATGGGACATCCTTGCCCCCACGAGGCACACCCATCTCTCATTAGGCTCATTTCAATGCAACATGGAGGTGTAATGTGAGCGTGGCTCAGGTGCAGGGTGCTGCAGTGGTCCGTGGACACAGACTGACAGCAGCTGAGGCTCACTTACTATGTGTCCCTTGGGAAAGGGAAAAGGGTATGAGTGATAAAGAGGAAATGGCCATCGCACAGATGTGGGGGAAAAAAAAAAAAACATGCCTTGCCGTCATCACAGAAGCTTGTCTCTTTGTCCACGTTTTGGTTGTGTCTTGTCCCGTGTGTGCCAGGCGTCCAGGCGGCTGTGGACCTGTCTGTGTGGGAACTCCTTGTTTTTCTTCAACAACGCAAAGGACACCAACGTAAGTCCTGAGGTTGTGTGCTGTCCCCGGCGTGTCTCGGGTGCACTGTGAGAGAAGCCGACGCTGAAAGCGCCTGTTCTGTGTCTGTTGGGAACAGTACGTGGAGAAGCTGGACCTCTGTGGGTTCGTGTCCCTGAAGGATGACGGCAGCCGGGACAGAAACCTGGAGGCGGCCAGACTCATCCTCCGCATGAAAGATGGAGAGACCAAACTCACAGTATGCCGTGCCGCTCACGCTCAAGTGAAATCAGTCAAAACAAACACATTTATGCTGGAAATAAACGCACCGCCGTATTTCCCAGGCACCGAACCTTGAATCACGGGAGCTGTGGAAAGGTTTCCTCTACTCTGTTATTGACGTAAGTATCTTTTGTACCCTGCATTTCCTAATGAGCTCCTTTTTTTTAATTAAATGATCCTCCCTTCTGTTCAACCACAGCTGAATGTACCATCCTGCCTCACATTGCTCCCCGGGCAGCTGCAGATGTTAAAAGAGGTGGTGGACAAAGAAAGGTCCAGGCGGAGGAGTCGGAATCCGTCGCGAGCCCCTCCTTCACCTCTCTCGGTCCCTTTAGTGGGAGAAATCCCACCGTAAGTCCCCCCCCCCCTCATCCTCCATTGTGATGATGCACTGCAGTAGTAGTGCGAAGCGTGGTTACCGAAGTGCCTTTGGCCCGCAGGTGTTTTCGTCCCGTGTCTCGAACTGAGGCCGAAGTCCTCTTGGAGAGACACCCGGACTGTGGAAACATGCTGCTCCGTCCAGGCAGGGACGGCTGCTCGCTGGCGGTCACGACCCGACAGGACCTCAACGGGTAAACTCAAGCTGGATGTCCGTGCGTTCGGCTCCGTGAAGCATGGACATCCGGTTTGACCTCGAGTCTTTTCTCCTGTTTGTTTTTGCCCTTTTTGGTCTTCAGGTCAGTGTTCAGACACTACAGGGTCACTCAGAGGGATCAAGGTGGTTACGTCATTGATGTGGAAAATCCTGTAAGTGCAGACTTCAGTCTAAAGCTACACTCCAGCCAAATTTAGCCATCGTCTTTGTCTTTCTTCCATTTATTCAGTGCCGTTCATTACCAGTGCACTTCCCCATCCCAAATTAAAACAATCTTTATGGCCTATTTCGTAGAATCACTTCAAGACAGATGAAATGAGACCAGAAATTGCTATTTTAAAAGAAAAGAAAGTTATTCCATTGTTGTAAAAATCTACATTTGCAATCTTGCAGCAGCCACTGCAACTTGGATCATTCACATTATGGTCGATGAAGCGATTCCCTTAATTCAGCAGCATTCCCCACAAGTGTACGTAGGGTGTGGAGGACATTGAGCAAATTGCAAAACTTGGAAGTCAAATATTTGAGGCATGAAACGTCCTCTGGGTCGTCTGTTGCTATTTATCTGTCAGATGACAGTGAATCTGAGGCGATACCTCAAAAACCAAATCCAGCGCTGTCCACATTGTTGTTCCAGATTCCCTGTGCTACGCTACATGAGGTGATTGATGCGCTGGTGGAAAAGACAGCCGGCACTCTCCAGCCTTTCCTACTGGAAGAACCTTATGAAGAAAACATCAGTGAGAGGACACTTTAGCGCAAACCTTTATTTAGCCTTAACTTTACCCTCCTCCATAGATTTAAGGCTCCACGTGTCCCAATCTGCTTGTGTCTTCATTAGCATACGTGTCTGCCAATGATGAAAATGGAGAAAGGATCCTGCATACTGCTCCCTCCAGCCCACTGCCAAAAGCCCCCGCTTTACCCCCGAAACAAGGTTTGTTCTTGTCATTTTTCTCGTCAATTCATTTCACTTCATGCAGCACTAGCGCTCTCGCGGGACACTTGAGTTCATCGGCTCGGTTGGTTGGATTGTGTCGTCTTCCAGTCCCGCGGGCTCGTGTGCCGCTCCATGTGTTAAACTGTACTTTGGCTGCTTCCAGATTCTGGACTCAGTCCCAGTGATTTACAAGCATCTTGCATACCAGCTTTCTCTGCTGATGTGTGTCAAATGGGTGGAACATGCCGGTCGAGTGAAACACGTCGTAGACTGCAGGAGTCGTAAAACACAAGTCCATTAACCGTTCGATAAAAAACAAACCATAATGCTCCGTGCTTTCTTTTGGGAGCAGATCGTTGGTCCACCAGCCCCCTGTCCAGGTCCCCCGCTCCAGATCGCCGCATCCTGGCCTCGCCGGTGCCGGCCTCACCCACCAACCCGATGAGACGACTCATTCTCTCCCCGTCTCCTCTCGCACAGAGTGAGTAAATGACGTGTCCATCTTCGAGTGACCATCTATCCACCCGTGTCCCGGCCTCAAGTGTCCCACTGTCTCTTCACAGCGCTCAACGAAGAGCTCAAACTAAAGCTGGAAAAGAGGCGGGCCAGCCAGGAGTGACCTTGTGCATCGATCGACAGTGCCAAACCCTTTTCTCACTGCAGCTACGTACTCATCCTGTGCCTTGTAGGTGGAAGACAAGGAACTACAAAGCCGCCAAGTTGGTGGTTTTGCTGGAGCGAAGAAGCGGTCTGAGTTGATTCTCTCAGTCTCGTGAACGACTGATAAACAGTAAAGAGACCGACGAGGTCCTGAAGAGCAAGACAGACTGCCTGACACTGGATTAAATGAATGCAAGCTCATTAAACGCTACCTGCCTCAGTCAGGTCGTGACCAACTTGTGCTTTCCACTCGCATAACCTGTTTACAAACCGCCTCTGATCGAGAAGAATGTCACAACAACAACAGAAACAACAGTTTACAGGAACTATGAATAAGTGATGTTCTCACAGACCACTGGAGAGACGCTGATACAGAATGAACCACCAGCTAAGCCAATGTATTTTTTCTTTTTTTTTGTATTTTTTTCCTGCGTAAGCCCACATCTGGATGCTGAGCTGCTTCAAACGCAGGGGGGAATTTAAACAAACAAACTGTGGATCCGGCAAAATCAACTCCAGAGTGGCAAACTCTGACCTGAGACACTTCATCTGATCGGGGGCGTATAAAAGAATCCACACTGAGGCATTACTCTCATCGCGTAACACATGGCTGTAATATAAAGTGTGTTGAGCAGACCAGATAGTGAAAACTGCACAATCTCTGCTGCTCTGACTGCAATTAATGACTTAACCAGCAAAAAACAAAAAAAATAACATTTCTGTATTGTTGCTTCCGTGACATTAATGTGGCTCATTTACAGCTCTGCTGTTGATGCATTTCAATGTGTTTTCTCATCATCTGCTACTGTGTTTTGTGGTCTTATGTGGTGCTATGAGTCACCAGGACTTGTCTGGAAATCCCAGCTGCTTTCATTTCCTCCTCCAGCGAAATCTTGTTTACTGTATTAATGTGTGACGATGCCCTCTGGTGGAAGTTGTGTCCACGAGAAGGAGAAGAGACGTTCTATCTGCACAAAGATCTGGGATCTTCAGCACAAATACCAATAACGATCCCGCCACACTCTTGCAGAAGGAAGCTGATTTATTTATTTTTTCCTCCCGGCTTCGATCACAGTATTATGTCCCATCCTACATTTCTACCTGCAACATGTGATCTCCAGATCTGACGGTGCTTGAATAAATGTGAGGAATATTTCTACCTGTGAAATTAATACAAACTCGTGTCAAACTGTGAGTTCATTCATAAGTGTCTTCTTACAATGAACAGTTTCTTGTATCTTTGTACATGATGTGTTGTGTCGACTCGATGACTATCAATGAAAAGTGTTTGTTAGATTTTGAGGGCATTAAATTGTTTTGCATGGATACGAGTTATTGTATTTTTACATCTTGTTTTCCACAGTTGATATGGGAGTGAGACAATTTTAGACATTTGCATTGAAACTACTGCATCCAACATCTGGTCAAGACAGATAAACACTTGTTTTATTTTTTTTTTTATATACCTTTTTTCAACTTTAAACATCTTCAATATTATCCCACACATTCATAATGAAAAAACAATGTTTGTTAAGAAAAAACAACTATGTTTAGGACACCCAAGACTTGGTCCTCCCAAAAAAAAGTGACATTTACATTTTCTATAATTGCCGCTTTTCTTTTCAATGACTGGAAAAATAAACCCACACTCACAAAGCTTGACTCACACTATACCCCTTTTACGCCACACAGGCTTTAATATCACACCAAGTACTCATTTTACAGGAAATCCAGGATTTCCTATGGGTTTTTCACGTCAGAATTGTATTGTTAAATATTTATCAGGTAAGTGGCCGTACTGCTCCTGGTTTCATCCAAACTCACAATGATAAGTTAGTGGCAATAACAGAAAACATTGAAAAGGCACAGTGCCTGTGACTTTTGTGACAGTAGAAACATCAGGACCATATTTACTTAACTCTATTGCAAAAACAAACAAAAAAACTTGGGTCATATTTTGTAATAACATATGGCAACAGCTATTACAAAATGTGTGTTCCAAAATAATACTCTGGTGCATGATGTAATAAAATCTGTTTTTATCTGTAAACATGGTTGTATGTTTAATAATGAGAAAAGAAAATATGTATATTCAGTCTTTGCTTTTGCTCTTCTTTTTTTTTTTTTAAAGTTGCAAGTCAATCTGTATTTCCACCGGTCATTTCTATTCTCTTGAAAAAAAATGAAACCTGATTGTCAGTGCCACTTTTCAATCCACATTTTGTAATAACTGCAATATGTGACAAGTTATTATATAATGCGGCACATTGTTACAAAATGCGGCTTTATTACATCGTGAGTTGAAAAGGTATTACATTATTACATATCGCACCATTATTACATAATACAAACCTCTTAGAGGAATTCTATATTATCCTATTCAAACACATGATGAATAAATCATGAAATATGTGCAATTTTGGTCAATTGTAAAAAAGTTGTGTTTGTTTCTTTTCACTGGTGATTCTAATGTCGTCCCACAGTTCAACAAGTTTCTGAAGATAACTGGTGATGACTCTAAATTGCCGTCGGTGTCCAGAGTGGATAACTTTCTCTCTGTATCTTTGAATGTTTAAAAAAAAATTTGTATAAAAATTTAGCCAGGCGTTTACTCCCTATTCAGCTCTTGTGCATGACCTTGTAGATAACGTGAGCTCGAGAGTTCTAAATATAATTGACACCACAGCCAGAGTCGGAGCCAAAACTGTCTGCAGCAGCAGGAAAGTTTCGTGCAGGAATGATAAATAAGCAAGCAATAAGCAATAAGATAGATAAGCGATCCCTTCAGACAGGCCTTTTTTCAAAAGCTCTCGAGACAGCAGTTTTCAAACTTCTTTTAATATAAGATTAATCTGGATGCATCATCATTATTATAGACCCTTATCAAACCTGCCTTACCCTTTATTTATATATATATACACACACACAGCTTAATTATTTTATGGCACAAAACAATAACTTGATTGTTTTTCAGTCTGGATTGAGGTCAAACTCCAGCACGGAAACAACCCTTGTTAAAGTTCTGAATGACATTTATGTGAGCAGTGACACACCAAGTGTTTCAGTTTTACTGTCATTGAGTCTAATTGCTGCATTTGACGTCCAATGTTCAGAATGGCAGACTTGAAAAGGCCCTGCATTAATATTGGTTTAAACCTGACGAGCAAGATCAGGACTATTATGTGTCAATAGGTAATTATAAACTTGAGCCAATGAAAATCACTTTTGGGGTTCCTCAAAGCTCCATCCTCGTACTTCTTTGATTGAACTCTGACTGGGATCATGGAACATTATAGCTTCTACTATTCTAATTATACAGATGACACATACCTGTATATTGTACTGGCATCACTGAATAACCACAGCCAGAAAAAAAGGGTTTTTGGCCTCCGAAGAGGAAAGGTCAAAGGTCAGTGCTCAGCTGAACTCCGCGGTAGCCAAGACAACAAATCAAGCTGGAAATGTGGGGGTCATTTTAGACTCGCAGATAAAGTTCAACAACCACTTTAATTAGGACAATAATCACGTCAGCTTACTGCCGTCTGAAAAACACTGTAAGAATAAAAAGATTCCTGCACTAAAGGAGTGATTTCATCTTACTTCTCATCTGTAAAGCTACGAATGGTCTTGGGCCGAAATACTTCTGAGATTTACAAGTAAAATATGAAGCATCCCGACCCCAAGGTTTTCACCTGTGGAACAAACTTCCTGAATACCTGAGGACCTCTGACGCAATCATTTCTTTTAAACCAGGCCTTAAAGCATTATCATTTTCTTATTATTTCCAATAAATAATAGATTTTATTTGTTTTATTAAGCTGCTCAATGAAGCTTCTACTTTATTAGTTTAACTTTTCATTGAAGTAATTGCACATCAGATCTTGTGTGTGTGTGTATTGATGTATTTAGGTCAGGGGATTGCTGCTGAGAGGTAGAAGTAGTTTTTTGGTTTATTTGTTGACGTTTTTAAAACATAAGTCTTAAGACTAGTGGAACACTGAGGGCAGTGTGAGCAAAACATCCAGGTCAAAGCCATGCTATCAAGGTGAAGTTGGAATAACATGCATAATGCAGCAGTATTTGTGTCTATTCACTGTATTTGCTTTTTGTTGAGATGGAAGTCATTTTCAGTAGTAATTGCTTTTTTTTTGCAAAAAATAAAGACATGTTTGATGAGATTAGATGAGACTTTAATAATCCGTATGGGGAAATTTGATTATCACAGCAACAGTTTCACATTGTACTGAACCAATTCTTAAAACGTTTGAAAATAATGTTTCTTGGTATGGTATGGTATGGTATGGTATGGTATGAATCTGTATTAGATGAATAAAACTAAACAAACTAAACAAAAGAAACAACAAACTCAGTAAAACTGGAAGTTGTCAAATAGAAAGGTGCAGGTGTAAATATTACATGGAGAGATTGTTATAATTATAATAATAATAATAATAATAATAATAATAATAATAATAATAATAATAATAATAATCAAAGTATCCCTCCACCATCTAGTCATAAATTCCTTCAGGACACAACAGAATTTATGAGTGAACCACAGCTCCTGTTTGAACATGTCGATGGTTTAGATTTCCTCCCAATCAGACGCTTTTGTCTTTTACCTTCTTCTTTTTTCTTCTTCTTCTTCTTCTTCTTCTTCCTCTTCTTCTTCCAGCTGGTGTATTTGGAAGCAGTCGTGCCCTCTGCCGACGGATCAAAGTGAGAAAGAACAATGAGACCTTAATCAGATCCGAGGGCAGGTCCTCAGTTTGAACAGGGGAGAGAGAGAGAGAGAGAGAGAGAGAGAGAGAGAGAGCGAGAGAGCGACAGAGAGAGAGAGAGAGAGAGAGAGAGAGAGCGAGCGAGAAGACAAGAAACCTGCGCGGCCATTCGGCTCCTATTCCGCCGCGGGGTGCGAGGTGCAGGGCCGGGTGTTGAGGAAGGATCCTCCGGGAGGACGGAGGCTCCAATCACGAAGGGAAATCTGAAGGGAAAGTAGAAGATCTCCAGGCGGTGAGTCCCCCACCTCCTCCTCCTCCACCACTTCCAGCTCCTCCACCCCCCGGAGCTCGTTCTGTTGTGAAACCTGAGAGTTTCACCACGCGCACATGTCCGGACGTCTTTTCTCCGCTTTATTCCACTTTGTGAGGTTTTTTTTTTTTTTGCAGTTTCTTAAAGAGGATCTTTGTTAAAGTTGGTCTTAAAATCGTGTTTGAACAGGTGTTTCTTTTTTTCTTTTTCTTTTTTTCCCCTTCCTTGTTGTTTGGGCGTGTCCGCGCGCAGGTAGGGTGTTTGACGGTTAACTGAACCCAGTGCGTTAAAAAGAAGAAAAAAAAAAAGAAAAAACGGCTCACTTGAACAAATCTTACAGATTTATAATGACATGAACAGACTTAACAACACAGACATGCAGGGAAAATTGCTGGCGTTGATGTACTTTTGCTGCTGGGGCGTTAGATTTCCAGCCCATTTGCGTGTGTGCGCGTTTAAAACATTAACAATTTGCAACCTTTGACCATGTTTATGGAAATATAGTTAAATTACTAACCTTATCCATCTGAATTATAGTAAAATTACATACGTTAACAAATACAGGCACGTAGTAAATATATCTAGACTATATGTGTCTTTATTTCTAATGTTAATAGAATAAACAACTAACTTTATGTGCTTTGTGGATTATTTTGCCTATTGCAGACATAAATGGCGCAAACATTTAAAAAGCACGCAGATAGAACGACGCATACACACATAGTAAAGTTACAATTCTTAGCAACGCATATATAAAGTTGCAGTATTCAGCTTATATATAGTCACAAACGTTTTAAAAAGGCACATGGGTGCAGATAAAACAATGCATGAAACAGAGTAAAGTTGGTAATTTTGATAATTAATACAGACATAGCAAAATCACTATCTTTACCAGTGCATGCAAACGGTATATAGTAAAGTTACTTACCTGAGCAATGCCTCTAGCTACAGAGCTAGATTTGAGATTGCATAAAGACAGTGCTGACTTCAGAAATGCAAGCAGACCTGGTAAAAATGATAACTGAAACAGGTAATATAGCCTCAAGTTAAAGTTGTTTATGTCTACCCGTTAACATCAATAATTCCCTGTGCCATGTTTTTTTCATACATTAAAAAAAATGTCTTGAGAGCTTCTATTGGGATTCTGATTTTAAACAAACTCTCCCCTTAATACTCAGTTATTACGTGGCCTTTGGGGTATACTGTGCAATGCTGTCTGAACTTGACAAGTGATAAGATACTCATTGGAACACACTTGCCAAAGGGCTTGTTCTTGCTTCGGTGCATGAAGTTGGTGGTCATGGCGCAATATGTGCGTGCAGATGTACGCTGGGTGAAGCTGTCTTTTGGCTCCAGGGCTAAATATGTGAAGCATCTTATTAGCACTGCATTCTCTGACATGTCGTGGCTCATCAGCAAAACACACACAAGCGCCTCTCTTCGGGGGAAAAAAGGCGCGCATACGCAAACACACACACACACACCCACTTTGGACGGCTGTACTTGTAGTAATAACGCTTGACAGAGTCGCTGAAAACGGCGGCCGTTATTGTAAAAGTTGAGGTCGATAACCATCGCGGCTCATCACCCCGTGTTTTGCTCGGGCGAACGTTTCTTTCCTAACCAACACGTTTCCTGTCTCTTGTGTGTGAAATTGCTCTTGCAGCAAACACGGCGCAGGCACTCTCCTCCCGTCTGCGCCAGACTTTGGCACTCCGCGTGAATCTCTCATTGTGTTGGTGTTTGGTGCCGCAGGAGAGCTGAAGTTGACATCCCTGCACCCCTGCTGAATGCCTTTCATGGCCCTGCATTAACATCACTATGGCACTGACAGAATTACTGCCGCGCTGACTTTAGCTCACTCTGTACTCTCTGGCAAAACTCCTTCACTTTGTTTTAACACATTTTCATCGTGTATTCTCACACCCCATGTTTGTTTTTTTGTGTTGTCCCCCCCCCCTCCATTACGTGTTTTCGCTGCACATGTTAAGAGATCCCTTTCTCTCGGGTCTCATGTCCGACGAATTGATTGTGATATCCGTACAACCTTGTCTCTTTCAGCCCTCCCCTGCTTTGTTTCTTTGGTCTGTGCCATCCATCTCACCATGGACAGCCTGCTGAGCGGGGCCAGTAAAGGGGCCAGTGCCCTTCAGACAGCACAGACCTCATCGCGTCATAGATGCCACTCGCTGTCTTTACCCCTCTATGACTGACTGTTAGGGGGAAACAATAAAGCCTAAATTCCTCTTCGCTCAAACAAAGGAGCCATGCATCCGCTGCTGTCCCTCACTGTCTTTTGCCTGCTGCCCCTGGCCTTGACGCTAGAGGAAGACTCGCCGTTGGACTGTGTCCCCCGCAGATTTGTGCCTTACCATAGTGAGTGTTTCCTCTCCGCCTTGTGTAACGTTGACGTTTCCAGTTTGGCCTCGGTCATTGGGAATCGAGGGCCCCGATCGCCGATGGGTCCCCGAGTTTAAAAGAGTGGACGTTCTGTCTCCAGGGGACAACAGCCATGTGTTTCATGAGGAAGGCGTGTTCAACTACTCCACCATGCTGTTGAGAGAAGACCTGAACCTGCTGCTTCTGGGTGCCCGGGAGGCGGTGTATGCTCTTGACCTCAGTGACATCTCCAAAAAACTTGCTGCAGTAAGAACATGAATAGATTGTCTGCATGTCATTAATGGCTTGTGTTTGTCTGACGACAAAAGACCAAATTCCTTATCGCAGAACTGCAGGGCTTTCAAGTACAAACCTGGGTTTCATAAGCAAATCTTTACACCACAATCTCGCATCATAACAGAGATCACTAACTTGACAAACTGCACAATTAAGTTTTTCATGAGAGGCGTGCATCAGTGGAAGACAACACATCTGGCAGGCCGTGGTACACGTGCCACATGCAGCTGCAAAGAGTCCATTTTGCAAATTACAATAGTTTTATGTTAATTTTTTATTCATAATTATCAATGTGTACATGTATAAATGTAATAAATGTGTCTCTGAACAGCCTATGCTGCTATACAAAATAAGTTTTCTTTGTCTAAAGTTTACCCTTTTACTACCAGTGCAATGAGTGTGTGTATCAGCAGCTCAATTTTCAGAAATGACAATTTACCTATGACTATTTAAAATGACTATTTATTTAATATAATATAATATAATATATTATAATATAATATCTAAAGGTTTACATAGAATGATCTAATTATTTATGGATTTTATTCAAAAACAGTCAAAGCAAAACTGTGATGTTTGTTGTCTCTGTCAGATTAAAAAAACATTTTTTTTATTTATACAGGTAATCTAGTTGAGGTGCATGTTTTCATTTTTAAGAGAGACATAACACAACACAAAATTACATGGTATCTCATGAGGTGACTGGCAGAATAAAATGAAATGACAAGGGCATACATATATCAAGAAGAGATAATAAACAGTATGTCTTAGTGATGAGGTCGTTTGTGGTCGCTGATTTCTCATTTCCTCAACATTTTAAATTGTTTGCCCTGCGGTCACTTGTGAAATAGCGCCACGTACAATGCCAAAAGAGAATTGCATCTGTTTATTCCTTTTACAGAACAACCGACTCTTCACTGTGAAGAAAATTAAATTAAGTTTTGCTTCATTTATTTAGGTTAAATGGGAAGTGACACAACAACAGGAAGATGACTGTAAAAACAAGGGGAAAGACCCAGAGGTTGGTTTATTTAATGGCTTACTTGCACATTTCTCTATTTAAGGTTTTTCTGAGACGTTCTCGACGTGACTTATTTGATGTATTTTGCAGACTGAGTGCAAGAACTACATCAGAATCCTGCACAAGATGGAGGACGACAGGATTTATGTGTGTGGAACGAATGCTTTTGATCCCGAGTGTGACTACATGGTGAGAGATTCCACCGGCCACCTGTAGAAACCACACAGATTGTTGAGTGACTTTAAGATCGGCTGATGTGTTTGCTGGGTTTAGTCTTATGCGGATGGGAAGCTGACTCTGGAGAAGAAGGCTGAGGATGGTAAAGGGAAGTGTCCATTTGATCCTTTCCAGAGATACGCCTCTCTCATGGTTGGTGAGTAGCGATCGTGCAGCCAGCGAGTGACCTTATGGATCAAATCCAAACCTGCCTCCATGGTTACGTCTGAATTATTTGTCCCGCCAGACAATGACCTGTATTCTGCCACTTCCATGAACTTCCTGGGCTCGGAGCCCATCCTGATGCGCAGCTCTCCCGTCTCCGTACGCACCGAGTTCAAAAGCTCCTGGCTTCATGGTTGTGCAGTAAATACTTGAATGCATTCAACTTTTTTTTTTCCCCCATGTCCGTGTCTTGACCTTTTTCGGTAGAGAATTTCACCTTGACTTTGTTCCTTCGCCAGAGCCCAACTTTGTCTCCATGGCCCAGATGCCGGAGAGCGACGAGAGCGCGGAGGGAGACGACGACAAAGTCTACCTGTTCTTCAGTGAAACGGCTGTGGAGTGCGACTGCTACAACAAACTGGTGGTTTCCCGCGTGGCTCGCGTCTGCAAGGTGACGACGAGTTTACACTGAACGCGTGCACCCATCGCAGTTACAATGGCGTGTACGCCGCACTTCCTCAATGGCTGCCGTCCCGCCCTTTCCGCTGCCTGATTGCGCATCCTGTTTGTCTCGGTGCCCGTTATGTCATCGGCCGGCGGTCACAGGGGGATCTCGGAGGTCAGAGGACTCTGCAGAAGAAGTGGACGTCCTTCCTGAAGGCCAGAATGGACTGCCCAGTGCTCGAGTCCCAGCTGCCCTACATCATCCAAGACACATACCGCTGGTGTGACCCGGGGAAGCATTGGAAGGAGTGTGTTTTCTACGCCGTCTTCACCCCGCAGTCGTACGTTTGAACTCACGGAAATACCAGTGGTAAAGAGGACTGAGAATCTCTTGCCCATTAATCCCTTCAGCATTGTAGTTAGAATGAATTCTTCTGTGTGCTTCAGGGACACGTCGGGTCTGTCTGCTGTGTGTGCGTACCATGTGTCTGAAATCAGCAAAGTGTTTGCGGAGGGGAAGTACAAGACCCCCGTCACCGTAGAAACCTCTTTTGTCAAGTGGGTGATGTATAGCGGAGATGTCCCTGTCCCTCGGCCTGGAGCTGTAAGTCGACACCGATATTCAGTGTGCATGTGTTTATTCTATTGTTTTTTTTTGTTGTTGTTTTTTTTTGGGGGGGGGGGGGTTTGCAAGTCTTCCCAACAGGAAGCCCAATCTCTTTGTGTTCTTGACTCCGTTGTTCTCTCTTTTCTCTCTCCCTGCCAGTGTATAAACAACGAGGCTCGTGAAGCAGGCATAAATCAGACTCTGGACCTCCCAGACCGGACCCTTCAATTTATCAAAGATCGGCCCCTCATGGACCAGGCCATCCAGCCAATAAGGGGGAAGCCCGTCCTGGTGCGGAAGGGGCCCACGTTCACACGGATCATAGTGAATGAGGTGCAGGATACAGATGGCGAGAAACACCGTGTGATGTTCATAGGCACAGGTTTGTGCGGTCGGGATTCTTTTTCAATCATATTTTTTTCAAAAATATATTTGAATATGGTTTACTGTTCTAACTTGATGTCATACTGCACACTTGTGAAAACGGCACGTTTTTCTTGTCTTTGTGTGAAAAGAGGAAGGCACGATGCTCAAAGCAGTCAACTACAACGGAGAGATGTTCATCATCGAGGAAATACAAGTGTTTGATCCCCCGGAGTCCATCAAGATTCTCAAGTTTTCTGACGTGATGGTAATTTAAATTCATCACATTTAAATCCATGATTCGTGGTGTTTTGAGGTGGATTGTTTTACATTGACGCCCGACGGTGAGTGTCTTTGCTCCGTGTTGCTGTGCTCCAACGTGTTCAGGGTCACCTCTATGCTGGCTCAGACTACGGAGCTGCGCAAATACCAGCTGCCACCTGTGAGAGGTCGTCATCCTGCATGGACTGTGTCCTCGCCAGAGACCCGTACTGTGGCTGGGACGCCACCGTCAAGAAATGCATCTCTCTTTCTAATGCACGCAGGTCGGTAGCTCTCCAAACAGCAGCGCTTTGTCTTCTCAATACGCTCACTGCGGTTATTTTGTCTCTTTCTTCAGAAAGCTAATCCAAAGTGTCAAGAAAGGAGATGCTTCTCTTTGCCCGGATGCAGGTAAGTTATTCACTAACCATTTACACTTACAACCGCATTTGAACAGATGTAAACTCCCACCTTCACCTGTAGCCCTCCCGTCGATTCATTCGTCTGTGTTTTGATTTCAGACCCTATCAAGCCTTTCAATCAGTCAATCTGGCCTGGTGGTAATCTGAAGTTAAACTGCCCTTCACCTTCCAAACTGGCTAAAACCAGCTGGGAGCGGGACAACGGCGCCCTGGAGCCCTCCGCTCGCTTCCAGGTACTGGAATGCGGCGGACTGCTCATTCTCAACGCCTCGGTCAACGACGCTGGTCGATACCGCTGCGTCTCGGAGGAGCGCTCCAAAACCGACGAGTACACAAGCACTGTGGCCGAGTACCAAGTGTCAATCAACCCGGCAGGCTCGGGCAGGGGGGGTCTGCCTCTGCTTCCCCAAGCTCAGACCGATGGCCCCTCAGTCACTGGACTGCAGGTCGTGGTTGCACTTCTTGTGATTACTCTTCTGGCTCTCTTGGCCTGGAACTTTTACAAAGGCCATCTACCTCTGCCATGGAACTGCGGGAAGAAGAGCGGCGGACAACCTCAGGGCGCGCACGACGAGGAGGCCCTGAACTCCTCCCAGGCTCATGGAGCTGCAGCAAGGCCTCCGCCTGCAGAGGACAAGCCCCTGGTGGCGGAGGGCGACTACGCCCCCGGGAACAACAACCACACCGGTGAGGAGGGCGCCTCTCTGCAGTACATCGACGACGAGTCCGAAATCTGAAAGCCACAAGCAGGACACTTTAATTTTTTTCCCACTGCCACAATGTAATGAGGGTCCGAGCAGCAAGGAGGTCGGAAACTATTGGGACCCATCAGACATTTTTACAAAATACTGGATGCATTGGTTCATCTGTGATATGACAGATAAAAAATTCATGTTCGAGGTGTTTACAGCAAGTTGAGGCACAAAAACCTTCCAGGCTTTGTTTTGAGTGACTGGACTGCTTGAGACTTGACACCAAAAAAAACCCAACAACTTTGGATGTCTTTTGTCCAAGTAGGAAATACTTGAATTTCTGCCTCGCCTTTCATTTTATATGCAAGTCTGTTTTTGGATTTCCTACTAATACCCTTTTATAGAGTAGGATATGTTGTACAGGTATGGCGATCACAAGGAATGTTCTTTAACTGAAATTGAGCCACTTATATTTTTAACAACTAGCTGTAAAGATCTGTTAATGTAATAAAATCTTTTAAAATGGAATTGTCATTTCAGTGTATTCACGTTTTCTTTTCAGTAACATTTAATTTGCCAAAACTGGAAATCACCTGCAGACACGAGTCATCTTTGTATCTGCACGAGTATTGAGATTCATAAAATGGCCGTTACATTTCTGTATTAGCAGCAGAAAATCAACATGCAAAGAGTATAAAGGGAGGGGAAAAAAACAACTTTAATGCATGTTTTTTTGAGACCTCACATTTACAGTTATGGAAAACGGTACAGGAACGTTTGTAGATAAAAAAAAAAAAAAAAAAAAAGCTGCTTTCACATATGAGCAGCTAGAACACAAAGAACAGTGACTCTCCTGCCTTTTTAACAAATTGTGGGAATTAGAAATATAAAAAAAACAACAGCAACAACCAGGGCCCTGGTCCACACTTGTTTGTTGCCTTTATCTCCTGTAGCGGTATCTCTTAAAGTGGAACCACAACTGGAAGATCCCATTGGCGAACTGGCATCGGAAGCCATGTCGGTGCGAGTACTCCCACTCTCTGTTCACGATCTTGAAGGCGATGTCCTCGTACGGTGGGCCGGCGTGAAACCTTAAAATCCCAAAGTCCTTGTTGTCGGGACTGGGCTCCAGGAAGTACTGCGGGGTGGAGCGCTTGTCGATCAGGTCCGGGTAGAAGATGTTGAACTTGTAACCTTGGACGATTTTGGGCGGAGGGTTGTCGAAGTCGTAATGCGTCTGGTTGTACTTGTTCCACTCGAAGCCGGTGTGCACCCTGTTGAAGAAGCGGGGCTTCCTGGGCCGGTACTTGTCGGCCCACAGGTACATCTTCCCCGTGACGGGAATCTCCACGCTGAACTGGGCCTCGTCGTTGCCCATGCCTTCTCTTGCGCGACGCACAAAGGCGTCCTCGGCGCTTTCGCTGGCGTCACCTGACGGGAACATAAAATACGGCGAGTCAGCAGATTTCACACATGCGTCACCTTCTCTTTATGGCCGCGCGGTCTCGTACCGGTGACTTGGAGCTGTCTGCGCGCCAGCTGCAGTCGCTGCAGGTCTTCTTCCGGGCTGATGGTGTGCGTGTCCAGCGGCAGCTCGGAAGTCGTGAGCAGCGCGGGGCTGTACCGGCCCGAGTCGTACTCCGCCTGGCTCTGCTGGATGAGGTCCTCCTCCGTCAGCACGGCCTCCACCGCCTCGTCCTTCTCCTCGTCCTTATCGCTCTTCTCTGCTCCATCCTCACCCTGGCCTCCCGCCGTGGATCGGCTTGGTCCCGCCTCCTCGTCTCCCGGCTCCCCGCCTCTGGCTCTGCTTCTTGTGGAAGAGCTGGATGGTTCCTCTGTCAGGGAGTCTCTTGTTTGACTTCCAGTCGCCTCTCTAGAACACAAAAGTATGAAGGTTTTTTTTTTTGTCGACATGAAAACGCAGTGCATCACAAGGACCAAGGTATTCCAGTATTCCAGACAAGTATTCCAGTGAGTCACTATTAATTTGACGACCCAGAGGAGGGACATTACAACGCAAAGCTCACTCTTGTTGGGATTGTAATAAAGTAGAGCAGCACATGTGACTCCAGTGGAAACTTACCCGTCATCGTCACTCCGAGACTCCTCTTTGATGATGGGGAACAACGGCTCACTTTCTACGCCCTGCTCTTGTTTCAGCTTGAATAGCTTCTGCCGGAGAACATCCTGGTGTCGTTCTCTCAACCTGGGACAGAAAAAAAATGGAAACATACTTTTATCACCACCCCTCCCTAAAAAAAACAAACCCCATATACACTATAATATGCTTCAGAGCTCTATCGAATACGAGAGGAGAACTTATTTAGAGTCCCACCTGGCTCTGGCCATGTAGACCCTGACTTGCTGCATCAAGCTCTCCCAGTAACCGATATCCAGATTGGACCCTCCAGCTCGGATCTTTGTTTCGATGTTCATGTGCAGCGCCTGCAGCTGGCTGTACGTCTTTCCTTTGAACACCGACTGAACATCTGTGCTCACAGCTGTGTTGATGCCCTCGCGACGGTCGCCTGGCGATTAAAAGGGTTGCAGAGACAAAGTAATGTTTTCGGCTTAACTAAATAAAAATAAACGACGTGAAGACAGAGAGAAGCTTGGCCTGATACACTACTGTGGGACCATAGCATGTGAAAAAGGGCGGTACCTGGTCCTTTCCCGGAAGCCTCCAGTTTTCTCAGCTTGCTGATCTCGTCCTCAGTGATGGTCGTCATGTCCCTCCAGAAGTCCACGTTCTTGCCTTGCTCCAACTCCATATAAACCTACAAGAGCAACGTGGAGCCGTGAAGTTGTTGTGCTCATTTTGAAAAGTAGCAATTGACTTTTTACATGTTCAGAGTCAGAATGCTTTGGCTTTTTATGTTTCCACTATAAAAGCAATTCTGGCCTGATAAAGCGACCCTCGGCTCTCATAACACGACACATTTCTGGGACTACCAACCTTTATGTCCTCCAGCAAGTCGTCCATGTCGGTGACCGTCAGCCCATTGAGGAACGTGTAGGGTTCGTGCATCTCCACAGCAAGATCATCATCCTCTGCACTGATGTACTTGGCCAGAAGGTCAATGGGCTTGGCGCGACCGTCACGGATTCTAATCTTAGATCTAAACAAAGCAAAGAACGAAGCAGTGTGGTTAAATCAAGACGTCACTGTGGGGACAATGTAGGAAGTCCTCAGTGGCGTGACAATAGTTGTTGGAAGGAAGCAGTATTGGGTAAACCGACCGGAGTTTGGCTTGATGCAGATGGAAGTTGTCTTCCTGCTCAGCCCAGGTTTTGAAATGTTCTGCCTCTTTCTCCCTCTGCAGCATTTCCAGCTCCGTCTCTCTCATGGCCTTCTCTCGCTCTCTTTCCAGACGAAGTTGTTTCACCTACATCAACCCAAGTAATTATGATTAAACGTGTCGTGTGCACTCTCTCCTGGTCCCTAGCTACGGATTGACTCTCAATGGTGCACCGCCTTAACACCAGTGTTCACTCGTCCTCGGTATATACCTTTTGCAACTCCCTGCGGTTTTCCTCCTGAATACGTTTGTTCCTCTCTTTCAGCTCTTTTTCTCCAAGGTGACCGATGCCTTTCCGATCCAAGGCCTGAAAACATGCACAAAGCAAAGATACGTGGAGATATAAATGTAATTTCTAACGCACGTTATTTAAGGACATGTCGATAACAATGACAAGCCGCTCACCTTCTGCCATTTAAAGGTACCCAGTAAGTTGTTGTCGCCAAACGGATTGTCTGCGTTCGTGTATCCCATGTACTCCTCGCTCCAGCCCATCTTTTCTCTCCGCTTCTTCTCCTTCGCTTCTTTCTTTGCCAATCTTCTGGCCCTCTTCTCTTCAGGTGTTTCCAAAGCTTTCATCCGCTCCCTCTGTTTCTTCATCTCCTCTTTCTCTTTGACGGTGCCGTTCTCGTGATCAGATCCTGAGCTGTTGGACGACTCGGGTGAACTTGAGCACTGCCTCCGTCGGTCCCTGTCGGACCTTTCATGGCTTCTTTCGCTCCTTCCTCGCTCCCGGTCTTCACTCCTCTTCCTCCGTTCCTGACTCTTGTCTCGGTCTCCTTTTCTTTCCCAGTCTCTGCTGTCGCTCTTCCACCGCTGTCGCTCCCGGCCCCGCTCTCTCCTCTGTCTGTCTCTGACTGGACTCCCTCGGTCTGGACTTCAGGGCACAAAGAAAAGGTTGTTTATTACAGATTTTAGAGGAACATTTCCTTAGTTTTCCCACATGTGTCACGGAAAAGTTAATTCTATTCAAAAGCAGAACCCTAAGGATTGCAGATAATCTCCCAGTAATTAAATCGATGTACTATTCCTGCTTTGATCCACTGCAGCTGTGTATTACAGTGGTGATGCTTTATTCATGTTGTTAAATGTACAAAGAAAATGGAAAAGTAGAATACAATTTCACTTAACACTTTAACACTAATCAAGCAAAAAAATAATAATTATTGAGTGAATTCCACACCAAGCAGAAAAATATAGAATTGTACAAAATTTCTTCCATCATTTTCACCATTAAGACTCACGTCCACCATCATGGCGTCCATGAAACGTCTCACTTCCATTTGTCTGGCAGCTTCCTCCTCATTTTCTACTACGTACAAGACAGAGCTACCTCAACTTTGTCTCTCATTTTATCACTTAACTGTTGCTCTGATGTCCATTCTGCTCACTCCCAGTGAAAAAAACTAATAGAAGCTATCTGAGGGCCTCCGAAAACTAAACGTTTGAGGAAGAATTTTAACAGATTCTGCAACAATACTGATAGTTAGGTATTGTCTTTTCATCACATGTCAAATTTTTCGGTATAAAAACAACCTTGTATACAGTCAACATCAAATCTTTAATGAAGGTTTTATTAACAAACATATTTAATTGACCAATTCTTAAGGTTCTTTGGATTTAGAGTGCTGATTTAACAGCTTTAAAGACGTTTGATCGTTGGTCAAAGTAAAAAAAAAAGAAAAAGAAAAAAAGAAAAGGTTTTGCAAGCAAACAATTATCTCTTAAATAAATATGCTGAAGAAACTGAACATTTTGATGTGACTCGTTCTCACGTTTTTTGAGTGGCTTATTCTAAACCCTGAAAGTAAAGTTTTTTGGGTGGGGGGAAATGCATGTGAAGAAAGAGTAACAAAGACCACGAACAAAGGTCCAGTGGATAAAGATCGGTAGACCGCGTTTAATGGAAAAGGTATAGCACAAATACCCAAGAGTCCAAGAAGCACAACTTAGGAAACAAAATAGAGGAAATGGAGTGCAGACAATACTGAAAAGGACATTTCTGGATTGTAAAAACCGAGCAATGTATAAACCTGTATTTTAAATCGAGTATAAAATGAAGGCGTATCACAAGTGCCACTTGAAGTGGCCTTGGTTTTATGTAGGTACTGTATATGAAAACAACTGCTACCAATATAGATTTGGGAGGAAAACTTTTTGCATTTTCACAAATTGGAAAACGTCTTTGAGTAACTTTTATGCATCTTTAGGATCATGGACTAAATATTGCAAAGATGGAACATACGGGTATTTTGGTCCGATGGGGCTATATGCCGCGTGCCTACTTATGTGCCCCTTTCACGGTTGACTAACTTCACCATAATCGTAAACCTGTTACCTTGATGATCGACCCCTGGACTTGCTTTTGAGACCAATCGGTCCCGGCCTGCGGTCGTTCTCTGAGCCGCTACCCGAGCCGGAGCGGTCCCGGCGTTGAGGCCGTTGGCGTGCCGGAGAGCCATCGAGTGAGTCTCTGCTGCTGGACCGCCCTCTGGCAGGTCTATCCGCAGATTGCCCCCGGCCTCTCCTTTCCTCTGGAGAGCGGGACTGGATCACTTTGGACTTGTTCCGGCGGTCCTGGCCCCGGCTGTTAGACCTGGATCGGGATCGACGTCGAGATTTCGAAGCCATCACGAACGTTATTGGGGTCCGAACAGCAGTCAGTCGCGTAAATAAGAAGTAATACATGTAATTCTGGTAAAACAGTTAAAGTTACTATTAAGTTTTAAAAGCATATTTCGCCCCCTTAAATTTTAATTGATAACCATTTTTAAAGCTGTCACAAAAGAACAACTTCAGATTGATAGTTATTCCAATTTTTATGCAGGCGTTATAGAAGCCACCTCAAAGGTACTGTCTATGAAATGGCGCACAATACTGACATCATACATGTAGATTAGAAAAAGTAAAGTAGAAATTATAATCGGGTTTTTTTTATTGAATTTATCACGGATTATTGGACATCAAAATAAAACAAGACGATGGAGTACTGTCGCTATGTTGCAAAAATGTATCGGTAAAAATAGGTCAGATCGGCTTTGGAAACACAAACAAGGTTCGCGTCTTCGTGACGTCATGCGGAGGTAAATGTAGTTTTCTCTAATCACTCTCAGACCAAATATTTCATGGAAAAAGATCAGTACATCGCCAATTTTTTTTAATTCAGTCGGTTCTTACTAAATAGTCAAACACTGCGATATGTGTACGCACCAAACCATGACATTAAACGCACATTAAAGAGAAAACACAATGTTTACAGATGACGATTGGACTACATGTCCCATAAACCACTGCGTGCCATTGCCTATTTTCAGGGAAGAGGGGACTCCTTTCAGCAACATTTGTCTTTACACAGTCCTCGGTTCGGACGGAATAAACTGCCTTTTGGGCAGTCGTCGCGGAAGTGTTTGCTTCGTACAATTTCAGGCAAACCCTTGTGTTTTCTTTTCTTATCCGGCGCTCGTATGCTTTGAGAAAGTCTCCGCTCGCCCGTTGATTGGCTTCAGCTGGTCGCTAAGGTAGAGCTGGTGAGCTAGCCCGCGTTAGCCAACGGCTACCACTAGATTTACGGCTTATACCCGAGGCTTTCCTTCCAGGTAGATCCACTAAAGCTGGAGGCGCTGCTCAGCCACGATGCTTTGGTCACTTCACCAGTTTTCTGAGTGTTGACATCGGTAAGAAAAAACCCTAAACAAAACCCCAAACCAATTCATTTGCTCCGAGGGAACAAATCCACGGAACCTTTGTTAAGGCTCGTGTCGCAGCCTGACGGGTTTGGCCTGTTTCATTGTCTCTGAACGTTGGAAACGCACAAGTTGTTTTCGGTGCCGGTTGGTGGGACCGGCCAGGCTAACTTCGCCGCATTCGCGTAAACAAAACCCGTCAGCTGTCGACTCCGGATAATCGTGGAACAGCAGTATGGCGCAGCACGACCCCTCTCATGTAGCCAGTTCACAGAAGGCACTCATGTTGGAGATGAAGAGCCTCCAGGAGGAGCCTGTCGAGGGTTTTAAAATAACACTGGTGGACGAGGCTGATCTCTACAACTGGGAAGTGGCCATTTTCGGGCCACCGAACACCCATTACGAAGGGGGGTACTTCAAGGTAAGTACACTTTTAAACTTTGGAGAAATTCTTTCAACATTTGCTTGCAGGACTGGTAATTATGAGATTCGAAGTGTTTATAATACAGGCTGGCTTTAAATCTAGGTGAGTACTGATTACATCTTTCTTTTGATGCTCAGATTGATATCAAGGTGGTCTATTACAGTGATTTAATCTTTTATTTTTATTTATTTAAATTTTTTTAAGCTTCCTCATATTCATGTGACATGTTGGAAACTCCCCACTATCGTAAAACCTTTGGCATCATGTGTTTGGTTTGGTGACTAAAATACCTTCTTTAACATGTTGCATACGCTCTGTTTTATGTCCTAGGCTCGGATCAAGTTTCCTATAGACTATCCATATTCTCCACCTGCTTTCCGTTTCCTCACCAAGATGTGGCACCCCAACATTTATGAGGTCTAGTATATCCCCCTCGCCAACAATTCTCTATCTCTTAACGCTCCTAACTGCTGCACTCGCTTTGACTGCGTGGCCTGTTTTGAAACAGTTGGTTTCTTCTGTCTTCAGAATGGAGACGTGTGCATTTCCATATTGCACCCTCCAGTGGATGACCCGCAGAGCGGAGAGCTGCCTTCAGAGAGATGGAATCCCACCCAGAACGTCCGGTAAGCGCTCCCTCGTCGTCTCCCCTCTCTGGCCGCCTTTCCCTTTTGTTCTCTCCGAACCACTTTAATAATTTACCTTGCTCCGGCTCTTATCGCATGACATTCGTCCTCAGTGGCACCTTTCGCGAGTTTCCAGAAGCGAACGCTGAATCCTTACGTGGTGGACGTTGTTGGGAAATAATACACTTTCAGTGCATTGAGTATTATGGTTCACCACATCTGAAATAGTTAGTTTTTTTTGGTAATATTGAACCGACTTAAGATTTACAAACTAAATCTGATATTTTCAAACATTTTGAATTCTATTTGAATAGCACACCTCTGTTGCACATTAGCATAAATCTCGTTTATAACAGAAGGAAAATTGAAATGCCTTTATAGATAGCCAGGCAAATGAACACAATGATATTGCAGCTCACTTTAAACTATTTTATGTTTTCACACTGCTGATGAATGTTAAATAGAGTTGCTGATCAGATGATGGAGATAATTAATATGCTGACACCTCTGGTTTCAACTTCTCTAAAGACTGCTTTGCAGTTTTGATCAGAAAAATGGTAAAAACATTTTTTTGGACATACTTATAGATAAATAAACCTAAAACAAAGACAACATACAATGACTTCCAACTGGTACAATTTTGAAGAAGTAGCTGGGTGCAGCAGTGTTGAGCACTGAGACATAACAAATAGAACTATCTCTATTTTTCTCTGTTTTGCTCCTCGGTGAGGAGAGCTAGTAATCAAACAGAGGCTGGGATAAGCCAGAATCCAACAGTAAGCAGCAAATTCCAGCTTTATTTTAAACAGGCAAAGTGGTTCTCTTTGTTTGCTGAAGGAATTGGTGGAGCAACATAATAGAAACATTTTTTCACATTGGTGTAACTTTGTGTTTTAAACTGCATTATTGTCTCTTTTCCAGTTTTGGGTGTCGGAAAAGATTTTCACTCGATTTCCAAAGATTATTCGTGACCGAAAAAGTATATTTTTATATAACTCATTAAAAATTTATTTCGGATTAGGTTTTTCCTTAACGGAATGCCATCAGCCTCATGAGCAAGGCACGGGGCCCCCACAGTTGTCAGTGTGGCAGGTTTCACACTCACTCGTATATCACCTTTGTGCTTTGCTGCAGGACCATTTTGCTGAGCGTCATCTCGCTCCTGAACGAACCTAACACCTTTTCTCCCGCCAACGTGGACGCTTCAGTCATGTACCGGAAATGGAGGGACAGCAAAGGAAAAGACCGGGAATACGTGGAGATCATCAGGTACTTTGACCATTTATGAAAAAACTTTACTATATGTGGTAAAATCCTTCACCAGCAGTGGAGTGGTGGTGATAATCTAAAATAAATACACACATTGTGGTAAGTAATTCATATTGACATTTGTATTTGTTAATAATTCGTGGCATTGTGGGGCAGTATGACCTCGTCTCTGGACTGTGACAACAGGTCACAGCCATCTGTCTGTTTATCTTCTACAGAATTTGATCTATCTCAGGGTTGCGAGGTGCTGGAGCCTGTCTGTCCCTGCTCACTGTACGGTGACGGCAGGGTACACAGGGCGCTGTGGCCAGACTATCACCCGGCACTCACACCTATGTGTAATTTAGAATCCCCAAATAGCCTTAAATGCAGCACTTGGGACTGTGAGAAGGAACCAGAGTAGCCTGAGAAAAGCCCAGTCGAGCACAGGGAGAACATGGGAGAGACGGAACGTTCCCCATGCTACTTGAACCTTGGAGTTTCTTGTTATGTACTAAAAGTGTAATCCACGAGACGCCCTGTTCCAAAACACTTAACATTTGACAGAGATCCCGTGAGCAATGTTTTGATTAGAAACATTTTTCAGCTATAAATGTGGGAATTTCGTCATTTGCACATGCTTTTCAATGGATTTGATCGTGTAATTCCTCACATCTTTGTTTGTATCTTGTTTTTCCTTTCAATTTCTTAGTATTTCACTGATCAAGGGTTACGTTTTCCTCCACGCGCTTTCTTATCCTCTCTCAGAAAACAAGTGGTGGCCACCAAGGCGGAAGCCGAGCGCGACGGTGTGAAAGTGCCCACCACGCTGGCCGAGTACTGCGTTCGCACACGCGCCCCGGCCCCCGACGAGGGCTCCGACCTCTTCTATGACTATTACTACGACGACGACGACGTGGAGGGCGGGGACGGCGACTGCTGCTACGACGAGGACGACTCTGGAAATGAAGAGTCGTGACATGCTTCTTCTTTTTTCCTTCTCCCTCTCGACAAGAACGCCCAATCTAGTTGACGTACGCTACTCCTCCTTTCTCCCCCCGGGGGTCGCCAAATATTCTAGGTGCACAGCCGAGAACGATTTGAAGCTTCCCTCCTCTTAACCAATAAACAGAGCTTCTTTTCTTGAGCTTCTGAGTCCGTTTCAGAGGTTGACACTGACGCCTCGTTGCAGAAGGGTCAGACCTGGTAAGATTTGCACCAGCACAAAAGTCACCAGTTTCTTCGATTTTGCAGTTTTCAACTTCACCTGAAACCTTACTTTCAGAGAATAACCTTGTATTCCCGCCCAGTTGTTTAGTCCCGCCCCACCCCCCGTGTGTGATGAGGTAATTGTTGGGTAAACGCCACTGTCGCCAATAGCAACATTTGCACTGGTGCAAACTCTTCCAATCATTTATCAGCTTCTCTCTTACATATCTTTGGTTCCCTCATTGTAACCGGCGGGAGTTGCCCCCCGGTAGTGTTAAAAGAAGAGGGAGGACCTGCTGCAGCCTGCTGGCGTTGAGCAGCAGACTGCAACTATCCCGATATTTCTTGAGTTTCACAGTCTGTCTCGCTTCGATTGGACCGGACATGAATTGTCACGTGACAGTGTTTTCAAAGTACTTGTGCATGCCCGAACATCTTTGCAAGCTTTTTTCGTCTCTTTGATTGGTGGACTGTTTACTTAAATGATGATCTGTTTTTCAGCTCTGTGATAAGAAAAGACTTGTGACGATGGAGGACTCTCTCTTTCTCTCGCTCTCTCTCTCCCTCTCCACCTGGAGGACTGGCTGGCTCCGTCGGTGGGCCGCGTCCTCACGTGAACAGTTTTGCTAACATGAAATTGATCTTTGCTGTGTTTCTTCTGGTTACTGTTGGATGTGTTTCTCTGTCATTTTGAGTGTGGGGTTGTGTTATTTGAAGTAGCTCAGATTTCGAGTTGTGTAGAATGAAAAGGGTTTTTGTTTTTTTCATGGGAAAGGGGGCGAAACTAATTATTGATCTGAAATGTATTCCTCCTCAGGGCCTCTGTGAGAGGCCTGATGGATCCAAAGACCTGAAGCAGTGTGTAAAAGAAAGCCCAAACTGTTTGACTGTCCGTCGTACTCTCGTCTTTGTTTGCTCTTTATATGCTTCATTATTTTAGTCACTTCCTTGGTTTGAACTTTATGCCTGCACTGTTTGCTTGAGAACGATTTCCACGGTGAGATATTTAGGTTTGATTGGAAAATAACTTGTAGGTTGTGTCTGTCTGAAGGTGTTGTCACTGTACCCAGATTATCGAACCTTGCAGTCCCTGAAAGTGAAATGGAAAAGGCCACTGTGTTTTTATCTTTTCCTTTTTTCTTTTTTCTTCTTTTTTTTTTGAGGGGGGGGGGGGGGGGTTATTTACACGCTTACGTTTTACTCTAGTTTAGAGTGAATGGGTTTTGAATTATATTATGGGAGTATGTGTCATCTGTGTGTATTTTATTTTTCCATCAGCAATATTGATTGTTTGATTTACTTCAATTGGGACATCATACTGAATTTTCTCAGGATAATAAATTACATGTGACTAAACACACAAAACAAGAATTTATTTTCCTCTTTAGGTAGTCTTCAATGTTGGTTTACACAGCTTCAAGAAAAATTATAACCAATATACACATGTAGCTGTTTGGGTGAGCACCATATTGTTTTATTCACCTGTGTCTTTTTATTTTTGGCTATTTAAAATAAAGAATTTGGAGAAAAGTTTGAAAATGGTGGAAGTAAATTTTGCAACAGTTTTACAAACGGCTCTTTGAAGATAGAGGTTTTTTTTTTAATGAACTTGAGTTTTAGATTTGTAATTTGTTTTACATTTTGCAAAGAGCCAATGAGAAAATACCAATATTGTAAAAATACTACCTTCCCTAGAGTTCTCTGCTACACATTACATTTTGTACAGTAGTTTCACAATTAAGCATTTTTACAAGCTGGCTTTCATACTATGAAACAGGTTGTGGGATTTATATCTGATTTTGAGTATCTTGTACAAACTACATCATATACACAGCAGCCAATATTAAACATCAACAATTTCTCACCTTAAGGACTGTTTTTAAGAGTTTGTGGGGTTATTAGTTGCCTGTGCTTATCAATTATTCAGCTGGCACACAGCCAAGGACCGAATGAATTTTTAAAAAATCAACCCATAGATCTAGCATACGTCTTCAACAAAAGTAAATGAATAAGGGTTCAACTATGAGGTAAACTTATGAGGAAACACACTTTCTTCACCGCTTACAACAAGTTCCTGAACGCAGCACGTCGTCGGCGCTGGTTGATGACGTCACCCAAACAATGCTGTCTGGAAGCGCTTGAGGAAATTAAGACAATACACGACCATAGTTTTACACACCAAAAAATACAAAGCTAGAGTTTAAAGGCGGTCATGTCTGTAAATTACGCCGCTGGACTCTCTCCGTACGCCGACAAAGGTGTTTGCGGGCTTCCCGAGGTGAGTTCCAGCTGCCGGCCAGCTTGAAGAAGAGCTAGCTTTCAGTGTAGCCACGGAGCTGTGGCTGGGTGTGATGCTTCCCCTTTTCAGTGTTTACCCTCTTTTCTCCACAAAATCCCCTCCGTTTGCGAAGGAGGGGTTGTATATAAATATTATTATTGGCTTAATTACATCTAAAATCACCACATTTTACACGTTGTTGGCCATCATTACCTGTTGGTTGTGTATAACCCTTTGACTTGCAGTTGACTTGTTACTTCAATATTTGTGTTTGACAGTGAGAGTCAAGATGATTAATGTAAAAATATAGTTTTTGTTTAGTGATCGCCAAATTTAGAAGAAAATAAAATGTGATGGTGATTGGTTAGTGATTGAGCCTTACATACTGTAACAGTCAGCCAGTTGTAATTCCATTGTTTGTTTGTTTGTTTGTTTGGTAGACGTTTGATAGTCCTGAAGAGCTGAAGGTGAAGGTGGAGAGTCTCGCTCAGTTAATCAAACAGTCCCAGTACTTGGTGGTCCACTCAGGAGCTGGAATCAGCACGGCTGCAGGCATCCCGGACTTCAGGTGAGGCATGAACCAAATCTCACCAAATCACTCCATTTCTCAGTTTTTTCCATTTTATGACTCTTATTTGATTAAACAAATAAATTGCTCTGGGTAAACCACACATTTTAGTTGTACTTGCTTGCATTTGGTTTGCTCTTGTAATACTACTGACCGACCAGAGGAGGGTGCTGTTTGCTTTTTACGTGAGGGAAGCACTGAGGCTGGATGGCTGGATGGAGGACCTCCACCCTCAGGACTTTCCCTCATGAACTGTGAACAGCTCGCCAGTCCGTCACTGGGCACAGAGAGACATGTTTACGTATGTAAGAGTTACACATTCTATCACCATTCAATTCTATTTCGTCCAATCTGTGTGACGCAACACTGTAAAGATTGTTCCCTTTGGGATTACAAAGGCATTTTCCATTATACTCTTAATTATTTACTGAAATAATATACAGGCAATGTGTTTTTCTTCTGTTGTAATGAAAGATCAGGGGAGAATGCCAGACATCTGTCCTGTAAATCCACGAATACGCCCCCCAGGCAAAACTGTTGATATGTATTTACAAACCTTTGTTTTTAAGGAGATAGGCACTTTCTGTCGTCGTTAACAGTTTGTGGTTCTGAGCTTTTCAGAGTTCCCCCGTTGAACGATTTAGCATTATTTTGGAAGACGTGGTTAGATTTTTTTTCTTTTCTTTATTCAAAATAATGATTTGAATAAGAAATTCCACTGAGACTGTTTATGTGTTGAACTAAAGGGAAAAAAATGTGACAAAATAAAATGGAAAGTTTCTTTGTGGTGGTATATGCTTTCAGCCAGGCTTGTATAACAAAAAATTCCCCCTTTTTTTTTCTTTGACTTGCAATTTGTCAATTTCTACAATAGTTCTGCAAAGAAACTCACACGAAAAGTTTTTTTCAATTTTATCGCAATTTCTATAGAAAATGGTCAGCAAAAACAATTTTTCCGACTGCAGCTGAAGGGGCTGGTTATACATCTATTGTTGTTGATCATGTTGTCTATGTGCTTCATGTCTCTCCGGCTGTTGAAACTGTGTTATTTCTTTGGACGTTTATGTAATTGATAAAGTGATGACGCTAAAAGGCTCCATCAAGTAATATTTTAGGTCTAAACTGTGGCGAAGGACCAAAAAAAAGTGGTTTATTTGCAAGAAGCAGTAGATGAGTGTGTTCACGTTCCCCTGCTTGTTGCTGGACTGGAGTTAGAACACGCCTACGAACTCCCACGAAGTTGGATAATATCTGGCGTTTGTTTGTGGATACCCATTAGCCACGAGCTAACTAGCCTTGCCACCAAGGGCTAAAGCAGAGGGATTTCCGGTTTCGGTCCAGACCAATCAATAGGGGGCTTCCAAATAGTCCCTCCTTTCTTCTTTCCTATCCACTTTTACTTAACTCCGTGGATGACGTCACGGGGTTAAGGAAAGGTGTTAGAAGACTTCCTCAAGGAGTTGGTGAAAGGCGATCACGTTGCTGTGACAGTCAGACCGCACTTCCACTAGGTGATGTAATAATAATCCAACTAATGGCGAAGGTTAGTGACATCAGCCGTGGAGGGAAAAAACCTACAAATTTGCAAATATGGACTACAAAAAGCGCATTTCTAACACTTTCCCCTGTGCTTCTTACCACTGATATAATCTCAAATATCACAAGGTTTGAATGGAAATCAAAGGAAAAGGGGCTTCCAGGCTCTGAGGAACTAAAGTGAAACTGCAGCCAGGTGAATAAATAACCAATCAAATTGAGAATAAGCTGCAAAAAAGGTTTAATTTACTGTGTTCGTTTTACAACATCTGCACAACGTTCATAGTTTGGACATGGGTTTTAGATCATTTAAAGTTATTCAAGGCGTATTATTCCATTGGTAACTTAGCATGATCTGCGTTGAGTCAAGGGCACCGCTGATCTGGCGCCATGGTGGAGGAAGCCTTACCCAGCGAGAAGCCCCAGAACGGCTTGCCGGGAAAGGGACTATGTGGTTGAGGACCATAAACACTTCCAGTCAGCCCTGCAGCCTCAGAACTCGAGGAGGGTGTCCTTCATATTTGCTCTGTTCCCACGTAGACGGCCAGCTGCGTGTGCACTGTGTACCGAGGGAAGCGATGGCACCAGGAGGCACTATCTGAACAACACAAGCAGCGGTAGGCCAGCTCTGGAGAATAATCTCCCTGGAAACCGTGGACTGTTGCATTTGTGTTTGTGGCTTTGACACAAAACACCTGCTAATTGTTGTTGCAGTGCAGGTACGCCGCATTGGCATTGGTATTCCTACTACGTGAAGGCCTTTGGGATTTAACTTGAGCAGAACATAAATGCAAATTTCCTCACTATTGGAGAAAAACAGAACTACTGTAGTTCAAATAAAAAAAATGTTTTAAACCTAATAACAAAAATGACGTTCACGTGATGAATTTTACAATAATAATCTTAAAAAAAAAACCTTTTTTATTCCTCTGTCCACTTACAACCCAACAGACAATAAACAAAAGATAGCCCCTTTTACTGGTGACCGTACTTTAAAACAACAGATGAATAGGATTCCAAATAAAAGTGCATAATACGAGGAAATAACACCTCAGTGACCTCTTCCTGTTCTGGAGGGCCATAGTGTGGATCTTATAGTGGTTAATGTTATGCGATGGAGAAAAAAAAGTTGATGACAAACTGCTCGATATAATCTGTGAGATTAAGTCCACGAGTGGTAGCCTCTGCACTGACGTCTCCATCATGTTACACTCAAATTGCACTTGAGATTGTTGAAGCGGGACCAACTTATTTAACGGCATTCAAAGTGTTTGAGGAAACCCAAACCCTCGTTTCCACGGCGCACATTAGGAGTATACTGAAACAAACATACAGATAAAAAGAAAACAGGTCCATGGTGGTCCCACTTCACAGTTTACTGGACTTAAATAACCGTTTTATAGCTTGTGCTTGACGCCGCAGGGCGTCTTCCCGGCTCCGCTGATGTGATGGGTCGGGGCTGTTTCGGTGCATTTTAATGTTGTGGTTGATCAACTTTGGAGGAAAATTAATCTTTAATTGGTGCGACTGTCAGTCAGTCTGGGCTGACCTTGTAGGGTATATCATTATCTAATATTAATAGATCCATTAATAGATCCATATCCAAGATTCCTCAACTCAATTTACAGTCATATACACACACACATGATCCAGATGGGGAAAAATGTAGCTTTTCAGGGAAATATTAATATTGATGCTACCAAAACATGAAAATATTGCATATTTGTGTCTTTCATGTCCGCCAGCATCTTCCTAGCGGCGATAAGCACGTAATGTGATGTACATGCACCGTAATCCCTCACCGCTAATGTGTCTTTGAACTGCTCTACGCTGAGGAGGCAATAAATCATCATGCCGGTGAAAGATGAAGCTCTCTTAGTTCTCTCTGAGAGGGAGAGATGAGCCCATTGGGGCTGCTTTTTAGGATTCACAGGGTAATTTCCCCTCCTCTGATGCATAAAGATAAGTTGCGTCTGCTTACGTTAACTCGCCCGCTGTGGGCGAGCTGAAAGGCTCCGGCCTTGACGTAAGAGGGGCTTCCATTCATCAGTTCAGTCCCGCTGAGAAATGATTTCACGTGACGCAGACAGAGACACCTTTGATTTGAACAAATGTGTTTTCATGCATTTTTGGTGGCAAACGGACTGAATGGAGCTGTGATATCTTCGTCAATGTCCCCTGTTGGCGCCGTTTCTCCCATTTGCTGCAAGATTGTCGTTACAACACCACCCCGTTAGAAAATAAAGATAAATAATAAAAACACATGGACTCCAACCTGTTTAGTTTGTAGGCCAAACGTTCTGAGATGTTTCCTGGTCGGATACGGTTTTATTCAGTCTCCAGTGTCGTCAGCCGATTCTTCACACGGCTCTCCTTTCTTATTTCTGAGGCCTATTCAAGCTGCTTTTCCAGACCTATTTCCATTCAGGGGAAGAAAAAAAAACCTTTTTTTTTACTTGAAAATTAGAATTTGTAAACATAGTTTTTTGGGGGCATTAATTTCACAGATCTTTGGCTGAAACGTTTGACATTTGAAATAGTCGGCGATGAATTAGAAATCCAGACACCAGATACAGAACATGGAATGCTAACGTGGCCGTCTCCTCTCCCAGGGGTCCGAAGGGCGTGTGGACGCTGGAGGAGAAGGGCGAGGAGCCTCGCTTTGACACCACGTTTGAAGACGCCCGTCCCAGCGTGACCCACCTGGCACTCCTGGGCCTCCAGAGAGCCGGGTACCTCAAGTACCTCGTCAGCCAGAATGTGGACGGCCTTCACGTTCGCTCAGGTTTCCCAAGGTAACCCAACGCTTGCTCATATTGCGACGTCGAACTGAAAAATAAAAACCGATGCTCTGGGAAGCGGTTGCATGAAGGTATTGATGTATGAACCTTTAAAGCGAGACGTGAGATTAAAAAATTAAAAAAAAGATAAATTGTTTAATGCAGTGTTGAGCCACCACATGCTGTGAACAACTTTAATGTAATTTATGAATCAATAGCTTTTCAGTATGTCTGGAGTTTTACCTGAAGTAAAAAATGATCGCCCATCTAGTGTTGCCATGACGGAGACATCGGGAAATTGTCAATCCACAATTATCCTCACATGACTCTTATGGCCAGGATTCATGATTCTTCTCGCTTTTGCACTTATGGAGCCATTCAGTGGCCCCTCACGCAGTGTGAATGGAGGCATTATCATTCTGGAGAAGAACTCTTCCAACAGCACAGAAATGGCTCATCGTTCAGAGCGAGGCGGGTTTTTCCTTCACCGTGACTGAAAGCCGGCTGCAAAAGGCATTTACACCATTTATTCAATATCAAGTGAAGGATCATTAATGGAATTATACAGCTTTTTACACCGTTCTGCCCGTATTAGCTGATGAACTACTGTAATTTTTCCACATATTTACAGTGATTACAGTAATTAAGTAAGTAATTTATTGTATGACACTGTAGTGGATTGCTGAATGTTTGACCTATTGATCCTCTGATAGTCCGCTGTGTGTAGATCGTCTTACAACGTATTTACTCTCCTCTACGGAACTTGAAACTTGTTTCGAAACACAAAAGTGTGTATTTATTGCATTTCTATTGATATTACAAAGTTACGTCCTCTTAAGTGGAAGCACAGCGAGTGAGAAGAAGTGTTTTGGCAAAGTTTGAGCTTTTCTTATGTTGTTATGGATCAAACAAGCGCATTGATTTTATTGTTTTGTTCTCACAACACCGCATTCAGCGTGATGCCAGACAAACACATTGTTTCACGCTTAATTAATTAAACTATGTTTAAATGCGGCTCGTATTACATTCCAAGCTGCTGTTTGTGATAACGGTTCTAAGAGCATCACTGTTCAAAAAAGCGGACAGAGTTCTCGGCGTAATCGGAAGTATCTGGTCTGCTCTGCATAAATCATCGCCGGCGCTGGACTCCCCAAAGGCTCACAGTCCAAATCTTGATTCAATATGCATCTCCTGTTTTTTACGCATTTTAGAATCCTCACTTTTCCTGGAAGCCATGTCTTTCCTTCAAATGAGGCCAGCGAGAGGCACAGAGGTCCCCATCAACTCCGCTCTTGAGAGTTTTCCCGACTTTCGCTTAAACTTTGAAGACGACGATTGAAGCAAACGTCCTTTTTTGTATTTTTTTTTTTTTAAATTTCTCTCTTTCTCCTTGCGTCAGGGATCTGTTGTCGGAGCTTCATGGAAACATGTTTGTGGAGGAATGTGAGAAGTGTGGCAGGTAAGTGCCTGTTGAAAACACAATTGAATGCAGATTTTCTTAATTCCCTTATTAATAAGCCGCTGTCTGACTCAGTACCATACGTTGTGTATATGCATACGGCACGTTTTGCAGACGGAATTAATTGCAGCTCACTTCAAATTACAATATACAGCGTGTCACTTTTCTTGTGTCTCATGTTGTTGCATTTCCCTCCTGGGAGCTCAAATTATATTTTAGTTTACAGAGACATGTGCCAGCCATAAATTATGTAATCCTGTGGGAGCGCGGTAATTGAGATTCACTGAGGAAAGCCAGACTGGAGATTTTAAAGGACTGGACGTAGCTCTTGAACCCTGGTGCAGATGTGCTGCAGCAGCGAAAAACCAACATGGCGGCTCCTTCGTTTGAGCCAGTCAGCGACGTGAGCAAACGCCTCCTCAGGAGACTTCAACTTGCGGCTGTCTTTCGAAAGGAAACGTATCACATTTCGCGTGTCAAAAGGTTGCGACATCGTCACGTTCCTCCTGTGCAATGCACCAGCTGAGCAGGTTAGTTTTGAGAAGGATTTAAAAAAAATAAAAAGAATAAAACGTGGCCCTTGTTCTTTTTCTCTGCAGCTCATAGAAAAGTCATTACATTATTGGATTGTTTATTTGAAGAATACAGTTTGAACCTCACTTTAATTGTAAATGCTCTATAGATACGGAATGAAATGAAGATTAAATGGAAAATGTCATGAAATTGGTCGCAATTAATCCAACTTGACCACGTTGTAAAAAGTGCTCGGCCACAACTTGGCTGTCTGGTGGTGAGGAGGATTAAAGTCAGTGGTTTCCTGCTGGAGGGGTGAAAAAGCATTAGATTTATCCAGTAATGGGCCCATTATTGAGTATATTCATGAAGCTTGATCTGGGTTCATTTGTCTGGTCGAGAGAAACCGTGGAATGTGTTGTTTTCCAGGCAGTTTGTGCGAGAAAAGGTGATTGGAGTGATGGGGCTGAAACCCACTGGACGTTACTGCGAAGTGGTGCGATCAAGAGGACTCCGAGCCTGCAGGTAGCACGCCGGCACATCTCAGAATCCACTCAAACTGCAGCGCTTTTCTTACAGACAGAAAAAGGAAACCTGAAGGAAAGCCAAAAGTAGAATGGCATCGCCGAGTCACACTACCGGCCAGAAAACCAAACAAATCAAAATAGATGGGCACATAAATACACAATAACGATAAATACAAAATTAAGGGCTGTTTCCTTGACCTGTTGGGTCGTCGTCGTTGTTGTTGTAACTGTAGATATTAGTAAAAGTCCTACCCAAAGTCCTCAGGGCTTCAAAGGCTTCCTGTGATAAAAGCAAGTCCGACAGCGAAGGGATCTTAAAATCCGAAGCACACTGTTGACAGGGGGAAGCTGATGAGCACAATACTGGACTGGGAGGATGCGCTTCCTGACAGAGACCTGAACAAAGCCGAAGACGCGAGCAGGTGAGAACAACACTTTCTACTGCCCCGTTTCCTTTTCATCAGCTCTATAGGTGTCTCTTGTTTCATCCGTATTTGGAATCTAGTAACACAGAAAACATTCTGTTATTTATGCGTTTTTTTTCCCCCTCCTCCCCTTGACTACGGCGTTTCATCTTGTCCTCAAAAGCACCGGCAGTATTCCAAGTATTTCCTCTGAATTGAACAACAAAATGATTTGCATCAATTTGCTGTCGCTGTCTGTGTGTTAGTCTGCCAGCGTGCAAATAAGTCCTTATTTGTCAGACGTGCATCACCAGTCTGTGTTATTGTCCGAGTTCTCCTTCATTGTTTTTTAGTACTTTAACAATGGCTACAAATGAAGTGGATGTGTTTATGTCCTTCTTAACGCGATATAAGTGACCTAGTTACCAGTTGTCATACGTTACCATTGAAATCAGAATCTTAAAGTGACTAGTGACCGTTATTTGTTCTCGCCAGCAAAAAAAAAAAAAAAAAAAAAAATATATATATATATATATATATATATATATATATATATATATACACACACACACAAATAATATACTCTTAATTATCTGCTCATAATCTGCCCCTAAACCCAACACGCATGTACACGCGCACTTGTGCCTTTCTATTGACGAATATTAAAATAACCAAAACATCTAATACTGTTATATTGTTAGTCTGATTTCATTTTGACGACCACCTGGAACACCTGCTGCTTTCAGTCCTGCCTTGTTCAAGCTGGTCTTTAATTCTCCAGGCTGAATGATTGTCCCCCTGCGGAGCTCGTTCCATTGCCCTTTCTTATAAGCACACACAAAGATCAATAATTGCCCCCCCCCGTGTTCAATGGCAGAGCGTCGGTCCGACACTTACGGCTGAGAGTTAAAACTGTCCGAGGCTCAGCTGAAGCTCAAGGCTCCACTTTTCAGCAATAAAAGGGTGGAAATTGGTCGCTGCATGTGACGCACGGCCTTGTCTCGGGATCACTTCCAGGAGTCGTCCTCTTTAAACACAGGTTCAGAATTCAGACATAAGCTCGATCTGGAAGCACTACTCTGGTGATAAAGCTCATTGAAGTGCTTCCCGTCAATCCGTTGTCGATAACACTCCTGACCTGGTGGTTGTGTTGTGCTGGGTCCAGTCCCAGCAGAGGTAGGACGACACTCTGGACAGGCTGCCAGCCCCATCACAGTGTGTATGTGGTTTTATTTGACCAGAAAGGCAGATTTGGCTTTGACCTTGGGCACGTCCATGCAAATCAAACCCAGCGGAGACCTTCCGCTCCTCACCAAGCGCAAGGGAGGCAAAATCGTCATCGTCAACCTGCAGCCGACCAAACACGTGAGTCCCTCGTACAGCCGCTTCTTTGCGCCAATGGCCAGTTCGCGGCGGCGCTCCCGTGGGCCTTTTCAGCCACTTTCTGACAGTCGTCTGTGTTGCAGGACAAGCACGCGCACCTTCGCATCAACGGCTACGTGGACGAGGTGATGAAGCAGCTGATGGAGCTGCTGGGTCTGGACATCCCCAAATGGGACGGGCCGACGGTGTGCGAGAGCTCCTCGGGCACGCTGGACCCCGACACCGACAGCAAGCCGCCGCCTGGCGTCACGCAGAAGAAAGCGATCAAGAAGCAACCCATCGTGGTCGAGGCGAAAAGAAAAGCGGAGAAGTTAACAGAGGAGGGTATTAAGGAGGAGGCGGTCACGACGAAGAAGGAGAAAACGGATGAAGACACACAACCTTAGGTTCTTTTACTCCAATACAAGCTGGCGACATAAACCTTTGTCCACAATCAAAGCCACGGAGTTCCGCGGCAGAGCAGGGACACTTTCTTGTACTGTAGTCGTGTTTGTCATTCTGCGGTTTCGGACTCTCCCCACACAGCAGAGGCGGGGCAGTCGGTCCCGTTTGGGCTCGCCGTCTCCCCGCTCCAACACCGCTGAATTCACCGAGCGTCTGCAGCTACGCACCCAGCCTGATAACAAGCTTCTCATTAGAGTGGAGGCTGATTGAGGCAGGTAGCCGGAGCCGTTCACGTCGACGCAGCAACACTGAGCCGTGACCTGAAAGCGAAATGAGTGAAAAACCCTGTAATCGTACCATCGTCACGTCGTCGTCCTGTGAAAACACAAGGCTGCGACGTTCCCCGGCTGTCGTATTGGAGAGGATTACTCATTATTCAGTTCCCAGCTTGCGGAGATCCAGATGAGATCCGGGACGTGTCGTCAAAAAATAAAGTCGTTAATGAGGTGTGTGAGGCGATGTCGTGAAGCTTTGGGAAAAGCTTGATTTCAACCACACTTCATCCTTTGAGACAGTGAATTTAAAGCTTGTTTCTTTTTTATTTTCTTTTTTTTCCCCCTTAATCTCTCATGAAGATACACTTCAAGCAAATGTTGCCGAGCTCCACATCGCCGATGGACATTTTACCGCCGAGTTTTACTTTGGACCTTGATAATATTTAATTGTACTGTTGTAGGAAAATGTTTTTATCTCAGGAAAAAGTGTCATATTCACCTCGAGAAGTCTCTTCACTGTTTTGTTTTGTTTTTTTACACAACGGACAGTGTATACATATGTTTTGACAATAAATCTAAACATTTGGACAAAGGTCCAGAATTTCTACCATCAATTATTAAATGACTGGTTTTTTTCTAAGGTTTGTTGAAATCTCTACACACGTGAAGTTTGCAGCAGGCTTATTGCTAAACTGGCATCGGTGAGAGGACAAGAGACGGAGAGATGAGAATACTGCTGTTGTCTTGTTGTGAGGAGAAGCACAGGTGTTCTTATAAAGCACATGATCACCGCAGTCAACGTGTCGCTGTGTGCCCAACGTTAGATAGGCTTCAGTCCATTAGGGTACTTTGTCTTTCCAGACATATCAGTGACAGATGTTGCAGCCAGAGAAAACAACAGCTCCAGCGTGGCCAGCCTGGACGTGAACGGGTCATTACACAGTCCCCATTTACTGCTTTCAGCTTCCCTCTCCACATGTTACTGTGGTTCTAAATTGTGTCTCCGTCACGCGGAGGAGGAGCTCAGTGGTCACACTTTGACCTTGAAGTCGACTTCGTCCACGGTCTGCAATTCTGTGTTGTGGCACTGTAATGATAGACAGATCTGCACAATCTCGTGCAGCGAAAACGTCGACGGTGCACCTCCTAATGGCAGATTGTCCAATCTGAACAATCTCCGGGAATTAAGTTTTGACCTTTTCTCATCAAAGTGCTTTATATGTAGAAACATTGGCTGTGTTGACATGTAAGGGAAGTGTGAGGTCTTCGTTCCTGCAGTAAATGTCCTCCCTTGCGTTCAGTTTGCGAACGGCCATTTTGACAATATGCTGCCTGACAGTGGCTATGATACTCTTCCCCAGAAATCCTTCCCGTTCCTCTCCCAGAGGAGTTGTTGACATGGTCTCACAGTCTTTGACTTGCTGTAACAGTATAATAAAGCCAAGTGCTGACAGACCAAACCCACCCTACACAAGCAGAAACCTTAAAAATGGATCCTCGTGGCAGAAAAGTCTACTTTTGGCCAGATTGAGATGTTCGCTAAAAGCTGAGGCGCTGGAGCACTTAAAGTTATGCTCTGCTGCCAATCGTGTGCAGCGAACGTGCTCTGGATTCTCAAAGAAGTGTGTTCTGAGACACACAGGTTAACCCTTTTCACGTCTCGGATCACGTCGGCTGCGCACACAGAAAGAACAACCATCTTAAACCAGGGGTCTTCTTACTGTGAGGTGACAGCACAAACCACTACACCTGATTATCTTGGGAATTTAGAACAAGTGGTTCCAGCATGGAGTCTGAAAGCAGCACAAATCATGATGCTCCCTCCACCGTACACGAAGAGATTGAGGCTCTCACGTTAGTCAGCGTCGCTGTTTTATGAAAGAAGTATAGCCGGCAGCCTTTTCTTCACTCACGGTTCCGTCGTTAGAGATTTGCCTCTCTAAATGGCCTCCATCAGGCGGTACATGGTTTAATTCATGGTCTGATGGTTCCTTATCTCAGATTATCTCAATGTTCTGCAGATCAACGATTACCTTGATTGCATTGAGTCGTAGTTCACATTAACACATGCTGACTCGAGGCTTTCTATCTTTGAGCTCCAAATGGCCTCTTCTTCAGTGTTTACCTTTGTGTGACGGTACTGTGACTATGCAGATGATGGATTTGATCAACATGTGTTATGTATTCATGTGAAATGCAGATTAGATCTTTTTTTTTTTTCCTTTTCCTATTATTCAACTTTGCATATCGTACATAAATGTGTTCACCATTTGGCCCAGTGTTCACTGCAGCAGCTGTAAGCCCGAGGCATTGGGTTTCAAGTCGTCTGTCCAGCCGGGCCATTTTCATCATCACGGTACCTCAAAGAATTTGTATTCAGATTCACCACAAACATTTCCTTGTTCTTATTATTATAACGTCCCAGAAATGTTTGTCTCATTTCAACATAAAGACAAATGATAAGACACTGCCGGTCAAAGGTCAAGTCAGCTGCAGCTTCACAGTGTCCAGCGCATGCAAGGTGTGAAGAGAAACCTGCAGAAATTACATTTTGATGAACTTCCTCCAAAGGTAATTGACCACAAATAGCCTCAACAGAGGAACAATCACACACCCCCCGCTTTTACAGCAAATCAATATATCTGCAGTGCGGTATTTATGAGTATCTTTTTATTCTGGAAGGATGTCTGTCAAATTGTATAAAGCAGATGTTCTCGCTCTGTTGTGTTTTTGTAACGTTTTGCTTTGAGAATGAAGCGGGGAGCAGAGAAGAAGTGGAAGTTTGCGTGAGAGCGACGATTAATAAATGCAAGCGGGAGTAAAACTGAGTGTCGGGAAAGATGTGTGTCGAAAAAAATGGGTCCAGATACTAGAACGTAGCGAGTTATGCTTGCGTGGCTCAGATGATTGTGACACTGACCAAAAGACGGAAGGCTAAACAGGAATAAGAATGAGGCTGAGATGTATGGAGGAGAGATGAATGCTGTGTAGGATCAAGTCAGAGGAGAAGAGGAAGGACGGTGAGGATGATGATGGAGTCAGTGACCCTGCGGGAGACAGAAACATGATCTGAACGGTGAATGGATTTCACTCGTATCCCGCTTTTCCACCACCTTGAGCAGTCAAAGAGCTTTGCACTGGTAACTGTTTTCTTGAAGAGCCAAAATAAAATAAAAAAAATAAAAAATCAATAGGATATCCACACTCCATGTTCATACTAATATTTTGTTGAACTCTTATACCATCCAAGGGGCTGGTTTTGATGGCTTAAGGGGATTTTACACTGCACTTTATACTATAGTAGATCCAGAGGAAGGACAATGAGTCCATTAGTTGAGGACCTCCATTATATTTGTACTGTATTCGTGTTTATAGGGTGGACCTTCAGGAAACCCCCACAGTGCACGAGACAGACTTTTGTGTGTCACTGCTCATCTTCGCGTGAAGTCGAGGACAAGTGTCTGGGAATCATGGGCTTCAAGAGCTGTGTGCACTGTGAGGACACCAATCAGTACATGATTCCATATGTCCGGGCGCTGAGGCAGAATAGCCACGAGGAGCCAGTCAGTGACGGCGGGAGCAGAAGTCTTCGTCAAAGGTTCCGTGGCCTAATGGAGCCAGCATGAAGCTCCCCTGTTGTAATTCAAAGTGCCATGTCTGGAAGAAAGCGAGCGCAGCTCATTAATCATTCAAGCATCAGCCCCGCCGTGAAGTTTCTTGCTGCGTGAAAGAGTTTGACTGGTAGTTACTGCCGCTGCTTTTGAGGAAAGTCAGCACAAATGAATGGAGCAAGCCGGGTCAGAACTTTGTGCTGCACGCTGTCAAAGGACTGCAGACTAGGAGCTACTGCTCCCGGATGGATGTCACAGCAAAGTCAACATGCAAATCAAGAACCGGCAGTCTGCTTATTGATGCTCTCTATTCAGCACAAGTGAACGGCAGCAACTCTCCAAGGAGGAGGAGAGCTGAAGCTGTAATTGATGTCAAAGGTTCAGCATTGCAGATGTGATAAGGATGAAAGGAAGGAAGAAACATCGATCTGACCAGAAGCTTTTTTTTTTTTCTTTCTCGCACTCCTGATAACTTTAAACATTCTACTTTGTCGAGATTTTGTCAAGTTTCCATTTAGCACAAACAACAGGAAATAAAACAGATTTCCTTTCAGACGAGGCAAATAAGACATCAAATAGAACCCAAGAGCAATTCTGAGAGTAATCTGTTACACTTTTCCAAATAAACCAGTTAAACTGCAAGAAAGAGCACCGGCACGGCGCTGCAGTGGTTTGACCTTTAAGCTCACAACACTCAACAAAAAGGAGAAACACTGAACATTGGTGTTGACATTTTATGGTACCATGTTTGTCTTGTTTTGTGGTTTTTCCACCGCTGGATGTGCAGTGCTCCTTGTTCCACTTTCTGGAAAACACGAAAGACTGACGAGTGGAAATGGAAGAAGCTCAGATAGTTAATGCCTTCCAGAGGATATTAAGTCATCCTACTCTGAAAAGAGATGCATTTAGTTGTAGACAAATCATAAATGAAAGGGAAGAAAGTGTTTAAAGAGACTCTAAATTGAGCTTTTATAACTGCAAGTGGACCATCATTCCTTATGCTGGCAGAAATAGCCAGCAGGAGCACTCACTTAGGCCTCGACGGACCTTTTAGTCTCACAATGAAATTGTTTGAAAAGACTGGATCAGTGCCCAGAAATATATTTCAAAGACATTTCCGACATGGCATGGAGCGTTAATGGAGTCGTCCATTAACGCTCCATGCTCTCCCAAGGAAACGGATGAAACCTCTGAAGTCTGAACACGAGTCACGTGCAGAAGGACCAACATTCAGCTTGAGCTGCTTCAGACGCTGCATGATGATCACTACTGCCCCGAGAAATAGTACGCATTTGTGACCATCTACATTCATCCCAGCATTGGAAAATAATTTCCAAAATCATATTTGAACATGTACAGGATTAATTGGGACTCGTAGCCACATGATGTTACACGAACACGTTTGCATTTGAATGCAAAGTCTTTGGTTGAAACATGTTTTCAACATTGTAGAGGAATGTTTGCGGTCGCATTTGAAAAAAAAAAAAATACTTTCAACGCCAAATCAACTGCTTTGTAAAATAGCCATCTCTTGTGGAAGGCTTAAAATGAGCAAAGGCCATCGCTGAATCTATTTGGGACTCTGAGATGCATTTAAATGGCTTTTATATCAAGCTTCTGTTAGAAAAAAAAGTCTCTAAAGACAAGTTGACCTTTCAACCAAAGCCATGGCAGCAGTTATTTCGCTTCATGTTTAAAGGCTTTGATACGCTGCCGACAGTTTGAAAGTGAGACGGTAAAATTACCTTCAGATGTGCTTCAAGTGCTTTAACGACTTGAAGCTTTTTCATTTTCACCCGCTTACAACTGTGCGTGAGTGTATCACTGATGAAGACCAACGTGTCACTCTTTCGACCACGGGCTCCAGCTTTTCTTCTCGTCATTATAGTTGCACCTTTTTTAAAGTGGTGCGATGGTGAACACTCGACCTCGAGAGAGAAAACCTGGGTTTGGTTCTCGGTTACACAGGTTTCTATACCACTATTGCCCATAGGAGTGTGTGCTTTAGTGAATGTTTATCCCCTGTGACGGACTGGTGAGCCTGCAACCCCGACTTGGAATATAAAAAAAAGTGTAAAAGTGTGTAAAAGTGGCTGGACACAGTTAAAAGTGGAGGAAAATTAAAACCCAGCGTCGTCCGCACCTCGGAGCTCTGAGAGCAAAAGGGAGGGAATCTCACTTCTTCCTGCAGAAGCTCGTCTTCGATAGTTTTCTATCTGACGAGGGAAGTCGGCGCCACGGGTCTGAAGTCACCGGCGCTCTGTTTTGCACAACAATGGAATCTTTGCAAAGATGTTGGGCAATCTTGAGGCGGAGAGGCGTTTTCAGAGACGCAACAAAAAAGAAATATCTGTTCGGCAGTTTTTCATAGTCGGCATTGTGGTACCGATGAATGGAGGGCGCCTCACATGTGTTCCTCGACTGAGGCAGGTGCTCTCATGAGCGCTTGGTTTCAGACTGTTTCTGTACAGTTCTGCACAAACGATTCTGCCTTCTGCCGTCGCTAAGCACATGCATCCACTGTCCTTGTCTCCCGACGCTGACGCACAAGCTACAACTATTTCAACAACAGCGATTACATTCCTTCATCGATTCACTTGCCATTCTTACCGTGCTCTCTGACTCACCGCTTGATTTCATACTGCTCGGCTCGTTTGTTCCTCTTTATGCAAATGGGAAGGGGAAAAAAAACAATAGTTGTCACAAACTCGCTCGTGTTGACAAGAACCTGGCCACGTTCAGAATGATGTGATGTGAGGGGAAGGTTGCGTTTAGATATGTTCAATAAGGTGTGTGAATGCAATTATTACCATTGTCATCCTTTTGTGACAATTATGCAAATATAAAATACAAAATCTATTCTTAAAAGGATTGAAAACTGTCTGTAAATATGATTTTGTTTAGTTTTTTTTTGGTTTAAGATGCTCCAAAGGTTTTCTAATGGTGAGCTGTGTGGACTGCAGGCTGGTGAGTTCAGCTGTTGTAACTGTTGCTGGAAGTGCATGAACATCGGCGTGCTGAAACATGCCAAGGCTTCCCCCGACCTGCTGTCTTGATTGGAACATACTGTGTGTACTTTTCTTGCAGTGAGGTTGTCCTTACAGATCCAGAAACTGTTCACGTCGTCGGCGCTGATGTAACCGCAGATAAGCTTTAACCCAGTGCCGTTGCATCTTGTTGGTCTTCTCCGCAAGCTGTGTTCACAAACATCGATTGCGGTGATATCCAGGCACCCAAAGATCACCAGCATCTACTGTTGACCTTCGATCTTAATGAGATTTGTAAATTCATTGCACTCTGTGTTTATTTACGTTCACCTCGGCTTCTACAGGGCTGCCAGGCGTTACAGTTATTAGTACTCTCACCTCACCGTCAAAATGTATTCCCAGTTTTGAATACGGATTTAGGGGCCTTTCTGTACAGAGTTTACACATTTTCCTTTTCCCTTCCTTCGGGTGCCAATGTATTGTACTTTTCATATTTCCTTTCAACATAGAAACCCCGTTAATATTGAGGCCAAACCGGAGGATGATTGCGACATAGAATGCAATCCCATTTTCCAGACCTATTTTCAAGGTAAAAAGCATTTGGCCCAATACCCCACTTGACGAACAAGGACAGTGATTTGGAGAATCCATACTGGATCATCAAATATACTATTATTATACTCAAGTGTCGTGATTACCCTGGTTGTTGACGTGTGGTGGCAGCCAGTGTGCTCATTCACAAAGGTGAAAGATGACGGCTAGATGACAGAAGATGAAGGCGGCGAGGTGCAGGTGAGTTGAAATCAACTGTGAGGAATTTTGTGTCTCCGTAGCAGCAGACGACTGTTGTGACTTTGACGTTGTTGGGGGGGCCATGGGTTGGTAATGTGATCAAGTCGAACTGGCATTTTTCTTTCAGATGTACATCTTTTTATTTATGCACACGCATAATATGTGTCGCATTTATGAATCATCCTGACTACAGCTTGGACAAAAGGGAAACAGTTTCTGTATTGAGATTGACAGCCATGTTCACTCATATAGAATAATGAGCACCAATGCTCGTCTATTTAACCCATATGGAATGTATCATGTCTCAATATTTAATGAGTCGCATTTTAATAATCTGACATCAGTTGGGGTTTTGCTGGTTTTTGGTTTACAAACGCTGCCGGCATCAACTTTATGACCAGATTAAATCAGAGAGACAACACACAGACAGGAGGCACCCTGGGGAGTGGACAAAAGAGGGGAATCAGATCGATAAGCCACACAGGCAATGAGTTGAATAGGACTTGGTACACCCGTACTCTGCTGCACTCAGGACGTCTCTTTCATGATGATTTTTTGGTGTGTGTGTGTGTGTGTGTGTGGTTCGTCCAGCAGCTTTGTATGCAGACATATTATTACATCCGTTGTGCAGGTCTGACACAAAATTGACCCATTTCCATGTCTTTTACGTTTGCAACACATGCTCATTATGTGTGACCATCTCTCCCGGGAAATAAACATCTTTAGCGCGTAATTGTCGTAAACCGGTAACCCGTGCAGGATATACATAGGCACGCATGGACAGCACTCACACGTGAATTTCTTCAAGTGGTTTTTCATCAGGAGGACTCCGTGAAATTGCTCCCTTGTACTTGAAGACGAATGACTGGGTGCACACAAAATTGCAAAGCTTGTTTCTGTCAGACGTGTCTTGGGTTGTTTTTTTTTTGTCACGAGGTGGAGCAGCTTCTAAAATAGGACATGTATCTGACGTGTGGGTGGGTGAACCGTGACTGCCCATTGTTTCGTACTTGACGACAAAACGGTTCAGTTGTAGGATGAGTTTATAAAGGATCCCATTCAATCTGAGAAAATAAGTATTGTTTTGGGATTTTTCTTCTTTTTTTTCCCCCCCACTGCAATGCCACAGTTATGTGAAAAAGGGCACTGGCTCAGTTTTTCGAACAATCCTTCCTCTGGAATCTTTCTTTCATTGTTTGTTTTTGTTTTTTTCATTCATAACTGGAAGATGCAGGTTCCCTTGGTAACCAGCCAGCTTAATACCAACATCAGAGCAAACAGAGAAACCTGGTGGATAAATCTGTCGCTCTGATTGGAGGGCTAATTACCACCAGAGTGCCACACAATGGAGCAACAGCACTACTGATATGTGAACTGTGTGGGCAGCTGAAGATGGTTATCCATGTTCAAGATTTAAAGGTTGCAAAAGGGCAGAAACGTGGACTCGCCTTTGTTCGGCTGACCGCCTCGTCGTCGTGACGTTGACTGCCGGGGAGATTCACTTTCCCGATGTGTCGCTAAACTCTTTTGTGCTCTCATTTTATTGAATGTCACATTCAACACATGTATTCACAGGACGGTTCACGAACGGTACAGCAAAGAACACACGGAGGAAATAGTGGAAGGTTTCCAGATGTTCCCAGATTATTCTTCTTGTGAAGGGTAAGGCCAAGTAAATAATGTAAAGTATAGTCTGTGCGATTAACTGTGTGGGTACTTGAGCTTCACAATACTACAAATAATTCATTTGTAAATTTACTATTTAAGGACTTTATTGTTTATTTATGTGCGTGGCTGGAAAGAAAAGTCAACTTAATGTGAAATTTATATCCAACTCGATCTTTTTAAAGAATGTGCTGTTAGATTACATCCAAGCGGGCTTATGGTATTTACAGGTAAATTTTTAACAAGTGATTTAACCTACGAATGAATGAATGACTGAATATGGCATAAATATCAGACAGGAAGTTTAAAAAAAAGGGCACATACAATAGAATTGAATTATGAAGAAGTATCTGTGTGTGAAAGGGACAACGTTACAGCATTGAAAATAGACTTTTTTTTTGGTTTTCTGGCTGAGCTATTTGAGAAAAGAGAAATCTCTTTAATGCTCATATGTTGCCAGATCTCAATTAGCTTAGCTTAGAACATAGACTGGCTGCCGGGGGAAACTGCTGACTCAGTTCAGAGATGACATATTATTACGCCGTTTTCCACTTGTTACTTTCATATTTATCACACTTAAAGGAAAAAAGCAGTCAGAATTGTCTGTTTTCTCAGGATGAATCACATGTTGATGCCTTTGTGCATCATGGCCATGCCGGCCGAGGCTTCCTCCACCCGCCTCCCCCTCAGAGCCGCGGTGAAGATATTGTGGAGGGCGCGGGAAATTCTCAGCAGGACCTCCTTCAGCCCGGCTCTGTACTCCCGCCGAATGAGGCAGTAGAGGACGGGGTTCAGGCAGCTGTTGGCATGAGCGAGACACACAGTCAGGGGGAAGGCGTAGGCCTGGGCGTTGTAGAAGGCTTTGCTGAAGGGCACCAAGTCAAATTTGATGAGGATGCCCCACAAGGTGAGAGCCTGATTGGGCAGCCAGCAGATGAAAAAGGACAGGACCACGATGGTGACGGAGCGGGTCACTTTGGAGCGCCGACGGTGGCGCCCTTCCTCGCACTCCGACCTCTCCGAGACGCTCCCGCCGACCGCGCTGCCGACGACACGCCGGCTCAGGATGAACCGCAGCAGGAGGAGGTAGCACACCGAGATGACGATCAGGGGAACTACGAATCCCAGGAGGACCTTCTGCGTTTGATAGAGTCCCAGCAGGACTTGCGGATCCCAGTGACCCGAGTCCGAGTCGGAGAATCGAACCAAGCACAGCTCGTCGTCTGCAGACACCTGCAAACGTAACAGACAGTCTCAGGGCACGCGTGCAAAAACAAAAGGGACATACTTTCATAAGATAAGCAACTCAGGGTTGCTGGATGAGTTTGAATTCAACAAACCTGGACTGTTGTGGAATAAAAGGCATGAGGCAGCGTGGCCACCAGCGACACCACCCAAATGGTTAAACTGACCCACTTTGCCCTGGAGGTGGCGGTCCTCGGACTTCCCATCTTCAGGGAGGTGACCAACGAGTGGTAACGCGTCACACTCATGGCCGTGAGGAAGAAAACACTGGCGTACATGTTCATGGTGGTGACCGAGCTCACGATCTTGCACATGACCCGTCCGAAAGGCCAGCGGAAGTCCAGCACTGTGTCCACGGCCCAGAAAGGCAGGGTGAGCACGAACTGCAGGTCCGTCAGTGTCAGGCTCATCACAAAGCAGTCGATGGACGAGTGACGGTGGCGCCTGCGGCGGGAGTGCAGGAGGAAGAGAGCCAGGAGGTTTCCCACCAGCCCCAGGACACACACCACCAGATACACCATGGCAATGAGAACTCGCACCTGCCACAAACACAAGACAACATTCACTTACTTTGTCTTTTGTTTTCATCGCTGAATTGTTACAAAGAGCTCGAATAATAAAGAGGTTATGGGGGGTTTGGGGGGGGGGGACATCCGTGCAAACTTTCACGACATAATATTATTAGTTAATAATTCACACACGACTATGTCAAATCTATTATTCCTCTCCAGGAGGATCTGCATTAAAAGTTCAACCCACCGCCAGGTTCGCGCTGTCCCCGTGCAGGTCCACGGAGGACTCTCTGGAGAGGATGTGCAGCCAGCAGTTCAGTGACAGGTTAAAAGCGGGCAGGTGAGAGGCTGCTCCTTTTGGGCCGACGAGTTCGGAAATGTCACCGTCTTCTCCTCCGCACACGTTGAGGGCGGCTACAGGTCCGGAGGAGCTGCTGTTGCTCTGCATGGTCCTGCAGCACAGCGAGCAGCCGCGTTTACTGGGTCAAAACAAAAAACAACAAGGTTTCCAGCTTGTCCTTTTTTTTTTTTTTTTTCCCTTGGCAGGGCTAACTTCCAGAAACTGGATGCAAAAAAAATTGGGATTTACTAATCTTCATGTTTCCTGCCTGACGGAGCTCAATAGACGCGCCTTGCGCGTCTCTGTGCGCATTTTCGTTTTTTGTTTTTTAATACTTTTCCCAGGAGAGGAATGTTGAGATATCAGAGTAAAAAGCTGATGAATCCGAATCATTTTGACTTCAGATAGAAGTGTGACATGACGCAGCCTGCCTCTTCTTTCTCACTCAGGCTGACTGACGGCGTCCCGAAACCGGAGGCTTTTATATCGACGGGGCGCTCGGGACGCCGCTTGATGGCGCAATTTGGACGCTTCGGGAACCGGCAAACGATCCATCAAGTGTCCTCTGTATAAACAGATACTAAACAAACCATAAAGTATTTTATTTTATAATTCAAAAAAAAACCCAACATGTTTTAAGAAGGTTTTCAATCCAAAGGTGATTTCCTTTGAAGTTACAAGATTATCTTCTTTGAGTTGTGCTAAAGCAACGCAGAAAACCATTTTTTCCATAGTTAATGATTAATTCGGGTGCTTTTATTTATTTGATTGTTACTAATGGGTTACTGGATATTGTACTTAGCTGCTTTACTCGCACTACGTTTTAATGTTGTTTCCCCTTTGATGGAAACAGTGAATCTCCCGCTTTGATGTACAGATAAATCCTTCAATATACATTCTAAGTAAATGATAGCGCATGATGCAATCAGAAAGGTTTCCTCGCCTCCGTGGGCTGAATATTCATCTGCAACGATGCACATCAGAGGAATGATGAATTAGATGTCAGACAACTATCACTCTTTGTGAAGGTGCCAAATCAGAGGTGTGCGTGTGTGCGTGCGCGCGCGCGCGCTTCGATCGCATTTTTTATGGGTCACTGTTGGCGTTCACTCAGTATTGCAGTGTTTTGTTGGATGTTAAAAAAAAAAAAAGAGTAGACAAGGTTAGAAGAAATTGAAGCAAGCAGCCTGAATTGAACAGTTTGATCAGATGGTGTTTAATTTATCAGCTTCACAAACATTTTGACTGCTGCTGTATTTTAACTACACCGTGTTTTGTTTTTGTGTTTTTGTGGATTTTTTTTTTTAAATGTCAAACCCTTTTGACCCATTTGAATATTTGGAAGGTCCATAAAATTTCGTTGGGAATAAAAACAAGGTTGTTGTTTTACCTGTTTCTTCGCCTGGACTAATTTACATTCAGGCACAAACTCAAATGAAGTAAAACATTTTCAGAGTTTTCTTTATCTCCCAGAGTGTTTATCGACCATTGAGTATAGATGGAAATGCCAATACGGTGGGATTTTAAACCCAAACCACTCTTTGTAGAGCGTCACTGCATTCCACTGAAGCTCTTAATGAAGATAGAAGATGTTGACTTTAATTTCTTTCACTTTGTCTGTCGATTTTCTTTTGTTAACACAAACCCAAACGGAAATACACACGCTGACAATGCTTTCCTGTGCTTTTGTTGTTTAAATGAGAGTGTAAAAGAGCACAGATACAATAGGTTATGGTTAGTTTTGCATGAACATCAGTGTACGTTTCTGTCGTTCAAGGAAGATAAAATACGTCAGCATTAATGTAACCTGTTAAATAGAGAACTATGGGTGTTGTTCTGATATGTCAGCTTTTCAAGCCCTTAATATTGTTATCAAATATGCATTCTTCGCTGACCAAGGCTCACCCTTTGCAGGTAGGTGCATCATGTACAGGACAATATTTAATTCACATGGATTGATTTCTTTTAGTCACTAATATAGTGACTAAAATATGATAGTACTGTAAGGCTGAGGCCAAATTCTACCTCTAACTTCATCCTTGCTTCAGAATGATAATGTGTGGAGTCAAACAAATCAACATAGCCCTGAATTTAAGCAATTGTTTAAGTTAAGTTCATTATCTTACATAGCCTTTAAATATATGATGAGATATATGAAATCACCAAGAGCCTGTTCAAAGTTAGGCTCAAACACTGAAAAGAGATATCACTTGCAATGATTTTCTTGGGGTATTTTTGAATAAATATCCCACAAGGCTTAAGTTAAAACAGGCTTTCCTATTTTTATTTGTATCACCAGTACATGTCCAAGCCGTGACTGCAGGATTATCGCTGCTCTGCTCAGATATCCACGAACCTCAAAAAGTCTACTTTGTAAAATTATCTGAATTAATGATCTTTGCCACCGGCGGCCTCTCTCCAGCCTTATTGGATTCCTACCTTCCTCTAGAACTCACTGCACCTCAACACGGGACATAGCCGTCACATCAATATTTCATTCTTGGCTCACACACGTTGTATTTTTGGTTCATGTCTGCTTAAATGTTCCATCCTTTTAAAAAAGAATAATGCCTGCTTTGTTTTCGTCAGAAGATCAGAAGATGTTCAGTGCAGGACAGAAATAGTAGGGATGTTTTCCAAGTCAGAAATCCTTATAGACCCAACTGAAAAAAAAACAGATATATAAATACAAATCAAACTCTCAGAATTATATTTATTGACAATGTGCTGTCAATGCAAGTGAAACTATGATGTTTTTTTCTCTCCACAGCAGTGGTTTGGGGCAAATGGTGACTTACTGATATGACATTATTCATGTGATCACAATAGACATGCCTTTGGATTCAAACAGATGTTTTCACACAGCATGTGGTAACTTCATCCATCCATCCATCCATCCATCCATTCATCCATCCATCCATCCATCCATCCATCCATCCATCCATCCATCCATCCATCTGTCTCAGCAGAGCACCCTACACATTCCACAGGTTAATACCAGTCCATCACATAAGTAAAACAGAGAGACAGATTATCTCTGTCACTGACACAAACACTCAAAACAGTCAGTCGGTTTGGATTTACCAACCAGAACTATCCAACATTTCTTTTCTTTGCGGGTAAAATGATGAAACACTCTTGTAAAACGTATGCAACATGTATATTCCATTTAAAAAGGCCTCATTCTAAAACCAGACCCAGATTTTCTTGCAGGTTATTCATTCAATAACTGTCAAACTATGTCATTATGACCCATAAAGCTGAACATTCTGCAGCTACTCACAGAAGCAGATTTAGTTGGGTTTTATTTTATTTTATAAAACTATAAAGCCGAGGGTTAGGGTTTATTATTCAGATCACTTCCTGCATTCATTCATGCACCTTCCAATTCTTTGTAAATAGGCTAAATCAGACTTCCTAATTTCCCACTCCAAACATTAATATTATGCTGGTTATATTGTCCACGTCAACATCTGGATCTTCATTGCAGTGAATAAGCTACGCATAGGGTAACATATATTCATTTATTTATTTTTTACTGTGCAAAACAAATCTCTTCAAAGGGATATTAAGGATGTAAGCCGTGTTGCACCGGTTGACATCACATTCAGGCAGTGATAATATTTTATGTCACTTGTGTTTTACCCTATTATGATTTTACATGTCTTAGTATGCTGGACCGTCAGTCGACACATCACAACATTTATATCAATTGACGAAAGGTTAAAAATTGTTACTTATAGATTTTGTTGTGCCCAGAGGCACTGTCATGCGTAATTCATCAGAGACCTTCTAAACAACTGTTGGAAGCTTTGCCTAGAATTTGAATAATGATTTTCTCCCCTTATGTTGAACTGTGATCATCTCTCAGCGAGACGCAGATGGACAAACTCACCTGAATCTGATGATGTTTGTCATCAACAAACTCTGCAGAAAGCCTCACAATGAAAAAAACAAAACAAAACAAGACCCATTACAACCAGCCCTGCGTGAGAGAGGGACCTGCTAAATCATCATTGATCCCTTCCTGCTCTAAGGTTGTCCCTTTTTCTATAAAATGATCTTCAGCACCAAAATCGTGACGTGAAAACTAATGTCTGCCAGTTTACCCCAGAGCAGCTGTGGTTACATACGTAGCTTACCACCGCCAAGGATGGAGTGAATGAATAATGCAATGTAAAGCTTCTTTGACTGTCCAGAAAAGCGCTATATAAAACCTATGCACTATTATTCAAATGAAGACTTCCTATTCTAAAACATACATGGCAGCCACCCTCCAGAACCAGGTTTCCTTTGGATTAGCCACTACAATCACGTTCAACTTTGACTTTATTCAACTCTTTATATTCACGGGGAAATGTTTCTCCTTACACGTGATTTATGATTTAACATCTTGAAAGACAGAACAAAACTTCCAGGTGTTTCCATTTGCCTTTAATTCACCTTTGTACTGCAACAACCTGACAATGTACCTATGAAAATCTAACTGTATTTTTCTAGTTTCTTGTCTAGATATTTTGCATCACCTCATATAAAAAAAACATTCTGTAATATATTAATATATTGACTTTGGTTTTAAGCTTTGTATCTTGTATATGAAGACAGTTTTCATAGCTTTTTTTTTTTTAAATAACATGTTCTAGGCTGCTATACCAGCATTGCGCTGAACTGTTTTTAAGCCATATAGGATACAAAACGAAAATACATTTGTGCTGTTTTTACAGAAGACTCGTGTATCCATGATACACCAGCGGTATGATCAGCACACGATCCACTCTGTCTGAGATGCCTTCCTTTCTCAGATGCCAACGTACATCCTCAGTGGAAGATTGCATCATCAGCTCCTGCTTGAAACAGAAGACTTTCTTCGGAAACGTCTTTCATGTCCATGTTTGCGTACCGGGACACCACCACAACATTTCTCTCAGCCTCTGCAGCGGGAGAGAGAGAAACCGAAAAGCAATTAATCTGCTCATGTGGACGCTGCACCTGCTGCGTCTCCTGTTGGGATCAGTGATCGTCCCGGTGCCTGTGATCCCGGTGGTGAGTGGAGGAGACGCCCGCCGCGGGGAGATTTGTCCGGGGCCGGAGCTTCTCCGTCAGCATGCGCAGGGCTTCAAAGCTCCCGGAGGTGGAGAGCGGAGACAGAGGAGGAGGGACGTCTCGCACTTCATCCACCGCCTGCAGGGAGCGTGATGACACTGAGAGGCAGAGGGATGGAGAGGAGTGAGTGTGTTTGCTTGTGAAGAGAATAAAACGCAGTCGGGGGCACATTTCCACTGACCTTTAGCCTCAGCGTAGTCCGCCTGGCTGAGTTGGCTGTAAGGGTCCGGCTGAAGGTTCGAGGAAATGAGCAGCGAGAAAGAGAGGAGCAGGACCTGCACATAAATACAAACAGCAGGACAAAGACGGGTAAATCAGAGGAAAGATCAGAGGAAAATGATAGATGTCTGAAGAAAATGTGCACAGAGGAAGGGTGCTGCGTTTCAAACATTCGACTCAAATAGTAGGAGGAACACAGACAGGTTTTTAATGATGTGCCTGGGCAATATAGAGTTTATTATTGATCATCTGTATGTTTTTATCTATTATTCAGTGGGTAAGAATAAGCTGTCTGTCAAAAACAAAAACCACTCAAGGCTACAAATTAACATACTTTTTTTTTGGTTTGTTGTTTTTTTTTGGTGTGTATCTCACCAGAATGCAGGTTCCTCTGTGTGCTGACTTGCTGGAGCTATTCGGGAGAGCCTGAAGCTGGCTTAGCTGCTCCAGCAGAGCTCTGCAAAACAAACACAAGCAAGAAAATGAAAGAGATTGTGTCTCGCAAAAAAAAAAAAAAGGGGGCCACATGTGAAAAATGGGCATCTTTTATTTTTTTTGTTGTTGTTGTCAGCTCGAGTGATCTCTGGCAACTGAACAAGAAAGGAAGAGCAGCAGGTTCAGGGGTAATGTGCTGCCGTCTGTCTGTCTCTCTGCTGTGTTTGCTTTCACTTTACTACAGGGGGAAAAGGAACATAATGAGGTTGCAAAATAAAGTGAAACCAGAGCCAGAAAATGTGAAGTTTAAAAATCGATTTGGCTTTGTAGTCTGGACATTGTGCTGTATATTGGAGCTCCCCCCCCCCCCCCCCCCCCCCTCTTAACCAGCTCATCAGCATCCTATAAGGGGGGGTTCATCAATGTAAGTTAGAAAAAAAGAGACAAGCATGAATATTTGTGAATAAATATTCTTTAGCACATTCTGAGAGGCGCTTTTGTCGGCCGTCTTTCATGCCACATCTAAAACACATTGAATACAGATTTTAAAAGCAATAAAGCTGGCCTGAATGCGTGATGGTTTTTTTTTGTTGTTTTTAACAGAGGCTGCAGCCGCCAGAGCTGCATGTTTCCTCGAAACCCTTTCCACCCACGTTTACATCTCAATCATACCTTGGGGACAATATATAGGTCACACTTTGTGCTCCTCAATGACATATTTGGAGGCATCATTCTGATAAACACATACATTTAGACACATCCAGCTTTCAAAAAATAAGGGGTGCACTTAAACCATGCCTATACAATGTGAACGTAAGCAAGCTGTATTTGTATGACACATAATAGTAGTTTCAATAAATGCAAGGTGTAATTTGTTTCAGGAGATGAGGCTCTAAACACATTACTGAACTTAATGGATGGATGGATGGATGGATGGAATGATGGATGAATGGATGGATGGATGGATGGAACAAATGAATAGAGGGATGTCTTGTGTTTTGATAAATACTGAATGAAATGGGTTTAAGTGCTTTAAGATGCAATTTTATCTGCTTGGTCGTTCCACCTGGAACATTAGTACTGTGTGTGTGTGTGTGTGCGTGTGTGTGTGTGTGTGTGTGCGTGCGTGCGTGCGTGCGTGCGTGCGTGTGTGTGTGTGTGTGTGTGTGTGTGTGTGTGTGTGTGTGTGTGTGTGTGTGTGCCCCTGCCTGTTTTGGCCATCACACACGTGCAAAATAAATTCTAGCCCGTGTCACATTTCAGCATGACTTTCTCGATCAAATTTATGTTGCATTTCAAATGTTATCAAATAAATAAATAAATAAATAAATAAAACAATGCTCCACGGAGCCTCAGTTTCTGCCCTCGTTGGCTCAACTTGAACACTCACTTGTTGGTCTCTTCCAGCCGATGGATCTTTCTCTGCAGTTCAAGGTTGTGAGCACTGCATACAGACATTCTGTAGCAATACAGAGAGAGAGAGAGAGGAGGGTGTTATACATAATAAACTAAGATAGATGACAATCCAAAAAGACAATCATGTGATGCCCAAATTCTCTCCCTGCCAATATCCGTCTGTCGGCTATTATCCCGCGTCCCAATCTGCCATTCAGGGTCTCCATTCACCACCCACACCCACCCCCATTTACTTGTTCTGCCACCAGTACCGTCTCTGTTTTCGTCACTCTGAGTCATCCTTCAGTATCTGATTGATAATCCTCCCACGTTGATACGCTCTGCTTGAAGCTGGTTTAATTAAAGGAAAATGCTGAGTCGGTCTGGCAGGAGTGCCAGTTTCTTCATGTCATGAAAGTCGTGTGATCCACAATCAACAAAGTCCCAACTTGGATGAGGTGCTGATAGCGCGCAATTACATTTTTATTTGATTTATTTTCTTAAGCTGCAGCATCATCACTGAGAATTTCCCAAAAATATAAATGGGATCACTGAGGATTGTTCGCAGGTTTTCTTATGCACTCAATTAATCATGAAGGTTTGACAAAAGGTCAAAATGTGCTGGAGATAAATGATTGAAAATGTCAGTATATTGGGCTTTTACAAAAAAAACAACCGGTTTTGTTTTGTGGGTTTGAGATATTATAGTGGTGGATGAAGAATCTGATGCCCGGCATCAGTTATAAAAGAAAACTTACACGTAACCTAGTGAGACTGATGAACAATACCAGAGAGCAAGCTGAGGGAACAAAAGCAACTGAGGACATAGATGGATTGGGCTATCTGAGGACTGAACTGGATTGTTTGCAGAAATGATGGTGTGGCTGAGCTGTGCTGTGGGAGGAAGGCAGGATTAACTAATTTAATACAAAGGGCCACCAATCATGTGCTGTGGCTTACATTGCACAGCCTGGAAGAGAGATTGAGGAGGAAGAATCTGAACTACATCTGGGCAACAAAACAAAAAAAAGAAAAGAAGAAGAGCCCTGCTCTCTGTTGTCACATACAGCATCCTGAGTCGGCAACTGCACCACTAAAACCTTTGAGCTGCTCCATTGTGCAGCCGGCTATTACAGTGTTGTGTGTTTTCCAAAGTAAGACCAAGACGAGGCACAACAAATCTGAAGTTACTGATGCTTCAGCTTTTTGTGCCTCGTCTTGGTCTTGTGAGGACTTTTCATTTCTTTTAATACTTGACAACTCCTATACTAGAGGAATGAAGTTAACTGGGGTTACACATGAGTACTTAACAGGCTATAAATTGAGGTGGTAGTAAAATAAGTTTCCAATGTAATTGTTTTTTTGGGGGGTTTTAGTTAGTTTTTAGTTTAGTTTGTTTTGTACATGTCGCACACAACAAAACAAACATCAAACATAACAGAGCGATGCAGACAAAGCAAAACAAAACAAAACAGACAAACTTGATAAATAATGTATTTTTTAAAGTTTATCCTAAAGAGCAAGTTGAGTTATTTAGTAATAGTCTAAATTGAGTCCATTTTGCCAAACAATTTTAATCATAAATGAAGGTTTTGGAAACATGTGTGTGTGCGTTGTTCAAGCTGAACCAAAGGATCGTTTTATCTTCCCAAGATAATGCAGGTGTATAATAAGTTGCATCGATATTCACCTAAAGATTGCGAGGCAGTGCAAACGAATCAGAAATAGCTGGGAGAACAAACTTTCCTGAACTGAAAGGAGCAGTTATTTCTGAAAGTTGTTTTCACAGTCGCAGGTTATTTTTCTGTCATAACAATTCAGTTTCAATTTGTCTGAGTTTTCCCAGACAATGTGATTGTCTCGTGAGGAAAACTGTGGGGCCTGTGGCACTGGGAGCATTTCTCTGGAGTTTTCAAAAGACAGTACGTCAGAGAATTCTGTAACCATTTGCATCAATGATAGAAAACATTATTCAGCACATGCAATGTCGCAAAACAAATCATTTTATGTATATAGTTTCTAATTCTTTTTTTTTTTTTGTTAGTATAATTATTGTTACACACACATTTCGCTCGCTCACTTGGAATTGTCGGCTTTTTCTCAGTAAAAGTTCCATGAAATGACTGGGTTGTATTTGACGCTATTGAAATCAAATGGAGTCAGATTGAATTCAGCCCATCTTCCTCACTCTCAGTTCTCGCATTGTTCCATTGGCCTAACTGAAATCTTGATAACTGTACAGCCTCATGATTCGAGTCGCCCTGTCCTTGTCTAAACAAGGACAGGGCGACTCGCAACCAGCTCTCCCAGCTCTCCCAGGATTAATCCCTTTTGAAAAATGTTTCTGTAAGTTTCAGATTGTTCTTTGTTTCGTCTGACGCAACAGCGGCTGCTTTTCTACTCTTTGTCTTTTTACTCCAAACAAACCATGTCCAGAATTGGTTCTATGAAGCTTTTCTGTTTTGTTTTGTTTTTCTAATTGAAAAAAAACCAACAGATTTCCGCTAACGGAAGTGCTTTAATCAACCATTTGTCACTAATTCTTAATTAACAAGCATTGATAAATGTTCCCTTTTCATCTAAGGAGCACTTTGTTCATGTTCACTGAGTGTGTGACAAAACAAACTCATTACAATTTGTAGCAGCGTGAAAGCGCGGCACGTTGAGATGATGACAAGAGGATACTGAGTGCAGCAGGTTCCTACCTTCCTTCTAGGCTATCAACATACTCCCTCTTCTTCTTTCGACTCTCCTGAGCCGACCGCTTGTTGCGGATTTTCCGGCGGATCTTCTTCAAAACCCTCTCTTCAAACTGGTCAGACAGATGAAACATATAGGAGGAAAGGAGGGAGAGAGAGAGAGAGAGAGAAAATATGTGAGATGAAACTAGTTTGGGAAAAGAAGGTTAGAGCAAAACTGTTAGAACTGTGACTGGGGATATTGATTTTGATTTATAGGGGTGTGTGTATGTGTGTGGATGGTGAATGTGGATGTTTAGAGACATATGCACCACATCTGTGTATCTCGCTCATGCACCTTGGACAGGGGGAATTTGCTGGGCAGGTTTACCCCTTCTTTGGCCAAAAGCTTCTTCTCATCCTCATTAAGTACAAGCTCCTGCAGGGTGTGCTGGGGGGTTCGCTGTGCCTGTGAAACAGATGGACAGAATATTACACTTCAGAAAATTCAATGTGCTGTACATGGTGCCAAAAGTGCCTCCACCCCCCCCCCCCCCCCCCCCACCCCCCCCCCACCCCCCACGGAGCCGTGCAGGTCACCTCGAGTCAGTTTCTGCTCTGAAATTATCAAGAGAAGCAGTGGAGCATACTGTAACTTCAGGTTTCATTTATTCATGACACCCAAGTTGATTTTTTATTTTTTGGTTTAATTATTACTTCAAACTAGAAAGCAAGACAAAACTTCTGGTAAACTTCCCGGTAACATCCAGCTGTTCTTACTTTCTGTCCCAGGTTGGATAACAGCAGGTCTTTCACTGTGAGCGTAGCAGGACTCGGTGGTAGCAGGGGGTTATGGTTTGCCGTGAGCTGGTATGCAATTTCAGATTCCTCAATAAGGCCCTCAGACGCCCAATCTGCATATTGAATTTTTGAAAAACAAAGTTAAACAGCAGGTGTGGATTGAAACATTTTAACAATTAATCCAAACCCAACTACATTACAATTTATTCTGCTGCATCATTTTGTGCTTAACCGAACGTCAATAAACAGCGCCGTGGACGTGTCTCTGGCTCTTACGATATTTTACATTTACAACCGTCACCAGGAGGCCCCCGGGGAGGCATTTGATCAGTGTCACATTAGTACTGCTGCAGGACGACATCCTCAATCATACAGCCAGAGTCAACGAGGAGCCCTGCAGCAGATGGCGTCGTCCCCACGCGGCCCTGATGTCAGCATCATCAATTCAGTGTGGGATTACATCAAGAGGCTGGCACTACTGAAGTGGGCCAACTCAATATAAGACCTGTGATTAGTTGGCCAAGATACTCCAAACAACCTGTTTGCCAAGTGGCCTGAAAAAATACGGCGGGCAGGTGCACACGTGGAAACAAGTGGCATCACAAAAGGCACGGGGTGATCACAAGGACCTCCCATCACGTCTTGTGCCTGAAACAGCACATGTGGCATTGTTTGTTTGTTTTTCCTTTCTGTTCAACATCTCTGTGTGTTTCAGGTCTGGTGTACAATATCAATTGTAAACCTATTTTTGGTCCACAGGGGTCACAAATCAAAAGCACTATTATTAAAAAAAAAAAAAAAAAAAAGACAGTTTCCAGTTTCATCATGAATGAATGAGAAATCACACCATTTATCCGGACAATTGTTCAGAAATGGGGGAGGAAAAAAAAACCACAACATTTTCTGAAAGGCCTATTGCCAGAGGCTCAGTCAACAGCCCTCGTTATAGCAGAAAATTCTAAAAAATCTACACTCTGTGGCTGTGTTTGTTGCCTGGCTGCCCTCATGCCCGGAGTTTTTATTTCCTAACTTGACATTTGTGGTCCCAATCTTCACAGACGTGTGTTGCATGTTTGAAGCGATGGCCCGTCTGTACTATGTGTCTTGTGCTGTAATTCCACAATGGGCAATTAACTTTACTGATATATGGCACATTTTCAACACATCAGAGGACTTAACATTGTCAAATTCATGAGTGATGTATGGGATCACAGATCCCCCTCCTCCGATACAGAGCCGATACCGATACCATGAACAGAAAACCTATTTGCATAAAAAGGTGCTTAAAATCCTATTGGTGGAAAATCGAGGTGAATGTATGTTGGAAAGGAACTATTTTGTAGAAAGTACACAATTAATTTGTGACATTTGCTATTTTGCCAGTTGAAAAATCTCCAAGCATGATTCCACTTGCAATGAACCACACACACACACGCACACACACGCACACACACGCACACACACGCACACACACACAGCACAACAACCTTTGGATTGAAATGCGACCCAGCTGTCCCTGAAGGTAAGCCATAGCCTCAGGAAGCCTCCCAGGTAACCCTAACCTTTCTTCTTATTCCTGATTCAGATCTAACCTTACCAAGGTCAATGCATACATCCGCCATGTTTTGGTTTCCTGCTCGCTGGTTCTCCAGAGATCTCGGCTGAAGGAAAGTCGGTATGTCAATGGCTGGGAAAGCTGTGCAGGTGGTGCTGTGCGGGCTGCCTATGGTATCTATCAGAGGCTCCTCATTGATGCCACTGTCAGAGGTGCAGGGTGACCACAGGGGGGACGCTGGTGCCGAAGACGAGTCGCTTCCATGCAGCAGAGTGTCCAGGAAGTCCTCAGTAGCATGTCTCTCTGGGCTGAGGGACTACGGCAAAAGAGGACGTGTATATATATCAATGTATCACAACGTCCAAGCTGGACTGACAGACTTAATCACATAATGGTATTCTGATGCACGAGCGAAGACGAGAACAAAAACACGCCGCTCTTTCAATGTTTCATGCTCATTTGCCAGTGACTCATTGCGTCTCTGCTGCCAGCTGGAGCTGATACAACATAGAATGAAACCGAAATCATATACAGATGAGATTAACCTTAATTATGTATGAGCCCAACCCAGATGTGGTTCACACCAAGCATACCAATTTTTCAAAATGTGATTCACTGAGTCTCTGCCCTCAGTTGTTTTCCTCTGAGGTTCTCAGTTCTGGAGCAAATTGTTCACATTGATACGTACATTGTTAATTGGGATAGTCCACAGTTGGTTGCTGTAGCAACTGGAAGATTCATGCTCGTTTTTGAGCAAGAGGTCAATGATGTCCATCCCACAGTGCACCTGAAATAAAAAGGGATTTTGAAAACCCAGGTTTGACTCAACATTGAATTACAGGTGACCCTGCCAGCAGTGGGCTCCACTTATGTGTTTCTAAAGAATAATGCCAATGTCTTTAGAATGCTTTTAATTCTGCCTCACTCCAAAATTGGCCTTTGAAATTTGAATTAAAACGAATCACGTCCACTTCAAAGTCAGTTATCTTTCTTTTGACACACCCATTGCAGATTCTTTTGACACAAAGAACAACTTACCTTGTCTGTAGTCATTCTAACATTAAAGCAGCTGATGAAATTTCAACAAAAAACGCTCCAACAGAGACAAAAAGGAAAACACCACAGCCAGATCACTATGTTCCTCCGGGGCTTCAGCGTGTGGGAAAAACACTTGAGTGCGCCTCAAGGGACAAAGTTGAAATGCCATAACACTCAAAGACATTCCCCCTAACCTATCTGATATCTGGCCAATCCCGTGTTACGCTGACGTCTGACAGAGCCAATTAGCACAAGAGGCAAACTGCCTGTTGGATTAATTCCTTCTTAGTCACAGTTAACCTAGAGTGGCCTCCTCCTGTCAACACGATAAGACGATATTTATTACCTGTACGCTTTATCATTGAGATTGTTTTTCTGCACAGATTACAAATAAATAGTCTATAAATTGCATTTATAGAAGGATTGTGGTAATTATTGGAATTCTCTGGATGGTAAAACAAAATAGATTTCAGTGCCATGTGCTGTTTTTAGAGCACATGTGGCTGTAAACTTGAATAGAAGAGGACCAGGAACCTTGTAGAACTCCTCACTTCTTAATCTCTCTTTCACGCGAATCAGAGATTAGTGGCGGTGGTATCCCTCATCAATCCAAAGCTAAAATCATATCTGTATTAGTCTCTATTGACAAAGACTATTAAAAGAGACATTTTGTGAAAACAACCTTGGTACGGTTGTCGGGCTAAAACTGTTTACCCAAGTAAACGTGTTCAGACCACACTTCCTGGTGAAGAGGCTCGCTGGCTGATTGCAAATCTTCAACAAAGTTATTCTGTGCTTGGACCAAATACAACGACTTCGTCAACAAACAGTTGAAAACGTTGCTCAATGACTTCGTTGACGAGGCCCCCGCAAAGTAAACATCTTATCTTTTGAGAAAAATCGCCTCCAATTGGCTGACGTGTTATTTGGAAATGGAAATTTGTTATGGACTTTCAATGAGTGCATGTAAAACCTCACATTTGTTGAATCGCACACTCGGGGAAATGTTATTTTGAACACACTTGACAAATGATTATCTCATCTTCAGAAAATCAGTCAAATTGTAGATTTAAGCGACTTTTTTCTTTTTTTTTTCACTTTATTTGTCAGTCAACTACCAAAAGCGAAAAACAGTTTCTTTGTACATCTATCTTTCTTGAGCAAAATGATCTCACGTCGTCTCTCGGCCTCTTATCTTTACTGCCATAATCAGAGGCATCTGTTTCTATGTGTACACATCATAAATGAAAGATATTACATAATGTGTTTCTCGAGCGGCGAGAGAAGAGAAACATGCACGCTTGCAAAGGCGTATCTCGCTCATTATCGCAGTGGGCGAAGAGATTCTTTCAGTGGCAGAGCTATTGAATTCCTCTTTGGTGAGAAAAGCCAACAGTCTGTCGTCTGGTTTCCTGAACGAGTCGTCATCAACACAATCCTTCTCATTAATGTCTCAACTGCAAAACATTGATCCCCTTGTGAAGAAACCGGGCGCTCAGATAGTTGAAAGTCATTTTCTCTCAATTTTTACTTCAGCAGACAGATCGAGTAACAAGGAAGTGAAATTTTCTCTCTTTGATTTCTTTCTTTCCGTCGGTGTGTTGTCAACTACACTAAGATGGCGAATGCTTCAATAGGGGAATCAGCATAAACCTGGTCAGGGAGGTCAGGTACAAACTCACAAGCTGAGAAATGGGAACTAACTCTCTCTCTCTCTCTCTCTCTCTCTCTCTCTCTCTCTCTCTCTCTCTCTCTCTGTCTCTCTCTCTCTCTCTCTCTCACCTGTTTCTTTAGTTTTCAACATTCTAAAGAACTACTGAAAGGTCAAATTTAATGTAAGTGTACTGCCCTCCATAATAAAACCGGTGAAATGTTCAAAAGTCTACATATATTGTCAGTGAAAGGTTCCATGCAATCTAACATCTTTTTCATGAAGCAAATTTGAATTCGGGGATGTGAATTAATAGACTCATTTCTATTTTATAAAAGACATTATGTATTATTGCGTAGCTCAATGTGAATTCAGTTTCACTACTTGTTTCTTCAACAATGTTTGTTGAATGAGCATACATGTGTCTGTGATAGAGAAACCAGGATTCTCAGCGCTGACGTAGCTAATTGCATGTCAGCGAAGCGCTGCTATCTTTATTGTTGTTCAGATTTGAGATTAGAGTTTCAAAGTGCGTGCAGATATGTTCTCACCGGGACATTCGGAATAGATCCCATACCAAGAATTGGCGACAGCTCAGTACATGTTATTGCTGAGTTATGGGACATCATATCACATTGTAAATCCATATGACTGACAACATTTGGAAGCATCCACACCTTTGCATCTTCTGTATTTATATATGAAGCCGATTCTCTTGATAGCATTAAAAAAAAAAAAGGACCTTGATATCGTGCTCAAGCGCTTCGGAGATTTTTCTGAAATACTTTTCCCCTCCTGGAAGCCGTGAGGAGACGTCAAGTACAATAAAAGGCTCTCACTGTCCAGATACTCTCATTTCTGGTCAAGGGGGTCGTGAAGAGAGGTGCTGAAAATACGGGTTTTCAGGAAAACATAGAGGCACGGGGAAAACATGCACACTCAAAAAGAGACCAAGATTAAATCCAGGTCTTCCTGATGTGAGGCAGCAGCAACAAAACAAATGACATTTGAGTCATACGGTGTGACTCATGCAGAGGTGCGATATCATTAAGATATAAATGTGATTCTCCAATTGCATGATTGGGAATTGCATGATTGGGATTCTTCCGTCTTTTTACATAATTGTCTCCATGAGCTTGAGTGTGAGAAACAATGTACAAACTCCTTCTTTATAGATCAGTAGATGTTGAGAGGCTCGTAAGAACGGATATCTCTTATTTGTTTCCCATGAAACATTTGTGAATGTTTCATGGGAAAGTGATTATTGATCGCAGGCTCACAGAAGGTCTATAGGTTCCATCCAGTACACTTTCTTATGTAATTTTAATTTCCCTGAATTCATTTAAAACCTCTCACGGGGGCCCATTATTCGCCTGGATGGTACATTCATGAAGAATTTATTTGTATTTTATTTTTCTGGGATGTTTTTCCTCCCGGTCTTTCTTAGAAGGCGCTCCATTGGGTTTCAGTGAAGCACAACGTTACCATTCACGTAGACACGCACCTACACCCTCGCAAAGAATACAAATACTACATTGGCTCGTCTCATTCAGTTTCCCCCGTCCATGTCTCGTTTCTCAAAAGCTCCACAAGCATTGTCCTGCTGCGCCCTCAGCTGGTGGCCTCTTGCGTCATCAGCGCGTGACTTTAGAGAGCATCCTCAAGACAGTGAGTGAAATGAACCTGCGGGACAAAATCCTCTCCTCTGACTGGCTGTGAAGCTCATCAGTCTCAGACGTTGGCGTTTCTCCACGTAAATACTTGGTGGGGGAAAGACTTTAGTTCAGGTCACGTGACACCACAGAATGCCTAAGTAAAGTGAGTGCACAGCTTTTTATGACAACCATATAGGCATTGATCCCGTGAAACGGTTGTGCACTGGTAATAGCCAATTAAAAAAAATTAATAAAACGTTTTTTTCATTTGAACACGTTCCACCAAGCACACAATATTATATACTTTACCTAAAAAATAGCACAAATTCATACAGTAAACAGAATGTTGAAGACATGCTTGCAAAGTAATACAATTATGATTCGGCCAGGTGCTAAAGTATGAAAACAAGCGATTCATGTTAAGAAGGATGCTGAAGTAAGTCATGTCAGGTGAATCAGGTGGTGCCAGCAGGGGGTCCTCGTTCCCTGGACAACTTCTCTAAGATGACTCACGCTTCTCTCTTGATACAGAGATCTTTTGCTTTGTTTTGTTTTTCTTTTCGGGCTCCTCTTCTTCCTCAGCTCGCGTCTGTTCTTTGAGAGATGAAACACAAAGTGCACTAATTAATCGAGTCGCACACCCTTAAATGAAAACAGTGAGTGAACAAATAGTGTATCAGCCACCTTTCATTGCTGCTCACATGTAACTGCCAAGATTATCATGTGACTATTGTAAAACAAATGATGGTGAAAGTCAAATATTATCCAAATGTGGGTCAGGATACTCCAATAATCATACAAATAATTCAGTTCTAACTTAAATTTGACTGGTGACAGGAATTGATTGTCATGAATTTTAAATGCACCCCGTGTTCTGTTTCATACTATGGCCTGATTGTAAAATGATGAATTTCTGATTAATTTAGACAAATGGTTTCACGATACACGGAGTATTCTAGCACTCAGAGGTGTTGAGCAGTTGCCAGGAAATACATTTGCCAAGCGAAGACATAGACTTGGAAAAACCATCCGGACTCTTTAACCAAACCCCCAAGAAAAGATGAAAATGAGAAGTCAAGTTAAAAAATGAGCTCTTTTAAGGTCTCATAAGGCTATTTATTTTCTATCGATACACACAGGCATATTTTACATACAAATACGATTGATCCCATTAAAGAAAGGTGATACGAGTGTTAATTGTATCTTTAATTCATGTGATGTAGGCTTCATTGTGTAATTACGTGTTGATGAGTAAACAAGTAACTCCTGAGATTTTGTTTGCTTATTTTCCCTTGTGAGTTACTTTAGAATCACCAGAATATAAGTGTTAATGCCAATCAACACTACCCAGCAGTTAACCAAAGCCCTACATCTGTAACGAGAGTAAACGTCTGGTCCACACCAGACGTTAGTGAGTGCAGCGTTAAAATCACATTTCAACAACAATGAGACGGCAGCTTTGACTAATTTCACTAATTTGACTAATTGCATGTGTAATTAAGAATTTTGTGGGATTAATATTGTGCAAGTGCGGTGTCGTGTTTGTGGAGAGAGAAAAAAAAATCGACAGGTCCACGTGAGTGTGTTTGTACGCGGCAGCGCCCCCTGCTGGTTGAGGCGCGGACCTGCGGCTCTTCTTCCCCCCCTCCGCCGCCGCCGTTGCAGCCGCAGCAGCAGCAGCAGCAGCAGCAGCAGCGTCTCTCCGGTCACCGCCTCAGGACTGCCGGTCCTCCCAGGCTGCGTCTCCAGCAATAAGCCGTCGCACTTCGAGCCCGACGACCTGCAGCCAAGATGGTGAGTCAACAGGAGCTTGTGCGTCTCGTGCTTTTATATTAGTGGTCAAAATGAATAAAAATAAATTAATAAAAAAAAAAAAAAAATAAGCGAACCGTCTTTGGGCATTTCGGCGCAACAAGCTGCCGTTTGTGGCGCATTGTGTGGAGCGTTAAAAAAAACAACAACAACAACAACAATGCACTTGACGGTGCGACGGGGAGCGTGTAGAAGCGACGAGATACGCAGTAGCAGCGGCCAAGCTGTGGCCTTTTTCCCCCGCACGGCCCGACCGACGGTGACGCTCGTCGCAAAGCCTTTAATATGTTGGAACGGCTGCAAGGATGTCGTGTTTTATTATACGTGCTGCGAACACACCGCCGGCGCTCACCGGCCCCGTGTGCGCTTGTCCGCTCGGTAGTTTCAGTATCGAGTGGCGTTTGAAAACACTGCGTCATTCTGCGTGGGAGCAGTGGAATTAAATATATGTCTGGGCCTGTAACAGCCACCGACACACCTGCACTGCACTAAAGTGCGTTTTACTCACTGGATGACCTCGAATGAACTGATCATCGTGAAAAGCACTTTGTTTATGTCAGTCCATTTTTTTAATATACATTTTTGGAATTATTACCATGTCATTTTCTTCTTTTTTGTGCATGTATCCTTTTTATTCTCTATGTCAAAGTAATATGTCTCCAGGAGCCAGTACAGGCCTAGAGGCTTGGCCTGAAGTGGCTTACACACTGCAACAAAAAAAGGATAGTCCAAATATAAGATATAAACACTAAATATGAAAAGAAAATGACTTAAAATGAGTGTAATTATCTGTCCATGCAGCAAGTAGATTTTACCTGATGACAATTCCTCAAATAAGATTTTGAAATCTTGATCTAAGTTTAGGCTGTAAAATAAAAAAATAAAAAAAACAACTATTACAACAAGCCAACATATCTATAATGTCTAAAAATAAGATCTATTAATGATAGAGCCCTCAAAGTTATCGTGTTTTCCACAGTCAAAGCAAGTCTTCGTATTGCATAATCAGTAATGTTGCATCAGTAAAGCAGGAGGTAGAGCGCCCGCCCTCCTTCCACCTCGATTCGAGTTTCAAACATGTCTTTCTTTTTATAACTCTACTTGGAACCAATGTGAAAATCTAGTGGTGGACATAAATAGAAGCATATAATGAGTAAAGTTAATGTCTGTTGGTGGGAAAATGAACAAATGTAACCTGGTTTAACCCCCCCACCCCCCCCTACAGGTGAACTTCACTGTGGATCAGATCCGTGCCATCATGGACAAAAAGTCCAACATCAGGAACATGTCTGTGATCGCTCACGTGGACCACGGGAAGTCCACGCTGACCGACTCGCTGGTGTCCAAGGCAGGGATCATCGCTTCGTCCCGAGCTGGGGAGACGCGCTTCACAGACACACGCAAAGATGAGCAGGAGCGCTGCATCACCATTAAATCAACGTACGTCTCTCCACAGCTCTGAGCCTGTTGCGTCACACATTAACACCTCTGGGGACCCTTGGTTTCTCTGTAACAGTCAATATTTATGATCACAGACGCAACAGTCAGTCAGGAGTACTAGAAAAGCAGCTGTGCGAATGAGGCTTTGTTTGGACCTGTATATAGTTTAGAATACATGTATTAATTAACTAAAACAACAGTGAAGTTGTTATTGAGTGAGAAGCTTTTGGCTCAAAAAAACCAAAAAAACAGACTTCAAACAAATTGGAAGCACATGTAGAACATCTCATATAAAAATGATTAAAACAAAAATAATAAAGTGGTTGTCATTAGTAATAGGATGCGAAGAGTGACAAAAGGCATTGGATTGCAGTTAAATCACTCTGTTATGGCACCACATCGTTATTATTGTCGAGTTCAAAATGTTTGAGAGGATTTTGTCTCGCAGTGTCATAACTGCATCGTTACACACTGAAGTTTTTTTGAATTGTTATCACAACATGTGTTGTGCATGCAGCTGATATTATCCTCATGGAATTCAATAGGTTTCTAAGCTGGTCGCTTGTACAAAGTGAGTCGCCCACATGTTGGTGTTAATTATTCCTGGCACGTCTCGGTCTCACTGCATTCAGGACACCAAAATCACCTGGATTCAAATTTGAGATGATTCAAATCAGACCTTTTTTTTTTTTTTTGGACAAAATGTCTACTCGGCATTTTCACCTCAGCTTTATTAGTCTGTCATCACTTTGCTTTTCGTTGTCGATGAAGCGGCAGCTCAGCAGATTTCTCTCGCCCTCCCTCTGCCTCCCAGGGCCATCTCCCTGTTTTACGAGCTTGAGGAGAACGACTTGGCGTTCATCAAGCAGAGCAAAGACGGAAACGGCTTCCTAATTAACCTGATCGACTCTCCGGGTCACGTTGACTTCTCCTCCGAGGTCACGGCCGCCCTCAGGGTGACCGACGGAGCCCTGGTGGTGGTGGACTGTGTCTCTGGTAATCCTGCTCGACGCTCATATCCCCCCCCCCGTCGCCCTCAAGCCGTTTGAAGTTGTCTCACGCTGTTTGTCTTCGTCTCAGGCGTGTGCGTGCAGACGGAGACGGTGCTGCGACAGGCCATCGCCGAGCGCATCAAGCCAGTCCTGATGATGAACAAGATGGACCGGGCGCTGCTGGAGCTGCAGCTGGAGCCCGACGAGCTCTTCCAGACTTTTCAGCGTATCGTTGAGAATGTCAACGTCATCATCTCCACTTACGGAGAGGATGAGAGCGGACCGATGGGAAGCATCATGGTGAGCCCCGCCCCCCCTTCACGACCACTGCAAACAGCTAGAAACAATCTGATGAGTTCAAACACAAGCAAGACGTCTTCCCTCTGTGATCTTCCCCCGCAGATCGACCCCGTCATCGGTACGGTCGGGTTCGGCTCCGGCCTCCACGGCTGGGCTTTCACCTTGAAGCAGTTCGCGGAGATGTACGTGGCCAAGTTCACTGCCAAAGGAGCGGCTCAGCTGGGCCCGGCGGAGAGGAGTAAGAAGGTGGAGGACACCATGAAGAAGCTGTGGGGAGACAGGTGAACGTCCACACGTCTGCGTGTTTCACATGACACACTGAGGTCAGGGCCGGGAGAGGACGCCTTCCCACGGTCGGTGGGGCGTCAAAGGAACTGTGCTCAACGGCACGACGGCAGTGCACATGCTGAACTCGTCCAGGAGTTTACGGAAATGGACGTCAGCAAAGTAAACCTGGCGTCTTCCGCCACATATTAACAAGTGAAGTTCATGATATAATGTTTTTTTTAATGTCTAACCTTAAAGTTACTTTGTTCTGCCGTCTGTTGTTGGTCAGATGCCAGAAAGGTCGTTCTGTACGTGGTCACTTTTTAGACACTCTCAAGGCCTGACGTGACCTCACCCTCTGTCGGGCGTTCATCACAATACCACACACCAGTGTTATGTAAAGTCTTACATGCCGTTTACATGCGAGGGAATCTGTTGACTATACTTGAAATCACACATATTTCTATCATAACAAGTCTCTAATTTAGATAAACACCACATTAGATTTCTGTAAACATTAATTATCACTTTCCTACTATAAGATATATGACTTACCAAAAAAAAAGGTCTGTCCTACTGAAAACATTACGCACATGTTGGGAATACCTGTAGTTGTTTTATGTGTTGAATGTTTTGCTCAAACGTGGTTTTTCACAGTGTGCTTACGATATTTTCAGGTGAACTTAGTATAAGTAACAGTATTTTGCTAGTCACCCTAATGTTTAGTTTAACAGCTTGATAATGTGTCATATCTCTGTCAATAACAGTTGTTATTCTGAAAGATGGACCCCCGATCGACAAAAGACTTCAAATTGGCACAAAATGAAACTACAGAGACGTCGTCACATCTATACAGACTTATTATGCCCATACTGAAGACTGCTTTCGTATTTTACTTCCAGATATTTTGATCCCAGTGCTGGAAAATTCAGTAAAACAGCTACAGGTCCTGACGGTCAGAAACTCCCTCGAACCTTTTGTCAGCTTGTTTTGGATCCCATCTTTAAGGTGAGTGTAAAGTGGCCAATTTAACGAAGTCTCGAAAAGAGATAAAAGGTGAGACTCGAAGCAGCGCATACATGAATTACACCAGTTTACTCTTTATTCGTGTCTGGTTTCTAACTGCTCACCAGGTGTTTGACGCCATCATGAATTTCAAGAAAGAGGAGACAGCCAAGCTGATTGAGAAGCTGGAGGTCAAGCTGGACTCGGAGGACAAGGACAAGGAGGGAAAGCCCCTGCTGAAGGCTGTGATGCGTCGCTGGCTGCCGGCCGGAGACGCCCTGCTGCAGATGATCACCATCCACCTGCCCTCCCCCGTCACTGCGCAGAAGTACCGCTGTGAGCTGCTCTACGAAGGGCCGGGAGACGACGAGGCCGCCATGGGTCAGTCAAAAGCCATTCTCACTCAATGACCTCATTCAAGAAGAAACCTTTTGATTGTTGCTGGGTTTTTTTTTTTTGTTTTTAACTTCACCGTCACCTCCTTCCTCAGGCATCAAGAACTGTGATTCCAAGGCTCCGTTGATGATGTACATTTCCAAGATGGTCCCGACCAGCGACAAGGGCCGCTTCTACGCCTTCGGCCGTGTGTTCTCTGGCTGCGTGTCCACGGGCCTGAAGGTTCGCATCATGGGGCCAAACTTCACCCCTGGCAAAAAGGAGGACCTCTTTGTCAAACCCATCCAGAGGTGCTGATCATCAAACTTTCACTTGTCAGAATGAAAAGGGTCTTTTTGGGGGTTTTTTATTGTAGAAGTGTCCCAACATTTCATCTTTGTGTGAATCCAGGACGATTCTGATGATGGGCCGGTATGTGGAGCCCATTGAAGATGTCCCATGTGGTAACATAGTGGGTCTTGTTGGAGTGGATCAGTACCTGGTGAAGACAGGGACCATCACCACCTACGAACAAGTAGGCTCCCTTTTCTTTTTACACACATGGTCTTTTCTTATCTAAACCACATCACAAAATTCTCAATTCTCATCCAGTCTTGAAGAGCAGTGTTTTGTTTTGTTGTTTTTTTTCTGCAGGCTCACAACATGAGGGTGATGAAGTTCAGCGTGAGCCCCGTGGTCCGAGTGGCCGTCGAGGCCAAGAACCCCGCCGACCTGCCCAAGCTGGTGGAGGGCCTGAAGCGTCTGGCCAAGTCGGACCCCATGGTGCAGTGCATCATCGAGGAGTCCGGCGAGCACATCGTCGCCGGCGCGGGGGAGCTGCACCTGGAGATCTGCCTGAAGGACCTGGAGGAGGATCACGCCTGCATTCCCCTGAAGGTGAGACTGTCAGGATGGAGAAGCGACGGAGGCGTGGCTGCAAACCGTTAAGACGTGACAAATAGGAAACGACTTATTAAAACGTATCACGTGAGTTAAAAGAGTGTAACAAATGCTCCACTCGTTTGTTCTACTTTGTTCCAAAACATATGTTATGTCCATCTGTGGGGTGTTGCTTTATCAAAGGAAACTTAGAAAAATGTGTTAAATGTAATAAAGAGGAAACTGCTTCTATGTATGCTAACTGATGCTTACATACTGACAGACAGGAAAAAAAACAACAATCTCAGATGAGAAAGCAAAGGTGACAATGGAGAGGAAAACCTCTGGAAGAACCTTCAGCACTAAGAAACTGAGTTAAGTTAGCAAATAGTAAAAGAAACAAAATGACAGACAAGTAATTCGCACACGGCAGACTTGACGGGGCCAGGAGCTTCAGATCTCAAACTCTCAGTGACACTGTCCAAGATCCAAGTATTGAACATAATCACGCGGTTATTTGTAACTTTGTTTCAAGTTAATGTTGAAATTTTCTCATGAATTAAAAGAAAAGTCGATATAGTGGTTATAGGAGACCCTTTCTGAGCAGCTCATCCAGTTATAGATGTAGTTGAGCTTTTCAAACTTAAAAACATTGATCTGCATGGGGAAATATTGTAACTTGTCCGCATGAATAGACATTTATTTTTTAATAATCCATCTAGTGATGCAATATAGAGGTTATTTCTGCTTGTATGATGTATTTTGGAGTTGCAAATTAGTGTAAAGCTATTTACTTTATGTGCAACACCTTGGGTTTTATCTATGTTTGTTGCACTGTCCCTGATAAATAAATAAATATGTACATTTCTCTTTACCAAAATGAGTGAGGTATGGACCCTCACATCTATGTAATGAAATGAATGTTCTAAAGAGACACAAGAAAGAAGAGAATCCAAACTCAGAAGAAAAAGCATGTAGTCTATTGAAATTCTCAATGTGACAGATTCACATGAGTTTACTTTAGAAGATTAATAGGATTCACTTCATGAAACATCTTGTTGAAATGTCAATGTTTTAAAGTTTTAAGGTTGAAGAGACCAAATCATAAAAAGGCACATTTGATCCTCATCTGTTGTTCTCGTTCAATTTTCACAGAAATCCGACCCAGTGGTGTCTTACAGAGAGACGGTGTCAGAAGAATCGGAGCAGATGTGCCTGTCCAAGTCACCCAACAAGCACAATCGTCTCTTCATGAAGTCTCGCCCGTTCCCCGACGGCCTGGCCGAAGACATCGAGAAGGGCGACGTCACTGCTCGCCAGGAGCTGAAGGCTCGCGCGCGTTACCTCGCTGACAAGTACGAGTGGGAGGTGACGGAAGCCAGGAAGATCTGGTGCTTCGGCCCCGACGGAAACGGGCCCAACCTGCTGATCGACATGACGAAAGGGGTCCAGTACCTGAACGAGATCAAGGACAGCGTCGTGGCCGGCTTCCAGTGGGCAACCAAAGAGGTTTGTGGCCCAAATGTCTCTTGTCAGCGCCGGCCTCGGCGTGGCTACTCTCAACGCTCACGGCTCTCGTCTTCGTCCTGCAGGGCGCGCTGTGCGAGGAGAACATGCGCTCCATTCGCTTTGACATTCACGACGTGACCCTGCACGCCGACGCCATCCACCGCGGCGGCGGGCAGATTATCCCCACCGCCCGCAGGGTCCTGTACGCCTGCCAGCTCACCGCTCAGCCTCGCCTCATGGAGCCCGTCTATCTCGTGGAGATACAGGTCAGCGCACGAAGAAGCGGCTCCGGTGGCGAGTGAATGGGTGAACGACGACCTGACCGTTAACACTTTGGTCTCTGGCCCGCGCAGTGTCCGGAGCAGGTGGTCGGAGGGATCTACGGCGTGTTGAACAGGAAACGAGGTCACGTGTTTGAGGAATCCCAAGTGATGGGCACCCCGATGTTCGTGGTCAAAGCTTATCTACCAGTCAATGAATCCTTCGGTGAGTTGTTGACCCGGACGCAGTCGTCCAGCAGCTGTTGGGACTCGCGTCGATCGGTTCACATGTTTCCGGTGACATTTCCCGACTTGACACGAAGCTTTTCGCCTCTCCCTTCCCTCCAGGGTTCACCGCTGATCTGCGCAGCAACACCGGAGGCCAGGCCTTCCCTCAGTGTGTCTTCGACCACTGGCAGATTCTCCAGGGTGACCCCAGCGACCCAGCAACGAGACCCTACCAAGTAGTTGCAGAAATCAGGAAACGCAAAGGTCTAAAAGAGGGCATTCCCGCCCTCGACAACTACTTGGACAAACTGTAAACACTCCCTCCGGATGATGAAATACCAAATCAGTCTTTAAACCCCTAACCCCACGGGCACTTTAAAATCTTTGCACAGGCTTAAATGATACATTACACATTATTTTAGACTTGAAAACAAACGCTAAAGCTTTGCCGTTGCCCTCTGTAGGCAACTTTGTCCCCCCCATCTCTCTGCAACAGTACACCAAGTGCCTAGGGCAAGAGTTTTGGGGAACAATTGGATCAAAGCAGCTGTATTAACAATTTCTTGTTTCTTCTGTTCATTCACGTTCTTTTGTTTCCCCCCCCCCTCCCTCATCTGTCAGGATGGGCTGTACAGTACACTGTGATGCTGCTGCAATAACAGATCTAAATGGGTCATGGCCAAATAAAACCATGGAAATCACAATAACTATTAGGGCAGTCATACACACTGGAATCGACCTTTGTTCAGTGAATGGAAATGAATAAAAATGTTGAACTCATAACTCCTGAAATTCTTGTTTTTTTCCCCATGAATGAATTTTCAGAGATCCACTGATTGGTTGTTGTTGGTGGAAATTGCAGGCAGCCTGAAGGGAGTCGTGCTTTTGTCTAATAGTTCACAATTCAGTTTTTTTAAAGTTACCAGGAGATATTTCAGAATAACATCCAGACATTAAATTAAACAGATTTTATCTGAGGAGATATGCCAAAAAAAAAGTCTAATTGGAAAATTGTTCAGGTTGGACAGTGTGGAATTTCCCTCTTGGGTTTTTTTCTTTCTGGTTTCCTCCCAGTTTAGAAACATTTAATTGTATCTGAGGCTGGTTGGTGAACGTATGTGTGACTGTGTTTACGCTGTGATGGCGACCTAATGCAAGGTTGTACCCTGCCTCCGATCAGCACCCAGCAGTGTGCAAGATGGATCGGAGGAACAAGAATAATCCTGGTTTCACATTGTGACAACCTGCAGGAGGTTGGGTTTTTTGTTTTGTTTTAATCTTTTACACAATTAAAAATATACAATACAACTTATGTTTTCACTCTTTAATTGATACTTAACTCAAGTTACATATTTAATGTTAATAAATGCCACTTTAATATACAACCCTTTCACTTCTGCACCAAGATGGAAAGCTCTTCTGCACACACTTTTTAAAACAAAGCAAGAAAAAAAAAACTGATCTGAAGAGTTAGTGTGCAGCCATAGAACCCGGAAAACAACAAAAAAAAAAACATTATGCAAGGCCAAGAAGTGCAAGGTATCTTGGGTATAGGCAACTACCAAGCAAGGACACAAGATATCACAGATTGAATTGTATGTAGAAACCCAAAAATTGCTTACCATAACCATATTTTTTTTTTAACATTTATATGACGTTTGGTTTAAATTCACCAAGGTTTTATAAAGCCTATGAGGTCTGTCAGTCTATGGAAATTACAGCTAAAGTAGAACTGATAGAAAACTTTTGACTGTACTAAACGGTGAGGATGATCTCGTCTTGGCAAATCTGATCAACTGTACATTCATACAGTTGGGACTCTCCTTTGCATTAATGCGGCGGAGTACAAGAAGGGGAATTGCACAGCTTAAAAAGAATTCAGTGTCGAGCCTCATGCCGTCGAACCCCAGCAATGACAATGATACTGTGGATAAGATCACCCCTCAACTTCTCCCTCACTTTCACCTGTGTGAAGGGACTTGCAGTCATTTCTGTCTCAGGCTGGCACCACAACAACACAAAGGGATCAAAGTGGCCCGCTGAGAAAGAAAGAGAGAGAGAGAGAGAGAGAGAGAGAGACGGCGTCTCGAATGACAAGCTACGCCCAATGTGATGGCCTACGTTGCCTCTCAGCGGCCTGTCTTACCATGCGGGCGACAGTAGTGCACTATATGGAGGGAACAGTATGAAGTCAGAAAAGTTTAATCCCAGCACAGCGGCTGAGGTGTGGCCCTGCGCCGGAGTCAGGTTGTCACATTTGATGGAAGATCGCTGTGGGGCCTGGGGGCGACTATGTGTAGAAGATGACCTCGGGAATCTGTCCGTCCTCTACAGACGTGCCGTTGTTGTTGCCCGCTGCGTAGCAGAAGGTGAAACAGGTCTTTGTGCCAGTGGACGACGACTCGTGCGTTACCTTTCGCATTCCCTTTGTCCCATAATGAGAGTCTGGGCCCTGAGAAATGAGCAGAGAGGTGTGAGGACACAGTGGACAGCAGGACGCCGTCTAAAATCATTGCAGCATTGTTCAAACGACAATATCCAGTATTTACTCTTATACACTTTGTGGAATGGTTACTGGTTAACTATACAAATGTAAACCTTCCACATGTCTCATTGATCCGTTCTAATTCTGAGGACAGATGTGAATGAAAGCCTACATTATATCTGATAAACATGAAGTTAAAAGCTCAAAGGAAACTTCACCAAGAAAAAAAACAAATGAAAACTTCCATAATTGTGGCTTGGATTTCTATGCAGTTGGTTTCTTACCATCACCGTGTTCAAGATTGCTATACTCTTATAAATCCCCCAACATTTAAAAAAAAAAAAGTAATACTGCAGCACAGAAAAATAAAGTAAAAATCAAAGAGTAAAGGCTGATTTTCCTTCAAACTGAAAATACATTAAATTGTCAATAAATTTGAAGTTTATCAAAATTTAAGAATGTAGTCTTGTGCCTTATTAAAGCAGAGTTGAACTGCTTCTGCATGATCTTGTATATAGAGCAGTACACTCAAAGTTTTAGCAGGTTTTTTTAATGAATCTAAAGCCTCATTGTTGTTGGCAAGCAGAAAAAATACCCCCAAGTTCAGATCTCCATCTCTAAACTCATGCCAGTGTTAAATGTTAAGAAAACAAGATGCTAAGGAAGTTCAAATAACTGACTCTCAAAGGATAAAACTCATAACAACTCTGGTAACATGCTGCCTCGCTCAGTTCCACTGGTTATCAGTCGTCTTACAGACCTTAAGTGTAGCACAGGCAGTGTAGTTGACGTTGGGGAGGATTTCCACTGGTTCCTTGAACATGACTCTGAAGGTGTTCGCCGACCCGTCGCAGCTGAAGCCCGTATCATTCTGTCCCAGCACGGTGTTACTGTCCGTGTGAATGATCTGCGACGCACACAAGACGCGTTACAAACCACTTTCCTTTTGAATGAGGACGAGTTGATGGAAGAGGCTCGTACCTGTATGTTGACCTGGTAGTCTGTGGGGCCATGTATTGAGCCGTAGAGTCCAAATCCAACCACAAATATCCTTCTGTTTACAGAGAACCTGTGAATAAAAATAGCAATCAAGCAGAAATATAAATTGTGCATCAAGTATTGTCATTGATGCTGGATTTCGGCAGTTTTGGCCCAATAAAACCTCACATTTTTAAATTTGAAAAGTAAATCAATGACATAATCAATGAATTTTTAATGCAGCATTGTTGGTATGGGTATTCCCTGTTTACTCAAAACTATAAGGTTTGAACCTGCTGGCCGTAGACGGATTTTGATTGACTCAAAGTTAAGTAACATGTTCATTGCCCTTTAATTACATTCAAAAGTGAAGACTGGCGTGTCCAGATGCTCCGTCTTTCACTCACCGTATGCGGTCACTCGTCCCGCTGTAACCCCAGCGGCTCTCCACCAGACCGAAGCGTGTGATGCTGCACTCCTTCCCGCGGAGACAGCAGCGAGGCCGGTCGATGAAGTCCACGCGAGGCTTTGGGTTTACCGTGAAGTGAAGAAAGAGGCTCACCACCTCTCTGTCGGACAGAATACTGGACTGGGCTGGACCTGAGGAGAGACGACGACGACACGACCCGGAGTTGAGGTTTCGAGTGGCGCTTTGTGAGAGGATGGCGGAGGGACGGCTCCACCGAGTTCTCGTGTTCACCTGCAGCGAACTCCTCGATGGTCATAAGCGGGAAGCGGATGAGCGTCAGAGCTTTCCCCAGGACTTTGCGTTTGTTCTCGGGTGTGGGCTGCAGCTGCTGCCTGTGAGCCTCGGCCTCGGCCCAGCGCACCGCGGCTCCAAACAAACGCACCTCCCTGACTCCGAGAGTGTCCCTCTCCAACACAGCAACCAATGTATCTGATGGAAGGAGAGGTGGAAAAAAAAAAATCAATAGTCAATTTCAGTGTGAATGTGAAACGCAACACGTGGCGACAATGACGGAGGCAGGTTACCCAAATCTACGTCGGTGAAGCCCTCTGCGGCGAGCGCATCACCAGTGTTCTTGTCAATGTTTTCTAAACAGAGGCTGGCAAGCTGCGGCTCATCAAATAACCGCGCCTGAAATAACAAAGGCACATGTTGAGATCATGAATACGTTTTAGCCCGAACGGTATCCCGAAAAGACAAATGCACTGAAAATGAAAGACTATTCAGTAAGTGCAGCGTCGCTGCTCATGATTCAAGCTTACAATTACAAGCAGTCAGTCGGTGTGGTTGAGATTAGAGCAGCAGGTACGCTGTGGGTCAGTGACGGCACCAAAACATGCTTTCGAGATGAGACGCGTTGAAATATAGGATGGAAAAGCACACAGCCGCCTCGCTTCACTTGCACACATTCAGAAGATCCTCTTTATGTGAATGGACTCTTTGGTTTGCAATTATCAGATTTTTTTTTTTTAAAGATGAAGAGGTCTCCGTGTCGACTGAAAAATGGGTCACGAAACTGTATGAGGACATTCCGCATGTCTCAATATATAAACAATATTTAACTGCACGTTTTCAAAGAATATACATATTGCTTCTGGAGTTAAAACTTGTATTTAGCTTTGTTGAAATGACTGCTTGTCTTCATCAGACAAGGGTCAGAGAGAATTCATGTGAGTGAAGCAATGAGTGCAATAATAGAAGTGAGAAAATAAGAGTACCAAATATATTTTACTTCACAAAATGTAAATTTGCTCATGCGTACTATTCCAAGTATAAAACCTAACACTTGTTCTAACAGCAAGCAATGATTTAACGAAAGAGGGAGACAGTTCATGATTTAGGAGAGTGTGAAGACAGAGAGGCCTATTTTTTTTTTTTTTTTTTTTTAAACCCTGGAGACATGGCGATAAATCTGTTAATGCAGATGTGTTCATCACATGACAGCCACCACAGCTCATGCAGGTACCGACAAGAGTTTGGAGCAACCGACCTGTGTGAGCAGCATGAACGCATTGTCTGCTCGGAGGTTTTTCTTGAGAAACTCCACACAGTGAGCCTCCAGGGCTGGAACTGCATACTTCTTCGCCGTGTAAAGCGTTGTCATCACAGTCTCCGGTCCGATCTGGACCTCATCAGAGTAGAGAAACCTGCAGGAGATGGGAGAAAAGCACACAAATCATGAGCTGGGGTGGGTGGGTGGGGGGGGCAAAGAGGACTCGGGATTTGCTCTGCTGATTACTGCGCGAATCTGTTTTTTTCTAAACCCAACACACTCTACAGACACGATCACTCAAGTGTTGACAAACTCCTCACTTTAACAAGGCCAGAAACGCTGCGGGCTCCACGTCGGGCAGCTCGATCTCCGTGGAGGTGGTGGCCATGCCCCCGTTGAACATGGCATCGAACACGGCGCTCCCCACCGCCAGGACGAACCTGTCAGCGCAGACGGCGTCAGCAACACCGGGGCTTTCTGCTCGGAGAGCCGGAGATGGATCCTCTTACCTGTGCGCCGGTATCCTCTGGACCCCCATCCCCTTGCCGACGAGAAAATGCACGTCACTGAGCACCTCGTTGTTGAACAGGAAGGCAAACCTCTCCTTCACGGTGCTCTTGGTCGCCTGCCAGTTGTACACCGGCTCCCGGTACACCAGCACGGACGCCGCGGCGGTCGGCGCTGCCGACGCGGAGGCGTTGGAGGCTGCGGTGGTTGCCATGTTGGACGCCGGGGTGGCCATGGCCCCTGCTGCCGCAGCAGCTGCCGCAGCGGGCTGCTGCAGGGAGTTCTGCGCAGTCGACGGAGCTCCGTTCGAAACCCCGTTGCCCTCCCCGCCGCCAGGCCCCAGCTGCGGGTTCGGACGCCTCGCCGCTCCCTGCGCTCCACCGGCCGCGCCGACCGCTCCGCCGTTGGATGCTGGCATGGAGAAAACGCTGTTGCTGGGCTGGCTGTTTCCCAAAGGACCCGGGCCAGAGAAACTGAGGCAAGGAGGCCTGCCGCTGTTGTCTCCAGCAGCCATCTTGAACCTGGCGTAGGCGTAAACAACACAATTCGTCGCTCCGTGGATTTTCAGTAGCAGCAATACTGATGTCTGCGTTCAGTTCCACCTTGCGGTCGCCACGTGTACTGCAACCTGCTCTACTCTTGCACAATGGTCCTACTAAACTAAACGAAACGACACTAAAACTCAACATACTTTATTAATCCCTTTTCTGTGTTTACCCATCCTATTTGTAGTATCTGGTGGGCAGCCACATTAAGGCGCTCTGGGGAGGGTCTTGCTCATGGGCCCAGTGTTGACCCTGCTCACTGCAGGAATCGACTGAGGACCACGGCTTTAGCCTCTCCACCACAAATGTCCACAAAAGGCAATCCAGCTGAGGGTGGCTTCAAACTGATGGCAGAGACCAGAGCACACCACGGCAGCTTTCTGACAATCACCTCCTAAACACTTAGCATCTACTTTAACATGCATTTCTGCCTGTCAATTTACTAGAAATCAGCAAATAGTGTAGTCACTTGTCTCTTCACAAGATGTGCATCGTTCGGATGTATTGTGCAAGTGAGCCAATCACACAGACATGCACAGATGCGACTATAAACAGTTTACTGTTTATTTACAACAAAATACAAGTTTCCTTTACACGTCACTTCCGAGTTGATATAGAAATATATTTTAGTGACAATAAAGTGTATAGTACAGATCTAGTTTATCTTACCTCACACATTAAAATATTACAATTCATAAGTCATTATTATGAATTATATATATTTTGTGTGTGTGAGTGAGGGGAAATCAAAGAAAGAGACCGTTAGTTATTTCTGTATGTTCAGTTGCCGGATCTCGTCCACTCTGTTGCGGTGCAGCTGGAATGCCGGAGAAACCCAGCGGCCGCACGAACACTGATCCCCACACCAGCTGAATGAGCCCAGTTTAGAGTGACACTTCGGACACAGCAGCTACAAAACCACAGAAACACACAACAGATGAGGGAGGAGAAATTACTATATGTGCATTTTAGAAAAATGTAATTGTCGCAATTCAAATTACTCATAGTATGAGGATGATGAAAACAACTTAGTGCTCAGTTTCAGTTAAGAATTCCTAAGCTTCTGCCATGATGGCTTTAGCACGCCATAGCATTAATCTTGTTTCTGTGTGCGTCTATTACCTGCCCATCCATCACTCCAAGTAAGGCTTCTTCCATCCACTGGACAGGCTCGATGAAATAGGAAGTGCACTGTACGTCTCCTAAATGACAAACACATTTCACACTGGTGTCCATGAGATGTGACACATTCAGAAGATTTCATCACGACAACAGCCTGCTTTTACAGATTGAGCCAAAGCATGAGAGGCACTCACAACAATCAACAACAACAACGCCCCATGACACTAAGGTGTATATAGAAGATGGACGGAAGATGGAAGATAGATCTACGAGTGTCTTCTCACCACTGGGGTTGTTGCTCTTCTTATGACTGAATGCTGATGCTCCTTCTCCCACCGGGTGGCTGAGAAGACTTGAGTCACGAAACAGAGTTCGTCTGCAGAGAGGAGGAGGAGGAGGATGAAGGTTCACGCTACATTTGGTTTGATGACACCTCAACTGGCACTTGGTTGCCGGTCCATTTGTCACCTGCATTTGCGGCACCGATACGACACTTCAGAGGAGCCAGACGTGGCGGGATCAACGGCAAACACCTCCCTGGGAACCAGCTGCAGCTCTGCTCTCACACACACACACACACACACACACACACACACACACACACACACACACACACACACACACACACACACACACACACACACACACACACACACACACACACACACACACACACACACACACACACACACACACACACACACACACACACACACACACACACACACACACACACACACACACACACACAACCAGGGAACACACCGTAAAGGAGCACATACTGCCAGACATGCTGACCAAAACAAAAAACAAACATCGGTCTCTGTCCAGGTGGAGAATTCTGCACAAGCGTTTGAGAGACATTATGAGCATAAAAGTAAAACACATGAAGAATCTTAGTGACATTTGGCCTCTAAACTCGGAGTCGTTCGTCCTGCAGTGAGCATATCTAGGAAATATAAACATTTCTTATCAGATTTCTCTACTTCCATTACAGACTACTGATGCTGCATCGGAAATGTTCACAGGTTGATGTTACAGTAACTCCACTTAGAACTTTAGCTGCAGAAAATTGCATCAATTTCAGTAAATGGGTCAAACTGGGAGAAAAAAAATATTCAATGTACATTAAGGTGTTGGGTTACAAAGAGTAATATAAATATATATTTGAGCACTCACAATACCATACGTATGATATGCTTATTGTTCTGCTCAGTATTCTTTATTGTGATTACATAAAAATTACTTATCAAATATAAATGTGTTTATTTTGCTTTTAGCAGATATACAACTAGAAAATACAACAACCCTGGCTACAAGAGACATCAAATGGTAAAACACCAAAGTAATGAAAAAAATCTGCCTAAATCTAAAACGTGTGTGTGTGTGTGTGTGTGTGTGTGTGTGTGTGTGTGTGTGTGTGTGTGTGTGTGTGTGTGTGTGTGTGTGTGTGTGTGTGTGTGTGTGTGTGTGTGTGTGTGTGTTTACCAGGATACTTTTCCGTGATCTTGGTGAGTCTGTACTGTTTGTACAGAGAACTTGTGACGTCCACTTTACACTGCATGGCCTCAAACAGACACAGCTGCTCCTCAAACCCACTGTTGACCCTAAAAACATACAACCCATGTGAGTCTACTATTTGTACAAGAGATATAGCAGTTTGTCCCAAAGTGTAAGCACTTGGAATCTCAACTACATACTATGCAAATAACACAATTCACCTTGTTGATTTATTTGTTTCCAAACAATAACTGTTCATCTTGGACTGAGTCGTCCTCACCTGTGTGGTTTGCAGTGAACGAGATTCAGTTAATGTCTTCCTTGATACTGCTTATTCACTCAGCATGCTGTATTTTATTAAATTTTTTGACATTTAGGGTCTAGCCCAGGACATTCATATACATTTGTATTGATCAGTTGGGCTCGGAAAGCTGCTTCACGTGTTTCATTGTCATGGTGATTTGTTTTTAAAGCCCGTTTTATATTATTGGCGTGTTGTCAAAAATCCAGCTTTGTTTAACATTCTTGACAGATTTTCGTTTTAATAATCAGAAGAAAGGGGTGAATGTGATTATGTACAACCCGTTGAGACTGCTGAATGCATACACTTACTGCACATCCTGTTTGATGCTCTTCAGTCTGTGGTAAGCCTCCGTGAAGCTCAGCTGGTATTTCTGCATGAAGTAAGCCGTGACAATGGTGGCACTGCGGCTCCGCCCTGCCTGGCTGACACACAAACACACAAACATGCAGGGTTTTGCTTCCGATAACTCATATTTTAGTGCGAAATCACCACAAAGATCACAAAGCCATACTCACAATTGCTTCTGAACCTTACCAGTGAACCAGTGCAGCCCGGCTTCCATCCACAGCCTGCTGAATGAACAGGATGCACTCATCCATGAAACTCAGGAGGTCCGACGTCACTTCGTCTGTTACGTTGATCCATTTTCTCGCGAACTGTTGGTCAGCAGGGAGACGCTGGCTGGGGTCTTCAGAGTCCACAGACAAGATGTGGCTGATGGCTGCATCAGCCAAGGCCTGCTTGTCGTTGAGGTCAGCCGCAGTGCCGATGTACAGACCAGGGTCCACCAGGAGCATGACTCTGGATAAAGAATAGCTTCTTGAGACTTGAAGGAACTTGGTAAATACTCACTTTCGCATTTACCTACAAGTCAGAGTCACAAACTCCCTTCAAATGTATGTTTTTGGACAATATGACAAATTGAAGGACAGGAAGAACATGCAAACTCGATCCACACAGGTCAGTCCATAAGCCTTATTCTACTGTGCAGCTACAGTAGTAACCTTTAAGCACCACAAATACACCACATGTAGATATAGGATAATTAAATATATATTCAAGTAAACTCCAGTGATTTGTATTGATTTCAATACCAAGAGTCTTGTACTTTCAAACGTATCTTAAGAACAACTTCTTAGCAAAACACACACACGCACACGCGCACGCACGCACGCACGCACACACACACACACACACACACACACTCACCTCAGCCAGCTGGTTGTTTTGTTATATTTCCTGCTGTTTCTGTCACTATAATCGTTTATATCTTGTGGTTTACTTTTACAAAAACGAATAATCAGCTTTAAACAAACCAAAGACTGGCAATGTGCAATGTTCAAACGCGACAGTGTTTGGTCCGTCTTCTAAATGGTCCGGTCGGAAAACGAGGTAACTTGAAGACTAGTTCCGGGGACACAAACGCAGATAGTAAAAAAAAATAAGCGTAAACGCTCGCATTGGCCACGAAGACTTTGGGTATTTTTGTTTTGCTGATTGGTTAATCCACCAACACTTTTTTCTGTAATGCATTACATATTGATTATTTGTTTATTTATTTAAAATACCCCGTTCAACAGAACCAATATTCATGTACAGAAAAGTTCATTTGGGGAGTTATGAAACTTAAACATCCCTGTAAATTACAAGCAGCCTGAAACGATTCACGTGATTGAGTTTTAATGACAAACACATTTTTTTTTGCTGTTGTTCATTTTCATCATATATCATATCATCACACAGAAACTCAAAATATACTTTTCTGCATTACTGTTGAATGGAGGGGGGTGAATCCAGCCCCCTCCTGAGCAAGATAAAGTGGATGGATGGATGGATGGATGGATGGATGGATGGATGATTGATTTCATATGACCTTTTCTTGGTCATTTGACACTTTATTTCATTATTTGTATAAAAACTAAATTTCTTAACTTATTATAAAACTACTAAGTGGTCAAAGAAAGAAGCATTCTGGAAAATAAACCATCACCATAAAACAGACTTAACGAGTAGGAACAAGTGAGAAGAGGGAGAGGAAGATACCAGCAGGATGAAGTAATGTGAGCAGACAGAAGTCTGTAACCCACTGTCCCATCACAGAGTCATTACCACTGACCATAAAACTGGGGGGAAAGTAAATAAATGTGAATCTGCTGGATTCATGTTAAGTTCAGTGGCAGCTCCAGAGCAAAACATTTCTAAAGAAAACTGTCTGGCAATTAAATGAGGTGGCTGAATGAATTTCAATTCTTCTTTTGGGTATTTTCAGTTACCAGACACTCTTTAAATACATGTTGCATGATGTCTGTCTGGCCTCTTGCTTCTCCACACCTACTGAGTATGTGTGGGGCTCTGAACTGCCCACAAGCATGCATCCCACAGTCTGAACATGGTCACAGTGTGGGGGCTCATAAAGTTTTTTACTAGCTGCTTTATTCTGACTGTCTGACCAATCGCGGGGCCCCATTGTCACCACACCCCTCCCCGAGGACTCATTAGAGGTGCAAGTCATCACACACAATTGACTGTTAGAAATGGACCGTGTACAAAAAGCAAAGGACTCAGTGAAGAGCAGCAGGTGAATGGAAACTGAGTGGGCGCGTTGATGGGTTTGTTTGGTCTGTGGCAGAAACTCACTCCCTGTTCTACTTCTACCACTCCGCCACGTTCAACTAATGATGTCCATCTTGGTATGAATCCTCACAGAGGGAAAGGATGAGATAACGTATCGGAAACATGATCAGAATCACACCTTCTATGATTCCTCTCAGTTTTTATCCCAGCAAGATAATGTTCCTCTCAATGTTTTATCCTTTCAAGATGAGACAGGTTGTCAGTCCTTGCAGTGTGTATGATGTAGCCTATGTAATTGGTTCATAAATAATTTAACTGGTATATCACTTAAGATGAGGATTTGTAATAGTAATAATGATAATAACTTTATTTGTATAGCACTTTTCAGAACACACGTTGCACAAAGTGCTTTACAGTAAAAACACATACATACAAACAAAAAAAAAAGTCAGGTCAGACGGAGGAGAAATCAAAGAAATCAAACAGACAGACAAGCAGTCATCAAACAGATGGAAAATTATAAACAAAATTATTAGTAGTGGTGACAAAACACCACTGGCCTCGGTGGCTTAAAGAGAGAGCATATAAAAAGATTAGAAGGGGCATAATTATATTAAAAATAGAAGTTTCAAATAAAAGGGAGTCTATAAAAGTGTATTTAAAAAAGAGAATTAAAAGAAGTCACTGGATTCTGATTGCCTTATCACCTCCGAGAGGTCAATCCAAAGTGGAGGGGCCCTGGTGGAGAAGCACGGTCACTTTTAGATTTAAGTTTTGACTTTGGGATGACCAGTAGGGATCCACCCGAAGAGCTCGGGCTGCGAGCAGGCTCGTATTGGGTCAGCAGGTCAGTGATATAACTGGGCGCCAGACCGTGAAGAGCTTTAAAAGCAATCTTAAATCTTTAAATCAATTCTAAAACAGGGAGCCAGTGGAGGGAAGCCAGGACACGTGTGACGTGTCGTCGCCTGTTAAAACCAGTGATCATAGATTCTAACAGACAAGACAGGTTGTTTGTTTTACCTTGTCTTATTCTGAAGAACTGTTGATTGTCAAAGCTATTAAGGGTTATTGTGAAATCATTTTCTGCTCTCGGTAACTTGTGAAAGTAAACAGCTGTAGTCCGGCCTTTAAAATATAATAATCAACAGCTGAGATCAAGCAGGCTGAACAGAAACTCCCTGAGGATTTTCAGGAAAGATAATCTGCACAACAACACTGCTGCTGACTTTCCATCACCAGACGGCAGATATCAGCGACGCAATTTGAAAGACGTCGACACATGTCGATGACACATCGGGAACTCCCTCATGGGGCCCCACTACTACCCTGCATCAATACACCGAAAAGAAAAGAAAAACAAGAAGAGGATGAAAAGAAAAAAACTTGACTGTGGTAAGTGAGGATGCGTACGCTGTGTGTTACGTTATAAAAAGGTTTGTCCCAGTTGGTCCCAGACACTTTGTCCCAAACTCCCAGTCCTCCACCAAACGCCAGAAAAGTTAACTGCACATTTAAGTCCTTGTAAAGTGAATTCAGCCATTTTATTTCTAAAAACATTCATAAAGTGTGCATATATGTTTATATTAATCATTCAAATGTGACAGTCACAACACTCTTCTGTGGTAAGACAAACTTAGAGCACATAATTATTCTTACTTTCAATTTTAACAGCTTTATTTTAAGACGTAGTCCAGCTTTGCTGACACAGTATGTGATAAGTCTTGTTGTTGTTCCAGGAGAAGCTCACAGGACCAGCACTGGTTTCCATAGAGAGAGATGTTTGGAGGTCCTTCGATATGGATGATATTGTGGCTGCATTTGCAGAAGCCAAGGCCTGCAAGCAGCAGTTTTTTAAGAAAAAAACCCAATGTACTACAAGTGGACTATAAGACCAAGGTGTCATAGTTCTTACTTTCCACTTTCCATCATACTTAAAACATTTTCAGCTGTTGGTTTTTCTGGCATTCAAATATTGTGTGTAAAGTTTGAAATAGTTATCTCCTCTGTTAATTATTTAATAAAGTATTTCTTTACTGATCTGTCATCCTGGACTTCATTCATCAATACTCTGGGGCCGGGAGAACCCATAGTCCTTCTTGCCTCGGGGCCCCCTGGGGGTCTAGAGGCACCCTGACTGCGGTGAAGCCAGCCATCCCTTGTTTCTATTTGGTGAAGTGAGACACTCTGACATTTTTATGGTCGCTGTATTGTGAATTTTACCATAATATCTAGGGGCAGAGTCAAACTCGCGGTTTTCAAAATAAAGGGCATTTTGAAATGATATGGTTTTCACGTTTGTAACCCCAGGTAGCTAATAAATAGAGGGAGTGTAGTAGTACACTGGGGCAGGGCCCAGATTCAGTTGGTAACACTTTATTTTAACTGAATATCATTTTTTCCAAGTTGATTCCAATAAAAGCAGGAGAATTATATTAATTCATCAGCGCCCATAAAGGAAGCATGGTTTGTTCCACGCTAATTAAATATACTCACAGGCACCTAAGCCGTGGTAACCTAGATTTACTCCCTCACACATCCAGTCCTCCTTCAGGAGAGGAAGTGGCCTTCACAGTAAGACAGTGCAGCAGTGAGTGACTCTGTCATACCAGTAAATAACGGTGTTGAGTCATTTGGGCTATAGAAAGAACAGAATGCTGATACTTTCAAACCTATAGGTACTGTGAGCTACCGGATATTGAAAAATAAATTCTAGTTATATTATAGATAAAACAAATAATCAAAATACATTTTTCATTCATTTCAATTCAGCCTTGAGGTGAAGCATTGCCTACCCTGCCTACTCTGACTGCATTTCACTGATCTAGATACACTTTATGGTATGTATGTATGGTTGCTGGTGCTCAAGTCATTTACTATCTTCTATCCTAAAAATGCAAAGCTGAAGTCCACAACTACATCCTCACATAATATCTTAAGGTGACTGGAGTAGAGCGAGACCCTGGACAGGCCACCAGTCCATGACACTAAACAACTCAGAGAGAGACAACCGATGACCAGTGACCCGTTCACACTCACAAGACATGTTGAGACACCGATTGAGCTCCCACATGTTGGTTGTTGTCTCACAGTCAGACGTTAGCGCTGACCAACTACCTCAACGTGCCGGCATCATCCGACTGAGCCCTTTCATTCATCGCCATTTATTTTGTCCTGTTCGCATCACTTTTACTCATGAAAGCCACATGCAGTCTCGTTTTATGGCCCGCAGACTGAACTGAACAATTGAAACTGGACCACAAAATGGTAAAAACCGGCATGACATCAGTGGTGGCTGAAGTGCCTCATTCCTTAAATTGGCTTGAAGGGAAGCTGCAACAAAAGGGCAACAGGTGGGAGTGGCTTTGAATTGAATCACAAACCTCACAAGGGATAAAACCATAGTTTTTGTTTTAACTAGATTTAAATCCTTGCTATTGGTATCCTCGCATCTCTGAAGTATCTCATGACGTGTTGCACTTCACCGACCTTTGTTATCGGTGAGGTGCAACATGACACTTGTTATATTCCCAAGCAGAAAAACCACCCGACATCGTCTAACGACACAAATACAGTTAAAGTCGCTTCTAATTAATTACTTTCCACTTAAAGTCTTGAAAGGCTCACTTGTGTGTGTGGGAGTGAGTTTACTGACAGTGTAGGACGCTAAAGTACGTCTTGGCTGCTTTTAATTAGTTTGTGGGCGTAGTGTGTGTGTGTGTGTGACCCGAATTAAAAGTGTCCAGTCTCACTACTTCTGTCACGTATAAAAGACCAACAGACTGACACTTTGAGAGAAGAGGAGGCGCGGCGGCACACAGTGGAGGCAACTGATCCCCTCACTTCATTTCACTCGTTGTGGTAATATCTGTTCCTCAGACGTACAGTCTCTCACTATTCCAGCTCAGTTTCTGGATTACTTTGTGTCAGATAAAGACGATGATGAAAACATCACTGGGAATCGTCTTGCTTGGCCTTATGGCTTCTACGGCTGCTGCTGGACCAGGTATGTGTTCTAATATCCTTTCTGGTATCAAACCTGGTAGTGTCAAATAATGCACCTCTAATTCCTGCTTGTTTCTTGGTATACCTCAATTATTTAGCAAAACACTTCCTGATACAGCAGGATAACCTGATAACTTGGTTGTGTCCAGTGCACCCTCCACAAGATGTGACTGCACATGAAATCCTCCGCCATGACAAGACGTTTCCTGTCTTATGCAATAACTTAATAGAAGAATCTAGAAATATAGAAATTGCATGCCTGATGACGTGGGACAGATGACAGTGAAATGAACACGTTTCCTCTCGGCAGGCAGCTGCTCTGGCCGCTGTGGGGAGCTTTTCACCAGAGGTAAACAGTGCAAGTGTGATTTCAACTGTCTGCAACACAATGAGTGTTGCCAAGACTTCGAGGCCGTCTGCACCACTGGTAAGAGATTTTATTCAAATAAAGAACAGCACACCGAATGGTCACTGTGAAAAAGTAATATTTCAATACAAACCTCTTCTTTGAATTTTCCCAAAAGGTGTATCTTTGTATAAACTGTAAACTGGCTGCGACAAGCACTACATGGTAACATGTAATATAAATGATCAAATGAATAGAAAGGTTACTGCAAGTGATCAATCCATGACTTTAGCAATATTAAACTAAATGTGAGAGAGATTAATAGTGCATATGTTTTTTTATTATAAAGCAACAGTATTATGTGTGAGGTCTTGGACGCACACATTCGAAACTTCTGAAGCTTTCTAGGCTTTATTACACTGAATATACTACTTTTTTTTAAAATGTCTTTTCATTTCTCTTCCTTTAATGTGCTACTGATTTATTTTGAATTTTTTTTACTTTTTAGGTTGAATTTTCAAGAGATTTTGAAGCAAAGAAAATAGTTCAAATAGATACTGACTTCATATTCACAGAAAAATTCTAGTTGCTGCCTCTATGTCTTTTTTCCTCATAAGACAAACATGAAAACACGAGATAGTGATTTGCCAGAGCAGCAGCATAATGATGTGACTGTGAGTAACTGGAGGCCTTTCTGTGTGGAGTTTGCATGTTCTCCCTGCACATGGCAGGGTTTTCTAAGCGTGCAGTTCTGACAGCAGAACAAACAAACAAATCTGCATTTTAGGCTCATTTGTCATTTTGAAATTTTCCTATTGGTGAATGTGAGTGTGTGTGACTTACTGGTGGTGAGGCAGTGAGGCAGAGCAGCGGTATGGAAGGTGGATGGATGAATGTGTCTTTTATCTTTTCTGTCCCCCCCCCCCGTTGGACACAACTGACAGATGCAGCTTTAATCTTCATATAAAAGCTCCACACAGTTGTGATCTGACGCCGTTGCATTGTTCTCAGCTCGGTCCTGTCAGGGCCGCTGTGGAGAAGCGTTCAAGCGAGGTCAGCTGTGTGAATGTGACCCACAGTGCGCCGTCTACAACACTTGTTGTGAGGACCACCAACAGCACTGTGGTAAGAACCAGCAACCAAGTCTCTAACAGAGAGACGTCCCAATAACTGTACCTATGGAACACATGAGAGTTATTTTTATTGACATGTATCTCCATTGCTGTCTGTTTGCAGACGCCCGCCTGTCAGCCGCACAGCCCCTGACTTCAGGTTCGTAGCCACTTATGCCACCTGACAAGTCAACCGTTGTAGCTTTTACTCTAGTGCTCTGTAATTGTATTGCTGCTACATGTTATAAGCAAAAGTGTTGAGCTATCCAGAGTCTTCGTGGCTGTTTGGTTCATGTGAGTTAACAGCATTATATTCTTTCTGCAAGAATGAAAGCATTAAAAAAATTGATTAAAATAATTTATTTGGACTAAACCCTGGAGAGTTGATCTAACAGAATGCTTAAATCTGATGAGTTAAGCAGATAAGCAGTAAACATAATAAAAACCAGAGCAGTTACCATGAAAATGGCAATAATAAATATAATTGACTACTAGTACATAAGTCCACGGGCAAACACGTATATCATGTTTCATACATTCATACGTCACGTTTGTCAGCTTTTTATGTCTTCTTATCTTCCTTTTTAAAATATTTCCTCTTCTTCAGGAATACAGATATTAGACAGTGGCAGGAAAAGGTCCAACAGCGCTAGCGAGGAATGGTACACAGGTAGATTTAATGTTGATTCTATATGTGTCAGTGAATTGAGAAGAAAACCCTCACTTTAGAAATAAGTGCCTCAAGAGTCATACATACACAAGAAACCCACAAGTATATACCTTTTCCATTTTTCTTTTCTTTTTTTAACTGGAGGGACATTTTAGAGTTAAGTGCAATACCAGATAAAATGCCGAATACATCTCTCACCGTGATATTTTTTAATCAGTAGCAACAAATCATCCGGAATCTTTCAGCCATTAAGTTATTGAATTGTGACCCTCAGAGAGTGTTAAATTAGTAGATTGGTAAACCTGTTACCATTGACACAAAGTTCCTATGGGCGTGAACCCAAACTCTACAAAATGGGATAACTTGGGTTTTATACCGACTAAAATATACGTCTACTGTCAGTGTCAATTCCTGATGGATTAAACTAAACATGCAAAACAGTACATCTGTGAATGTATACTCATGATTCATTATGCAGTGAAATGCTGTTGTAAAAAAAAACAAGAATTTTTTCCCTGCATTTCTCCGTAGTAAACCGTCGTTGCTTGCAGTACCCTGGAGGTCGATGTCCCAGTGCTTCAGGCCTCAAACCTTTGACTGTACAAACTCTGCAACATGGTATGGACTATTTCTTTTGTTATTGTTCGCCTGGATAAACATATTTTAGAGCTCATGAACAGAGGCTATAGTCATTTCTTTGCTTTCTTTCCATCTGAAGGGGTGAATAACGCTCCGGCTGGCTCCATTCCGCCCGGTAACAGTGCTCCGTCTCTGGGCAGTAGTTCTCCTGTCAACCCGCCTGGTTCCGGGAGAGTGAATATCCAGCTTGTACTCTCCCCGCGGGGCCACGAAGTCCCTTCATCTGGGATTAATCACGGTTATTTCCTCACACCTTATTTCAGATTTCTAACTCTTATTTAGAATCTGTTCAACTTGGACTTTTAGACAAATAACGAGAGCTGAATTCGGCTGTGTGATGTCCTTCTTCTGCAGGCGTCAACGCTCCAGCTGATTCCACTGTTGCCAGACCCAGACCCAGCACCCTGCAGGACGTGGCCCAGGCGTTGGGGCTCTCAGTGGTAGATGGAGGATTTCAAGCGCCAGGGGCAGGTAGGACTACTGACCTTCAGGGTGAGTCTGGGTGAGAGCATGTATTCTTCAAACTAATGCCTTTGTGTCCCTCTAATAGGACGTCTTGATGACGTTGATCTGTGCAGCGGTTCGCCCATCAATGGACTCACAGCCCTCAGCAATGGGACCATATTGATATTTAAAGGTTCGCAATAAACAACTTCAAATGTGAACTAAAGATCACTCTTCTATTTGGATTCATGATGTTTAAAGTTCCTGTATTGCAGCTTGTTATGACACAGATTTGATTTGAGGAAGTCGTGTATGATGACGTAATGGAATGGCTGGTAGTCTTTATTTATTATTTGTGCATTTTTCGTGTTGCAGGTGAGTTTTTCTGGGCCGTTGACCCCGTCAGCCGTTTGGTGGGTCATCCTCAGAGCATCACAGACACTCTGGGTGTGGCCTCTCCCATCGACACCGTCTTCACACGCCCCAACTGTCAGAGAAACACCTACATTATCAAGGTATATACTGCTATGACTAGTGAACCATCATCAACGACATCTAAAAGATATCATGACAACAAGATGCTGCACTCGTAGATCTATGTGTTCAACGAAGACGAGTAATGGTCCAGCATCACTTCAACACGTGTAAAAAAGCAGCTCGGTGTGGAAGCTCTCACTTCCTTGTTTTGGGCTCCAGGGGGATCAGTACTGGCGTTTAGATGGGAACCTGGTGCTGTTGCCGGGGTACCCCAAACCTTTGTCCAATGAGTTTCCGGGTCTGACGGGAGGAATCAACGCAGCGCTGGCAGTGCCAGCAACCAGCAGCAGAGCAGAAACTGTTTTCTTCTTCAGGGACGGTGAGGAAACTCATGAACTCACAGAGAGAAAAGGATTTAATACCGATACTGAAACATCACTACATACATTGGGTGAGCTGTTAGAACTTGTATGAAATGAGGAACAAGAACAACATGTTGTGGTGTCGGCAGTGGGGTTAGCTACACTTTAAAGATAGCGAAGGAGCTGGTACCTCAAAGGACAGGGAAGCAACCATGCAGGAAGTTTACTGGTTCAAATCCCATTACCAGAGCAACACCCTGAACATTGATGAGACACGTTTTGAGAAAAAGCACAAGCTTTGAGTCCAAGGTAATATTTGAAAAAAATAAAAAAACAGTTGAAGAATTAAAAGATGCACTTAAACCAGCTCATGAACCTGCTCAATAACTTTTTACACATGGGACACTAAAAGAGTCTGACAATTTATATCAGTGAGATCAGATCTGCCATTTGCATCACGACGTGTGACGCTAAGGTTTCTTTTCATAGGTGAGTGGACCCAAAGTGATGTTGAGTGAAAGGAAATGCCCAACGTTTGTCTCTTTCTGTGCAGGAAACATCATGCAGAGGTTCACCTTCCCTCCAGCCAGTGTTCCTTCATGTGCCAAGAAACCACCGAGCTCCTCCATCAGACGCCTCGCTCGCCAGGCAGGTTCGTCTCGCACCTGCAGAGCCCCCCCCCCCCCCTCTCCCTCCCCCCACTCCCACTCTTCTTCCACACTCACCACTCCTCCTCTCATCCTCCAGAAGTTCTTCTCAGTGGAGAGATCAACATCAAGGTTGCTCTGAAGGGATTCCCCACCCCGATCACCTCTGCTCTGAGTCTGGAGAGGCAACAAGCGGGCGGCGGACACGAGTACTATGTGTTCTCTGGACGTGAGTGTTCATCCACCAACACTCTGCTCATCGCCATGTGGATGTAATAAGATTATTTTAAAAAAGAAAAGAAAAAAACATAAGAGGAATGTCTTTCACCAAGATCTCTAAACTGCACGGCCTGAAAGAGGGTTCTTTTTTTAATGGAGTTTAGGTCAAGATCAAAATTGGAGCTAAAGTCCAGGCTGATGGACACAAATACGAGATTGACATCCTGTACATTATCAATATTTGACAAAAGCTGAACAAAGTGGTTTGTTCTTATGTTGCTCTGCTGACACAAATAATGATGAAACAAGTTGGTAAAAGTACTCACAAGTGAAAATGTGCACTAGTAGGTGAAGTACAGAGATCTGCTATATAAAAAAAAAAGTAAAAATACTGATTAACTGCTGTACTTAAAATGAATGATGAATGCATACAAAGTTATATTGGTTATTCTCACTCAACATTGTCCAAGTGACAGGAAGAAAAAAAACCCTCATTTGCTGAATTTTCTCATTATATGAAAAAGGTTCAAACCTTCTGTTCCAAGTGATGCATCACGGTCAGTCAGTTTAAACACAGTGCAGGTATTGCAGATAAAAAGTAATCCCATTACAGTTACAGCAAAAATGAAGCACTGACAAGACAAAAACACTACAAACGGGGTGAAAACAAAAGCAGCTGACATCTGGACACATTTTGACAATTTACCATCAAATTTGTTGATTTATGAAAATTAGAATTGAATCCATCTCTTTATAAGACAATGTCATAAATATGTATTAAATGTGCAATTAAAACTGCAGTGAGAATCACTCATACATGTGTTCAAATGGAGAGAGTAAAAATCCCAATGTGTTTTAAAGTCCGTGTTTTTGTTTTTTTCCTGCAGCTCTCTTCTTCAACATCCAGATCTCAGGTGACCTGCCGGCTCTGGTCAAGCCCAAACCCTCAGCAGCCTTTGCACTGCAGCCCATCCTCAGTCCAGCTGCTGGGCCACCAGTGACCGACGCCCACAACCCCAACCCACGCCTCCCAGCCAACTCCATCATGGTGTGGCTCCGCTGTCCTTAAAAACATCCGGCGGACAGACGGAGTTCAGCTTGGTTTCCCATCAACATTAAAAACATAAATATGTCTGCTGAGCAAAATGTATCTACACCTTAATGCCCCAAATGTTGAAAAAGATAAAGTAACTTGGACAGGCATGAATACTGTAGTTTTATGCTGTCTGAGAAACTAAGATAATCGACAGCGACTATGAGAAAATATAAACGGCACACGAAGAAAGCAGATTTGATGACTTTTCCAGTCCGACTGCGGCCAAAATGAACTCCACATTATTAATAATAACACCGCATGACACTGCTGCTACTTATGAATCAACTTTATTAATAAATGACTTGCATCAACAGCAAAGACAAAAAAAAAAAGAAACAAACTACAGAACAAGGATTTGTCATGAACATGGTTGAAATAAACTAGAAATGCACTGGATTTCACAAACGTATTGAACCTGTAAGAAGAAGCGCTCACACCAAACTGCCATATCGCCGCTGTGGTAATGATCGACTCTGATTGAACTCTAGATTTACTGAACCTTTGCATCTGTGTGTGACGTTTAGTCTGGATAAGATTGCAGAGCTGACATCATTATCAAGAGAATCCTCCTCGGCCCATGGCTCCTCCTCTTCCCCCCCGAGAGAAAGTTCCTGAAGCACAAAACGATTTACGATTTAAAAAGCGACGTCATTCTGGCCTCTGCTCGTCATTATTCATGTTATCCATGCTGCTCTCTGCTTTCTGCGCGTCAATAAACGACTTCATCATGAACGTCGGTCTGAAGTGTTCTTTTTTGCTCGTTACCTCGGCGGCTCAGCGACGTCCTGGCGTCTCCTCTCCCTCCCCGAGATCCTCGGCCCGGCAGGCCGCTCAGCAGAGACGGGATGTTTATCGTGCGCCGCAGAGTCACACTGCTTGTGTCTGTGGGAAAAAAGAAAGCCCACAAAACAAAACAGAGAGGAGTCAGAATATCGCACTTTTGGTGAGTGGACAAAAGCAGGACAAAGAGGAAGTACGAGGTTTTCAGTTTAAGTCAATAACATGCATGAGTAGTGATTTTTTGTCAGTGATTGGGTCAATCAAAGGGTTTACACTTTTATATATGATTCTCATTTTCCAAATCAAAGCCAATAATGACAAAGTGAAGTCAAATGTGTTGTCATATGGCTCCATCTGATTAACCAGATGCAATGAAACGATTGCACGGTGCAATAAACAGGCTATTTATCGTAATTTATTGGACAGAGCGTCAGATTCTTATAGTCCGGGACCCCATACAGCCCAAATTCGCCTTGAGTGGGCCACATTAGCGAATAAATAGTGTAAAAAGCTGGAAATGATGACAACTCCAAATGCTGCCATTTGTTTTAGTGCAAAGAAGTACAAATAAATACATTTAGTGCTTCACAGGATCTTCATATCTGAAAGCTTGTGTTTCTCCTTGGGCTCAGATCGGCACATCTCAGTGCAGGAATTCATCATTTCACCATTTAAGAACGGCTCATATGTGAAAGCTACTCCGTTAAATAAATCACAGCAGTTCCTGTTACTTTTACACCCTGTGGACCAGACGGAACTCTTTGCTGTCCTGTTTATTTGCCGTGGGACGAACTCGAGGCAAGCAAATATGTTCGACGAGAATAAAAGCTACCGAGTCCAAATCTGTCGACATGCATATTAGAACTAATTCTCCTGGATTCAAAGTTTAGATTTCTGCATTTAGGACAAGAAATGAAGTTGGGACACATTAAAACTACCTGGGACTTGACTGGTGGACGGCAGCGATGCATCATCACTCTGCTGTCCTGTTGACTCCATGTCCGCCTGGCTCTCCAAAGAAGACTCAATACTAGGACTGAGAGAACACACACACGAACACACACACGCACACACACAGTTAGAAGTTGATAAAATTGCTCCAAGACCAATCGGCAGCCTCGTTTTATTACTGCTGCAACTTAAAACTTAAAACAAGCAAATATTAGTGGAGAAACCTGCCGCACCCGTCTCCTTCGTGCTCCATAAAGACCTCGTCTGCGTCGTCTGCAGCAGCTGCCATCCCAGACGACGCGGTTACCATGGGAACCGACTGAGAGGCCATGTTGTCGGCGCTGTCGGAGGGCAGCGACTCGGTGAAGACCGTCACTGATGGAGACAGAGTCGGTGAGCATTGGTCCGGCAGTCATTCACCGCCGAGTTCCGTCCACTGCGTGTTCGTCTCACCTGGCGCCGCCACCTGTAGCGGCGTCGTGGGGACACTCCTCCCTCCGCCGTCCTCGTCGTGTGCCGGCAGGAAAAGAGGGGACTCGTACATACCCAGACCTGCACCAAGATTCATTCGAAAATCCCTTTGAGAAAACGGCCCGAGTGTCGACGGTGCCAAGAGGTTGAAATGAAGTGTGTGTGAGATGGGCACCTCCTTGCGAGGCCAGCTGGCCCAGGTCAGAGTGTGACGCTGAAGTCTGAGGCAGCAGGTCTTCTGGAGGCCCGAACCTGAACCTGGTGGACAGGCCTGCTACCTGAGGAGAGCTGAGACGACAGACACGTGGTTCTAATATGAAACGGAGGTGCTTTATGAGTAACTTTGTACAGATTGAAACAGAAAACTCTCTCACTGTATGGCTTCGGCAAAGCCGTCAGTGCGGTGCGGCACCACCAGAGTGGGAGTGCTGGGAACCATCCTGTCGTCATCGTCAAAGAACGGCTGCTCCAACGGAAACGCAAAGATTTAATTTTTCTTAATGCAGGAAAGCAAATGTGGCCAATTATAGAGGACTCGACGATGAACTCTCACCATACTGCCTATTCCGGGGGTGAGCTGAGGTCCACGTCCTGCCGAGGGTCTGCGCAGCTGAGAGGACTGTCTCTGTTGGATCAACAAATTCAAATTAAATGTGAATATTTTACCTCTTTGACAGTGCATTATAGAAATCCAAGTGATCTTGAGTTGTAAAGGAGCTCGGGGGGGTTTATGGGAAAGAAAAAAATGTAAATGCCAAGAATGGCTTAATTTAGGCAGACAAACCAACAATGTCCCAAATAACCTTTGAGAAAGATTGTGTCTGTTTGATTTCTCCTTTTAGACAAGAGTCTCCTACACCCAAGGTCAAGGTATTCACACATTTCTAAATAATTAAGAATTATGATGAAAGATAGTTTTCTTCAGAGCAGCAAACATAAAAATCATTGTCGGACTCACACTAGGCTCCAAACTAACAAAGCTGAGTCCACTCTCAGGTTTAATGAAACAAAACTCATAAAACAAATCAGCTGTTCTCTTGAGGGATGTTTATATCTGTCTGCAAACGCTGTGGAGTCAAAGCTGAAACGGCTGCCACGTGATATTTATTGTAAAACTTGTATCAAACGGATTTTAAAAAAATATATACTTTACATTTTTTTTTTTTTTAAGTTAAAAAACCCTCAGAAAGCGTTTGGCCTCTCTCCAGGACTTGTATTGTTTACCTGTGTGGGCGGAGGGCCGAGCTCCGGGGCTGGAGGCTGGATGTAGAGTCGGGGTGGGAGGGGGTGTGGCGGCCTGCGCGTGTGCGGCAGACGGGGCGTGAGGGAGGAAGAGGAGGGGGAGGGGGCAGAAGAGGAGGTCGGGGTCGGGGGGAAGTGTACAGGGTCTCTGGGGGGGTCGCATTCTGACGTGGCTTCGCTGCTGCCTTGGCCTGGAGGAGAGCAGCGAGCCGCGTTAAGACAACAAGCAGGAAAATTTAAAAAAAACCCAGAAGAGCGAAGCTTCAGTGGAGGCTCACCGCTGTGCGTCGACTCAGACGGTCGCTGCGATTCTGAAGACGCCCCGCCCGCTCCATCTTCGGCGCCGCTGCCTTCGGCCGGCGGCGGCGCCTCCTGCTCTCGCTCCTCCGGGGCCTCCCCGACCTCCTCGCTGCCCTCCTCTCCCCTCATCCTGCCGTCGGCAGCGTCGTTGTCATTGTCGTCTTCCTCCTCTCCCTCTTTGTACTACGACACGTGGGGGAAAAAAAAGAAATGAATGTCGACAAAGATCCCACATAGAAGTTGAAGTATTGCCGACAGGTAAAGAATTAGCACCTCCTCCTCCTCCCCCTCCTCTTCATCTTCTTCGTCTTCCTCCACCTCTTCCTCCTCCTCCTCCTCCTCCTCCTGCACCTCCTGGGTCTGCACCCCTTTGCTCTCCTGGCTCTCGCTGTCCGTGTCGATCACGATCACGTCCCGGACCAGAGCAGACTCCTGGGAGGAGGCCTGGTCAGAGGGGACAGACTGCGACACGCCCTCGTCGTCCTCTTCTTCAGCCAGCATGGGGAAACCTTCCTCTGGGAGCTCCTGAACGCCAAACGTTAGGAGAGAAAGAGAGTCATGATGGCGTGTGGCACACGTCCCTCATTTCTTTTTCTCTGAACAATCAATTTATTATTCAGACATTAAAATGTGGCAGCATGGTGAAGACATGAAACGGTGACCATCCAAACCCCTAAACAACAATACTAACGTGAACGCTGCGTGTCGTTAGGATGCAATTTTTATTCCTCGAGGCTTAAAGATCTGAACTGATCGGAATAGCTGAAAAATATTCACACGCGAGACACCGGAATTAATTATTCCCCATTATATATATATAAATATAAAAACCTCAGTGTCTATATTCTTATTATGCATCTTATTGATAGCGCTTTCCATTATTTATCAGTTCCAGAAACTCATTATTAAGAGTGTCATGCTGCCCGGGGCGTCGCCTCAGCAGCTCGTCTGATCTCTACGTGCTGATTACAGTTTTTCTGCCACATTCTCTTCCTGGTGCAACTTTAGCAGTTGGTGGTTGAACGAGTTGCTCAAAGACCCACAGCCGTGCCTATTTAGCTTTGAGATTCAAAAGCAGTGAATGCACGGCTTATTTCCCTCATCCTCTCTGCCACCGCCGCTCCAGAAACTCGTCATTAATCAATGCTCATCTTTTATGCAACGGCTCAGTTCAGCCGGTAATGTTTCTGGTCTCTGAGGCATCAAAAGACAAATCTGAAGAATTCAGACTAACACAAAGGGAAAAATTACTTTTTGTAGTCTTCAATGAAGTCAGTAAGGCCAGTTCATATTTCCAAGTAAAACCCAATATTATATCATGCATATTCCATCGAAAGATTATATGAATTTCATGATGCTTTGATGCATTGAGTCCCTGATGACTGACCTGACTGTCATCTGGAGAATCCTGTCGTTCCTCGTCCTCCCCCAGCTCTCCCTCGATTTCTTCATCACCCTCCATCTAAAATACATCAAATAAAAACACTTTTAAAACACGAGAAGACACATATATGTATCTTTTTTTTTACATTTAAGGTATAGCGGTTTTTAATAAGAGTTTAACATATTTTTATTTGTAATAAACGGAGTCGGTCTGAGACTTGGAGCCAGTTCCAATCCTGGTGAAGCAACATTCCAACTTTCATGATTCATGATCTCTGCTTATTTTTCCTTTCTGCAGTTTTAGAAACTTTTTACTCCATTTGGGATGTGAAACTACTCAGCAAACTGATTTGGTATAAAAAAAAAGAAAAGAAAATGACAACACAATACCAACATTAGTATTCTTCTCTCAAGGCGTCATAGACACGTATAATATTTTAATTTGCACCCAGTTTGCAGACTTGGAGTTTCTTAGGTACTCATACTTAAATACAACTGAGAGTAATCTATTTGACCACCTTTATTTGAAAATTATTATAAATTTTTTTTTTTTTTTTTGTATCTTCATCAAAAAATCAACACAAAGAACAAACTGGTCACACAATGTGACACATCTTCATCCGACTGATCCAAATATTCCCATCAGATTAGGTCCCATGAGTTCGTGGACACATAAGCTGACCTCAGTTCTATAGATGTGCCAGCAGCAACATTGTGATAAAAGCAGTTGTATTGAAGGAAAACAGAAAAGGAGAGAGAGAAAAACAATCCTTAACATCCCAACAGACCCAACACCTGTTTTATATAAATCTATTCTTTCATAGATCTTTAAAAGGTCACAACAACTGATTTTACACATAATCACTGGACTGATACGTCATCCCATTCACATGTGACTATATTGAGCAAATGTAATAAAGATGTGACACAAAGTGACCAAGAAACACGAGTAACAATTAAAAAAAAAAACCCACAAAAAAAGGGAACAAACAAGAAGAACATGAAGTTCTGTCTTTGGGGGTTTCGTGTTTACCTGAAGTGCAATAGTTGGTTTAAATCGAAGTTTTTTAGCAGAGGGAGGCGTTTGTGAACTCTCTGGTCTGCTTTCATCTTCCTCCTCCTCATCTTCTCGGATTCGCTTCGAGCCAGCTTCATTCAACCCAAACGAAATAAAGAAGAAATCATCAGGCAAAATTGTTTAAGGCACATGAATATTAACAGCGTAAAGAGGTTTATGGGATCTGGTCGGCAGGGCTCCGGCTCATTTATTTTTGACATCATCTATTGTTTTTTTAACACAGTCCCAACTTTTTGTCTCGTTTTCCTGTAAGTCCATCTCACCTGCTGTGATCAGAGAGGAGGACGTGGACGGGCGCTCCGCCTCCGTGCTGGACGCTGCATCCTGACTGGCTATCTGCTGCTGGGTGGGCTGGACAAAAGCTGTGGCCTGTGAGCTGGTTGGCTGGTTTATGGAGGTGGGCGTGTTCACCATGGTGGAGCTGGTGGAGTGCACAGAGGCTCCCGCAGTCATGAGCCCTGCAGAGACGAAGCGCGTGTGAACCAGTCAATCCACTTGCAAACCAGTTCGCTTGTCTGCGGCGGGTGTTCCGCTCTCACCCTCCTGGCTGTCGGTCTGCGTCGTCGGCATCACTGTGGCCGTCGGCGTCGGGATGGGGACGGGTGCCGGCGTGACCATGGGCCGGATGCTGGCGCGAGGTGTGGCCTTGCTGCCGGCAGACGGGCTCGGCTTGTTGCTCGGAGATGGTGTGCTTGTGGTGGGCCGGATATTGGCAGTGGGGGGTTCAGACAGGCTGGAGCTGATGAAGACCCAGTACAAAAGTATTAGGAATACGCTTTCACCGCAAGGAGTTTCCACTGGGCGAGAAGCAGCTCTCGCGTTATATTAAAACGGTACTTTCAGACCCCGGCTTAACAGAGAACGCCGCAGAGTCGCGCTCCAATAATCACCTTCCTCTGTCTTGAGCTGGACTCTTCAAGGAAATTTGTCTCTGGTCTGCAGGTCTGGTCTGATCGCCCGCCTGTTGCAAATAAATGACAAATATATCACGATTAAAAAAAGGAATATTGTCAGCAAATACAGTCTTAAAAAAACATTTGGGAAACACATCATGGTAACGTGAGCGATATTATCCACCTATGTAGCTTATGAATCATTTTATTGAACTTAACAATTCTTTTGACTCCAAATATCTTTTTTTATTCCCGCTGCATAACATTTTCATTTTGAAAACTGCACATCTAATTACATAATGTATTCAGAGCTGTTTTGAGTGGCGTGCTGCTCGTACCTTGGCTGCGCTCTGGTCTTGTGGTTCCTCCCGGGGCTCAGGGTGCGTCTGCGTCTCTCTCAGCTCACGCAGCTCTCTGTCCAGTCGAACGATTCGTCCTTCGTACTGAGACTTCAGGGCATTCATTCTCACCTCCAGCTCTTCTTTACTCTGTTTCAGCTCTTCCATCTCATGACTCAGCTGCTCCTTTGCACCTGCGGCCAAAGAACACCAGACTGTGTTTAACCGTCAAACTAATGTCACGAGAGTATATTCTGCTTGGACGGCATCACTTACTATTTAACTGGTTGATTTTGCTTTTGGCTCCCATGAAAACCTTCTTTGTCTTTTCGTCTTTGTCACATATCTGCTGTTTGAGCTGCTCCTCCCTGATCTTGCTCTCAGAAAGCTGCAGGAAAACAAACAATTATTTAAATTTTAAAGCCTTTACTGATTTCATTCTTCACTTCTATTTGATATCAAGTCTGTGTAAACTTCATAAATGGCTAAACTGTTTCCAGGAATTAAGGATACTGCTCGTATCAGCATGTAACAGAACTGTTCGATCAGATGATACATTTTCATCTGATTCCTATGTTGATGATCGTGTGCTTCTCAGGTTTGTTCAGGGTCCTCTACCTCCTGTCTGAGTTTCGTCAGCTCCTCTTGTAGCGCCTGGTTCCCTTCAGTCGCAGCATTAGCGTCGCTGGCTGGGATGACCTGAGCGCTCGGAGTGGCCCGGTTGGCTTCATTCGCCTGATTAGTTTCAGTAAGCTGCTCCTGCAGACGCTTGATGTCCGCTTCGCGCTCTGAAACCGTCTGACAGACATGCAAACAAGACGTTTACCAACAAAGTGAAAAAAGAAAGTAAACAATAAAATAAATGAGAGAAAATACTGTACAAGGTCATTGAAATGTAAGCCTGGTTTACCAAAAGCTAAATAAATTTTTTTTTTAAATCATTAAAAAATCTAACTGTGCTCCATTTGAGATTTATGAACACATGATCGTGTGTTGGTGGAAAAACTTAAGATATTTTCAAACCTTCTGAATGTTATCCAGCTGGCCTTGGAGCTCAGTCACCTATCAGGAGATAAGCACATAAAGAACATTTATCCATTAGTTACTTGTAAATATGAGAGAACGATCACCAATCGAAAAAAAATAAAAATATTCTAAAGAAAAATAGGTCTAGAAGAAGCAGGGTTCCTCCCCCAATCAGATGCTGCCTTTTGATTCTTTGTTTTTAGGACTGATTCTCACCTTGCTCTCTGCTTGATTCAGGGAAGTCTTCAGACCGTTTACTTCCTGGGTGTGTTTCTGCTGGTTGGTTTGAAGAGTCTGCTGCTGCTCTTTCTGGTTGGATTGGTTCTGCTGGAGCGACTCTTTGGCCTGCTGCAGCTCCCTCTGGAGCTGCTGAATCTGATTCTGGCGCGCCTGAGCTTGAGACTGAGCCGTTTTGAGCTGGTTCTGGACCTTGAAATTTAAAATTGACATTAAACTAGTTATTATTGGGTGAGTTTCTGAGGGATTTTTTGTGTGTTGCGCAACTTCCAACAACAGCCATGCTTGTTTGAGTTGAGGAGTCGGCATCCTACCTGCTGACTGTGGTTCTTGGCTTGTTGAAACTCTTTCTGACTCTGTGTCAGCTGGTTCTGATTCTGCTGCAGTTGAGTCTGGGTTTGGGACAGCTGGGATTGAACCTGTATAAACAAATCAAGGCACAAGAGGGATCCCCAATGGCTTTTCTTACAAACGCGAGCAGCACAGAGCCCTACATGAACATGAACACACAGTTTGAGCACAAAGCTCTGGATCGGTTTCCCGTGCTCTACCTGCGTCAGCTGGTTCTGGTTTTGAGTCAGCTGGTTCTGGTTCTGCGTCACCTGGTTCTGGACCTCCTGGAGTTTCTCCTTGGATTGTTGGCTTTCTTTCTGTGAAGCCTCCAACGCCTGTTGCGACTTCTGCACCTATTACGATTACATTTCTTTAATGATAGCTAAATCTAACTCACAAGGGGAAAGTCATGCTTCACTGACGTTTTCAAATATAGATCACGTTTCAAAATGTAAAATCAACCATTTTATGCAATGATTTGGAAGTTATGGGAGTGAATGAAAATAAAATAAATTGCTATAGTCTGTTTTTTTTTATATTTCTCATTCATCAGCATCAGTATTAGTAGATAAAGACCTGATCACTCTCTGGACTAGGTGAATTTAAGATGTTAAATGCATTATTAGTGTGAGTTTGCATCTGTAAAAATGTTGCAATGGCATTTGTTAATTTGATAAATGTATGAGAAAAGGTTGTTGCTCACCTCTTCCTGCTTTTTCTGCGCCTCCTCTTTCAGCGTGTTCAGCTCCTCGCGGGTCTTGTTGAGCTCCTCTTGAGCTTTGCTCAGCTCCTGCTGCGCCTCCTGGCTCGGAGCCGCCTCGCTTCCTGCTTTAGCAGCTGTTTCAGCGACAAACTGAAGCACACAGGCAAAAAGTCGTTGCAGCGTTCCTCTATATTCAATGGGTGCAAACGTGTATCAACAACTATGGCCGCACCTTGTCGTGCTGGACCTTCAGCTCCTCGAACTGGGTCTTGTAGCGTCGTCCAATCTTCTTCACCTGAGTGATGGTCTTGTTCTTCTCTTGGATGCCATTGTTAACGGTTTCCAGTTCCTTCTTCAGTGAATCTCGTTCTGACGTCAGACGGGTTACGTTGTCCTTCAGGCCTTGTAGTTGAGTCTGAGCCAAATTACTGGCCGCATTCGCCCTAAATGATGCATTATTTGTTAGGTCTTTTTTTTTTTTAATGCACTGATTAATCCGATTTATTCAAAGTTCGTTATTCGCATACACATGCAATGAATCAGCGTCTGACCCAAACGTGTTTGACCGTGGTGGAGTGCGTCATGTCCTACCTGGCCACTTCAGTCTTGAGCTTGCCCGTCTCTTCAGCCAGATTTGTGATGCGTCTCAGTTGAGCCTCTTTCTCAGCAATGAGTTTTTGTCGCTCCTCGACATCTCCATCCTTCTGTTGGTTCACCAGTTGCTGCAAAGGAACACAATCGAATTAAAACTAGAAAAAAAAGATAAAATATATATATAAAGATGGTGTGACTGCCAAACACACAATAAGTAGGGTAACAATCTCGCACGCAAGAAAAAAGTAAGATGTGTAATGTTGAAACATGTAATACAAAGCAGAAATTATCAAAAATTAGAGACAAAAGCATTTACACAAAAACCCGTGTTCACACTCTACAAGGGACGTCGTAGTTACCTGTGCTTTTGCCTTCCACCTTTTGAGGTCTTCCTCCAGAAGCCTTTTATCAGCCTGCAGAGAGCCGTTTTTCTCCGACAGCTGGGACAGAGAGTGATGCAGCGGGCTGATGTCCGCCTGCAGCTTCGACAACTGGAGGACAAACGAGATGCAAAGAGACAAAAGGGTGTTTGATGGAGGTTGTCCAAACGAATAAGAAGCACTGGACTGTGACTGGACCACAGAAAGACTTAAACTGACCAAATAAGTGATATCAGTTCTAAAAATGAGAAGAAAAAAACCCAAGTGGAAGATAGAATATTGACCAATATTGTTGTATTCATGCAAGATAACGTGTTTGTGCAAAAACAAAAGCTTGTACTTTTTAACCATACGACCATTTTTCTTTTTGAGCAAATATAAACAATTGACAGTTTTGTTTTGTTTCTTTATCAGCAACTTGATTCATTTAATGCATTAAATGCACCACAAATCCATAAACTCAACAGTGACAGTCAACGTGTTGTCCTTACTTTAGCCTGAGCCTGATTTAACTCCTGTTCCAGTTTATCTTTGTCCACTTTCAGCATCTTGTTGTTCTCTTGTAGAGCGCTGATCGTCTCCATCTTCTTCAGCTGCTCCTCTTGCTGGGCCAGAGTCTTCACTGTAGCCTGATGAGCAGAGGTCAGTTCTGATTACCAGCGTTTTAATTACTTTATTGTAGATGCTATTAAAAAAAACCCAACAACATTGAGAAAGCTGGAATTCGGTAGCCCTTATAAAAATGTCTCTTCAGCCCTCCTCCATTTCTTACCTGCATCCTCTCTCTCTCGACATTCAAAGCTTCGTGCAGCTCCTTCAGTTCTCTGTCCTGGTGTTCAACCCTCTGTTTGTAGCGAAGGGCTTCTCTGTCAGAGGCTTCACATCGAGTCTCTGCAATTTCCTTCTCTTGACGGACAAACCTGTGCCAAAAATCCACACGTCGAATTCAGTTCAGACAGAAAAAGATGTTTGACATGAGGGCTTTCCGCTCACTATATTGTATTTTCCCTGTGTGCTATCTCAGTGTTACTGCTTCATCGCAGCAGGCATTAAAGTGTGTTTGCATTATGACTCTACCTGAGTATTTCCAATATCTGCTCAGTGCTTTTTCCTTCCTCGCTAAACGAAAGGTCATGCTGCTGCTGCTGCTGTTGAAGCTGACGACTCTTGGTGGCCAATTCATCCATTTGTTGGTGGAGGAGGGCATTCTGCTTTCCCAGCTCTTCACAGCGCCGGCTCTGACTGGACTGGTCCTCCTGCGGGAGAGTCCGAGTGAGGACTGTTATGATCGTCACAAATAGAATCCTTGTGTGTGATATTGTTAAAAGGGTTTCTTCTCCATACTTTAATCTTTTTCTCTGCTGCATTCCATGCTGCAGTCTTCTCCTGCAGAAGGGAGGTGGTCTTCTTCAGCTGCTCCTCCAACTCCCTCTTCCTTACTGTGTCTTGTTGGTATTTTTTCTTTAGCTCCTGCAGAGCCTCCACGTCGGCAGCATGAAGCATCAGCTCCCGTTCATACTTGGACTGTGCTTCTCCCGCCAGTTTAGTCTGTAATCAAGCAGGGGGAAAAGAGTTTCCAAGGCTTTCAAAATTAAACTGAAGACAAAAGATGCAGAGAGAAGACATCCACTAGTGCCAGAATGAGTGAATGTGAGTAAATGAACCTGCAGCAAGCTGTCCTGAATGGCCTTCTGCTCCAGTGTGACGGCAGCAGCAGCTCTTTCCAACGCCTCTTGCTGCTCCATCTGACTGGCCTTCAGAGTGCGCTGCAGGTCTGACATCTGGACAACCACAAGAGGAAAGATGATTGACGAGGTTTGGAAGAGTCCATATCCTTCACAAGTTCATCCAATAAAATGCAGTAGGTTTGCCATTTTGGAGACAACTTTTATTTTAAATCCAAGAATTGGCGTTTTTTCTAACTTCATCACTTTTATGGACCATCTTTATATCATACAAAGACCTTGAACTTTACAGTTTGAAGTGGCGTCACAAACCAACTTGTGAAATTTGCATAATAGCCATTGATGATGTTTCATCCTGCTCTGTTAGCTGAGCCACACTGATGTGTCTGTATGTGAATAGGTGAAGGTGACTTTGAGCGCTTTGAGACTGAAGTGGTGAAAACATTGGCAGGACGAGTCACGCTGGTTGTTGAACAGATGTTTCACAGCCGTACCCGTTTCTCCACTGCATCCAGAGCCTTTCTTCTCTCCTCTTCCTCCTGCTGCTTCATTTTCTCCATCTCTAAAATCCTCTTCTCCAGTTGTTTCTGCAACTCTTCCGATTCTTTCACACGGAGTTCCAGGGGGCATCGGGACTTTAAATAAAAAAAATGTTTTAAAAGGTCACTTTGCATTTGCAAAGACAGATAAACATGGGAATTTAAACACATCAGTCCAGATCCTTACCTCCTTTTCTTTCTTCAGACTGTCTTCTAGAGTCAACACCACAGATCTGTACTGCTCGACAGTCGCATTAGCATTCTTCAGTTGCTCAGTTAATTCACTGCTCTGCTCCTCAGCCGCACGCAGGAGACCCTTCACTTCCAGTAGCTCTTGCTCTGATTGGCTGGACTGCTGAGAGGCTGCTGGTACTGGAGAACGCACTGCAGGAGAAGAGAAAATCAAGTGAGAATATCAGCACGAGTCCTTTTTCTCTCCGTTCTCGTACAGCCAGAGTGTGTCCAGACGCCATCTTCACCTCTCAGTGGTGCTCGGAGGGCAGCAGCCCTGGTGGCTGGGGTGGCGCTGGAGGCGCTGGAGGCAGCAGCCGCTTCAGAGGAGGAGGCAGAAGCCAGCTGGGCTTTCAGGGAGGCCACCTGTTGTTCAGAACCACGCAGCAGCTCCCTCGTCTTCTGCTGCAGCGTGTTCTGGGTCTCAAGCTGTTTCTTCGCTTCCAGCAACTGAGCCTGCAGAGGATGTGGCGAGAAATGAGGAATCCAAGACGGAAAAACTAATACGGCGCCCTAACACCCTAAACCCGTCTAAGTCGGGCCCAGTTTCACCCTCAAATATACATACATCCATAGTGCGTCCAAGGGCATGCCTCTGGGCAATTTCCTGATCCATTCTGGTCTTCATAGCAGTCAATTCTGCTTCCAGTTTCTCTATTTTGTTGTTCAGCCGTTGGTGAGTCTCCGTGTCTGTGCGCTCCATTGTCAACTGAATAAAAATAACAAACAGAATAGTTAGAAATATGGAATGAAGAATTAATCCGAGGAACACAGCGATTAAACAAAAAATCTTAAAAAGCCAGTAAAGAACAAATTAACTTGCACATCAAGTATTAACCCACTTTGCAGACCTCTAACGATCGGTGGCAATAATCACTTTTACATTCATTTCAAAGGTTAAAAACATCAGATTTTGGCATTGCAGCTGTATATAAATGATCTAAAATCATAAAACGCGGTGCAATTTTTTTCCTTAAATAAATATTTGGTAAAACAACATGGCACCTGTATAGATTTGAGGTTGGTGAGCAGCAGGTTTTGGTTTCGTTGCTCAGCGAGCATCGCTTCCTTCTCTCGATTGAGTCGACTCTCTGCTTGTCGCAACAGGTCCCTCTCTTTAGTCAGGTTTTCCACTCGCACCTTAAGACATAGATCGGGTACATTTACAATGGGGGAAAAAAATATGTTAACAGTTATGGAAGCAAAAAGCACTGATACAAACCCACAAAAAAACAAGACCAAGTTTCAAATATTTATGAGCAGCTAGTATAGACAAGAGCAGAGCATGTGGAGAGAAAGAGGCCAAATGATTCCATTACAACCAGAAAATATATCAATTTTTCATATGCAAGTTTGTTTGGGGGTTTTTTTTTTTAATACCAAAACTGTGGATTCTGTTGGACAAATTCCAATATGTCTTGTTATCATTCTCAACAGTATTACCAACACTCTCCCTTCTCACCTCTTCCAGAGCCAGTTTCTCATTGCTCTGTCTCAGATCTTGGCTCATTGTGTGGATGATGTGCTCATGCCGTTGGGATGTGGCCGCCATCTTTTGGTTTCTCTCCTGCAGGGCAGAGGTCTCACGGCGGTAGGCATTAACAGTTTCCTGGAGCATTTCATACCTAACAAAGACACACACACACACACACACACACAAAAAAAAACACATAGAAGTTCATATCAAAACTAGAATAATAACCTAAAAATGTGAGGGAACCACATAGTTGTGTTACTTCGTTTCCCGTGAGTCAAAGTTTTCTTGAAAACAGCCCAGTTTTACTGCTTTGTTCCTTCAACCCACCTCTTATTGCAGAATTCAAGTTGGGAGGTCAGCTTGGCGTGGCTGGATCGGAACTCTGTCAGCTGCCTCTGCAGCCGGTCATTCGTTTCATTCAGCATCCGATCGTTCTCTGCCTTCTCCTTCTTGTATAATATGAAAGCGTCGCTGAGCTGAAATTGCAAACATGCACATCGACTCAGCACGGCAAACTGAATCAGACCTCTCCTCCACAGTTCCAAATTGAAATGCAATGACATGCCGCCTGTACGCCTCCACGTGTACCTGTTTTAAAGCAGCTTTTGCCTGGGCAGTCTGCGCCGACTCTGCTGCTGCGGCCCTCTGAGGGGTTGAGCGAGTCGCAGGAACCGAAGGGCGAACGGGCGCAGGGGGGGCAGAGGCGTCTTGACCTGCACGCACAGAGGAGCGATTGTGATCAAAACTCACCTGCGAAGTGGCACATGCCTTTGTGTTCGGGACTCACCTTGGGGAGGCAGGCTGAAGCCGGTGCTCTGAGTCAAAAGAGCCTTATACATGTCCCTCTGCCTGGCGTTGGAGTCACAAAGCTGCTTCTGCTGGTTCCTCTGCTCCTTCAGGAGCTCCATCTCCTTCTTAACTTTAACCAGACTGGACTCCAACTCAGATATGCTGGAAGGAACCAGAAGTAGAGCAAACATTTTTTCATGCATCCAGATATAATGGATTTATTTCTATAAAATCTCTTCCTAATCCAACAGGCGAAAAAAACAGCGGCAAATGAATCATCTTTCATTTTAAAATCACACTGAAAGAGATGTCAAGTCATTTGGGTTGGCAACTAAAGCTATAATAAATATAATTCCGATCAATTATATACAAATGGTAGAGGTTGATCAAACTCCACTTATTACCGTGCGGATGTCACTTGACCCTTCTGTCTGTCCTTCTCTTCCTCCAGCTCTCTCAGCCTTCCCAGCAGAGTTTGGTTCTGCCGCTGGAGCTCCTCCACGCTGCGGAAGGAGAGCTGGCGAGCTCTCAGGACCTCCGACGTGCTGGAAATGTCCGTGGAGCTGCCTTCGTTCTTGGTCACCTGGTGACCTCTTGCTTCCTCCAGGTCGACCAGAAGGGAGCACACCTGGGACAAGAGACAAACTCTTCATGACAAATATCTGCATGAGAAAGAAGGAGGGAGAAGAAAAAGGAGAAATGCCTGCACTTCTCATACGTACAAAGAAGTACAGCGAGATTTGTTCTCGGTATTTAACCAATTCCGAAGGGACCTGAAGAACAATAGGGCCTTGCTCAAGGGCCCACAGTGATCGCAACTTAGGTGAGAACACGTTTTTACTTTCTCCACACATCTGCTGTGGTTCCAGGGATTCAATGTCTTCTACAGCCCCTGCTGATTTGGATATTAAATTCATTTCCAGTGCCAGTATGGCGAGATGTACCTGTGCAGATGTGTCCTCCAGCAGTCTCTCAGTCCTCAGTTTTTCTCTTTGCAAGTCTTCATTTTGCTGTTTGGCCTCCTCTTTTTCTTTCTGCAAGCCATATATTTCCTGCCGGAACAAAGATCAGAGCGTGTCAGGTTTTTTCCCCACAAGAGTCATACTTCTGGAGTCCAAAAAAAACATCAATGGAATGATTCCCACACCTTCCGAGCCTGCTCCAGTTTGCTGAACAGTGAAGCCATGGACCTCTGCATGTCCTCATACTCTTCCCTCTGGCGCTTGAGCACCGGCGCTTTGGACTCCACCTCCTGCACGATCTCATCCAGGACATTACTCACTCTCCGGGTCTCCTGTTTCTCGAGCTGAAGCTGTGTCTGACACTCCGCGTATGCATTATACAGCTGCAAACAAGACACGAACACTTGTCACTCACTAAAACAACACCTATACACAAAAAGGCAACAGCAATCTGTTGTGGCTCATCAGTTTCAATGTCCAATTGGATATGGTGTTGTGCGAGAGCGCTCATTCTTCTGGCATTTAGATGTAGATGTATCAGTGGTTTAGTCTCCAAATGAAACGCTTCAGAGAGACTTCTGTTCCAAATATGTTTTGTCTTTTAATATCAGTAAGTTTTCAATCACACTACCGACATTGTGATCAAATTTGTCAAATAAACCTTGTGTTTTATGCGTGACAATGGGTGTAGAGAACGAAGGAAATGAAGGATTGAACAGACTCAATTATTAATGCTGATTGCCACAGACTTGCTGTCAAGCCAAGTGGGTGTTAACCATGGCGATCGCCTTTCAAAACTTACGTCAAAGAATTTCATGCCAGGTTTGACAATGGCAGCAATGGCAGCTGCTGATGGACACATGGAGTCCAGCTGCTCCTCAGTCAGAGAAGGCCCACCTGAGGAGGAGCACATACACGTGTTAGGTGGAACCAGTTCGGACAACCACGGGTACAAAGGCTTGATGATGCAATCCTATGGGTTCGTACAGCAGTGTTTTCCCGAAGCCTTCAACGTCGCGTTCTCCAGGTCCTTTTCCATTTTGTGGATTTTCTCTCGGACTTCTGCCTCAATTTGCTTCTTCAGCTCTTCACTCTCTGACAGCTTCTGCTCAAGACCTTTATTGGCTGTAATGACACCCGACAGTCACTCATAGATTCAGAATATAAAGCATGAGGGAAGCTACAATTAACTTGAACTCCAGACAGAGAGGAGACACCCCCCCCCACTTCAAACTGAAGTCATACCTTCTCCTGTGTCTTTGATCAGCTTGGTGAGCGCCTCCATGGCTCTGCTCAGCTCTTGGTTCTTGGTGTCCATATCTGTTGCTGATCCCTATGGCAGGAAGAACATGTTATGTGGTGAAACGCAGGGCAACAGTCTAATGACGTGCTAAACACGCAGAACACTTGGTAAGAATTGCTTTGGAGAGACTCGCCTTGTAGAGCGAAGACAACTTGACATGCGCGTTCAGCTCATTTCGGTACTTCTCGTCCATGGCAGTCAGCTCATCTTTTGCCTGATCAGAGACATGCAGAATAGAGATTTGGACACTATATATGGCACAGACACACGCGTGCACGCACACGAAATGACCAATCATCGCCATAAACAATGAACAGGATGATTATCTCCATCACATACTGTTTAATCTTTTAAGTGGATCCTGGATCGCTTTATGAAGCACGCTATAGTACCAGACATGTGCAGTAGTTTCACCAATGCAAACAATAGCTACTGTACGTCTAAATGCCTTTATTGGTTTCCTCAGTCTTATTCTACACCGTACGAAACAGTGGAAAAACAGACACAGGCCATTCTACTGGATTTCTAAACATGTTTTTTCTTTCTCTAAATCACTAGATGACTGTTGTGTGTGAATCACCTGTTTAAGTTTGTTGTTGAGATCTTCAGCTCTTTTATTCTGGCTTTCGCTGCTTTGCTTCAGAGAGTTAAGTTGACTCTGCAGCCGGTTCACCTGTAAAAAGAGAAATGTTATAATACCTCACATCAAATTCCACGACCAACCAACAGAAATGCAAAGGACAGTTTGATCCACGCCTCCCAGTCACCTGCTCCTTGCTGCTCTTCAGACTGCCCTGCAGCTCCAGTATCTCTTTGCCTTTCTCTCTGTTGGTTTGCAGCAGCTCTTCCGTTTTGGTCTTCAGTTGTGCAGATAACCACTCAACCTTCTTATCCAGGAGCTGTTTCTCCTGCTCCACACGCTTCTCCCGATGCTGCAACATAACATACCACTCAGGCTTTTTTTCCTTTCCCCTTCACAATCACCACTTTCTAATCCATGTTAAAACACTGTACAAGGTGTACCTGCACAGAAGCTACAGAGGACTCGATGCCATCCAGCTTTAACTGCAGCTCCATCTTCACTTTGTTGGCATCAGTCAGCTTCTCGTTAAGACGCTTCACATCCGCTGCAAACACACGTCACAAATTGGAAAACCAGAACAGCTGCTTAAATCTCAACACTTCGATAATCTGCAGGGGAAATAGCTTGTGATCGAAGAGTTGTATGATAAAAACCTTAATTCAGTGAAACTCACATTTAGATGCATTTCTAAATAACTACTGGATTGTTTCAGTGTTCAAACTTGAGATCCTACCAGTAAGATTTTCCACCTCCTGCGTCCTCTTCTCCAGCAGCCTCGCCAGCTCCCTCTTCTCTGCCTCGATCTCATACTTGGCCTTGGTTTGCTGCGCGCACACACACACACACTACAGTTATAGCATTTGTAATAATCCACTCCTATTGATTTGTGGATACAAATGTGTACGAGAACATCGCACTGAATCGTTTCACTCTGAAGAGGCCATGAAAAGCTGAATTACATTTATTGAAGTTAATTCTAAAACAAAATCTTGCATATTTTTTTAAGAGCAGGAGATCTATTTGACACAATATGAATTAGTGCAAAATAAGACCTAGGCTTTTCACTATACCACCAAATTAAGAAAAAAAAACTACAAACAATAACAAAACATGGATAGTGTGATGTTGAGCTTGAACGCTCCTTGTTTAGCAGGGAACCTCAGAAATAGATAGTTTTGTGTCAGTCTTGGTTATAATTTCATATAAGGAAGCCTTACATATGCATCCAAGCACCGTAACTGTTCATTTGTAACTGTAGAAGAATAACCAGTTAAATTTGCAGAAATTCTCAGTCCGTATTCAGCAGATGTGACTGAATGAATAAGAATATCGTTTACCTGTTGTGTTGGTTTAACTTCACTGGTTTCTTCTTCTATTCCTTTCAGAGTACTGAGCTCTTCATCTGTGAGAAAACAAGACACGTCATTCCACAAAGCCAAAATACCCGAGGCAGCACCATTGTATTAAAACAATAAAAACTGTAACACTTCATATTTTGACATATCCTTCAAAACCAAACTGTCACAGCACATTGGAGCAAATATGAAACTATTTTACAGATCTTTCTAGAAACATTACATCGTCTTTAGGTGATCAACAGGTTAAAGAAGCAAGCTTGAGACCGGAAAGTCCCTTTTCAGATCCCCGGACGAGAGATTTATGTGGGGAAAAACACTGCAAATGCTTGTTTCTACCCCCTTTTCATGTTTTCTCCTTGTACAAGGTCTCAAAACCCCCGACTTTCCCCTGGTGCTGCACTGCAGCAGTCTACTGCTCCTAGTATGTGTAGTGAAGATTCACTATAAACAGAGAGGCCAAATGCATAGGAATGACATTCAACAATATTCAAACCCACACAAGATCTGTGCGCATTGTGTGAATTGTGTGAATACTCACTGAGCTTCTTATTTTCCTCTTTGGTGGTCTGCAGGTCTTTAGTGGCTGACAGGATCTGTTCCTGACTCTCCACCAGTCTCTTCTCAATGTCAAAATACTGCTGCTCTGTAATGGTAAGGCATTCAAGAGGAATCACTGAAAATATCAAACCGTAATTCTCCCTTTAAATGCAGAATTAATGATGCTTGCTCAAAAGAAGTAGCATCTTGGTATTTATTCACTGAAATTGTTAGAGAATCAACATTTCAAACTTGATATTGTGGTATAGTTTAGGACTGTTTCAATTTTGAGGACTTTTTTTTTAAGTCAAGCCATTGATATTTGAGAAATATCATTTTTTTTTTTAGACACGATGTATTGCGCACCAGTTTTATGGACACATAGGCACATCATCCAAAATATATGGGGCAAGTTCAAATGTTCTCTATTTTCACAAAGGGTCACAAATTCCAGAAATCTTGTACACACACACTACAGATATCCACTTGACAACATGTTGTCAAGTAGCAAGAAGTGAACATTTAAATAGTAAATGTGATTTCATTTCTATGTCACACCTTCAGTAAACTCTGTGTGTGTGTGTGTGTGTGTGTGTGTGTGTGTGTGTGTGTGTGTGTGTGTGTGTGTGTGTGTGTGTGTGTGTGTGTGTGTGTGTAAAACAGTGTAAAGCGCTTAAAAAGTGTAAACGCACACATACGTGAAATCCATTTGTCATGTAAACGTCATTCAGAACTCCATTTCAATTTGTAGCAATTTACAGTTTTTTAAGGTGAGTTGCAGAAAAGAGCACACGCGTTAGAAAATTACAAGGTTTCATTGAAATGTATGGGTATTTTTCTATATTTCGGCATGAACTCAAGAAACCGAATTGTATTATCTTGTGTGAAATGTCAAGTTACAACCCGCTGGCAGGACTGTTTTCCGCCAAAGTTAGCTTTAGCCTGGAGTGATTATAGCTAGCGTGTGAGCGTCACTAATCAATGGGAGAAGGAGGATTAAAAGCCGAATGAAACCAACAACAACTACATGGAAGTTGTGGGTCAGAAAGCACCTATATGATACATCAGTGGACTGACTTAAAGGAGGATGCAGTTCAACCCACCGCTGTCCGCCTTGAAGCGCTCATGCTGCGTCCGGAGCGCCTCGTTAGCATTCTGCAGCTCCGTAACAAACTTCTCCAGCTTGTTCTGGACGCCTTTCGGGAGTTTGTTCACCTCCGGCCGCTCCAGAGCCTGCAGCAGGACGGCCGCCATATTCACCGACACCCCCTGACTAAATAACTACAAGTACACTCTAAACTGTGAGAGAATAATCATGAGGTTTACCCCTCTGTGTGAACTAGTTGAAAACTAGAGCAACGAGGGTAGCTGCGCTCGTGCACACACTCCGGATGTATTCAAGTATTTCAGAGTAAAATCCCTCAACAGCTAAGTGAAACATCCCAATGTCATGTATCGCTGTTTGTATATTGGAAAAAAAAATATGAAATATGATATTTATGATAGTCATTTTGATCTGTTTAAAACTTTACATTTTATACAAATCAATTCAATTGAGTGTCTGCCGTTTACAATGGAAATAAATGCCACAGAAACATAGCAATGCAACTCAGCCAGAAGGTCATGGGTTCAAATATTGGCCGGGCCTTTCAGTGTGGGGTTTGCATGTTCTCCCTGTGTGTGAGTGGGTTTCCTCCAGACACTCTAGTTTCCCTCTGAAAGTTAATTGTTGTTCAAGTTAAATGGTGACCCTAAATTGCACCCAACATTTGAATGTGAGTGTGGGTGGTTAACTGTCTCTGTGTTTGCCCTTTGATGGATTGGCGGCCTGTCCAGGGTGTGTCCTGTCCTCCTCCACAGTCAGCTGGGATGGACTCCATGACCATGAACAGGATTAAACGGTATAGAAGTTCGATGAATTGGATGGAAAAGGTAACTTTAATATTTAATAAAGAGTTCAAGGAGGCTTTTGTCAATTTAGGCAATAAAACATCACTTGTATACGACTTCAAATTTCACAGCACATATAATTTCATAGTATAAAATTGCAAATTTATGAAGATTCCTCCAAAATCTTAGTAAAAAAAAATGTGTGTTGCACCACATCAAATGACAATAATACATGTGAGGTTCAAATAAAGACGAGATTGGTTGGCTATCAGAACCCAGAGATGCTGTGATGCAATAATGCAATCTAAAATTATGAAATTATGAGAGCATCCCACCTCCATTGGAAGTATAACATATTCACAGCGCTCAGACGCTTCAACTTTTATTTTTTAGAATATACCAGAAATGTTTGGTTTATTTTTCCTCCAACTTAACAATGACCTGGCGTCACCTGCAACGTCGGAAATGCGACGGAAATGCGTCACGCCGCAAAGCATTCTGGGAAGTGTAGTGTTTCTTCCTGCGCTGACGACCCGTCGCCAGCTGTCAGAATAAAAATCAAACCTCTGCTTTCTAGCACAAAGTTTGCCCTCATTGGTTTCCCTGCAACGGTACGTGTATGTTTATTGAGGTTCAGGCTGGATGTTCAATATAATTAGAACTCCACGCGATTTGTTTGAGCTGAATGAAGCAGGTAAACGTGGCGAGCTAAAGTTAGTGGAGCTGACAGTTTCATATCAGGAGTGATCATCACACTGGATTCATCACTCAGCTATTAAGAAACATGTCTTGTTCACAGTGAATTCTATGTTAACCACGATTGAGCATCTTTTAAGACGTGTCTCCCTTTTTTTCTGTCATTATTCTAGGGAGGTGTGTTAAGTGTTTCTTTCTCCTCTGCCAGGCTCCATCATGGGTCGTGGGTTTATAGTAGAAGACACAGTGGAGGGTTATCTCTCTCAACTGTGTGAGCAGCAAGCAGCTCCAGTCACAGGCCTGCTGGTTGGACAGGTAAATATCCATTAACATCCAGGAGAGGTGTTGAGTACAGTCTTTGTTGAGTTGACTGTCTCTGTCTGTTTATTCCCAACACATTTGGACAAATGAAACACTTTTCCATCACTGGAAATGCAGTTGAATACTCCCACTGGCCGCGGCAGTCTTTCAATTAAGCGGCGTAAATGTTTTGCGTGTACATCTTCTAAATCAAGTCACTGCAGTAAATACAGTTGTTCATTCCTTTAGTTTGATGTTGTCATCTTCACTTATTAGCACCTTTTCATTAAAACAATGGTTAAATTGCCTAATAATCCAAGATATCATCCATCCATCCATCTTCCATACTGCTTTACGTTGTGCAGGGATGCGGGGCACTGGACTCAATCACAGCTCAGGTCGCCAGTCATCACAGGGCAAACGCATAGAGAGACAGACAACCACACACACAGGCACCCATTAGGACAATTCAGGGTCACCAATTAATGTCACATCAATGTTAATCCATGAAGAGAGTTTATGAGATGCACCATCATTCAATGTCTAGATATTAATTATTATTAATTACTGAACATTACAGAGTTCAGCCCAAAGGGATTTTGTCGTTTTTGCAACTCGGACGCCCCAACGGGACGAGTCGACCGGCAGCTCTGTGGACAAGGACTGGGTCACGGAGCATGCTCGCCAGGTAAGAGGAACAAAACCGTGTCATAACACACACAACGTTCTTGTGCAATAGTGAAGTGTGTACAGAATTAAGTTTTATAGATGTAATGATTGAACATAATCATACCAACATGGGGGGATATGGCGACTGGTCTTCAGGTATCCAGAATGTTGCCCGGGGGTCTGTCTGTGTTGGGAGTTTTCATCATTGCTGATGCAGATACCAAAGACACATTGACCACACTCCGACAGGTGAGTCACATCAACACGCTTCATATCGCAGCAACGCATATCTCTTTTGGTCAGCAAAACCTTTTTTATGTCAATTGTGTCTCTGTTTTCTTCATCACATTAAGTAAAAATGTTTTCTTGTTATTATATATTGATTGAATCAATACAGAAAAACATCACAATCATCATCCAGAAGCCAAACTATTAGACCCCCTCCTTGACTTTTTTTTACTGTTACCTAAACGTCATCAATTTTATATCCTGCAGACCAAGAGAAACATTTACAATAACGTGTGTGTGTGTGTGTGTGTGTGTGTGTGTGTGTGTGTGTGTGTGTGTGTGTGTGTGTGTGTGTGTGTGTGTGTGTGTGTGTGTGTGTGTGTGTGTGTGTGTGTGTGTGTGTGTGTGTGTGTGTGTGTGTGTGTGTGTGTGTGTGTGTGTGTGTGTGTGTATAAATGCAGCTGGTGTTTGCCGTGGAGAACCTGATCTCCTCTGAGCGCCTGTGGATCCCTGCGGACGATGACGTCACGGACTGCGTCACGCTGCACATCAACCCCAAAACCAGAAAGTATCCTCTTTTTTTTTTTTATCCACAGCTCAGTCCTTGGCTCAGGTAACGTCCAGGTCCTCAGTGTGGCTTTTCTTTGACCTGATGCACCAGAACCGTTTGCAGAACGTTTGATGTAAAAGACCCCAAGGTGGGTTTGCATGTTCTTCAGAGAGCAAAGCCTCATATATGTTATGCATTGATGGCTAATTTGTCAAATACAATATATGTATTCTATTTTTAAAAAATATTATCGCTTGTTACTCTTCCTGAAAATGTTGTTTTTTTTCCTCCTTTCAAAATTTTTGTCTTTGCAACCAATTTCCTCACAGCTAAATTTTAAGTTAATGAATTCTGACTTTTCTTGATAGAGACACTCCAAACGTCCACACTGAATGTTCTGAAGTTAAACCGACACTTGCTCCATGTCGTATCCCTGCATTTATATTTGGCCGTTTCAGAGCGCGGCGAAGCCGGCCGACTGGAAGTACCAGTCTGGTGTGTGTTCGTCTTGGCCCACGGTGTCGTGCTGTTTAAATGTTGACGTGTTGGTTCCACTGCCTGCCAGTGCAGAAAACCTGAACGACTGTCTGAAGGTCAGCACGTCCATGAAGTCACACACACGGTTTGCGAAGCCTCACTTGTGGTTCCCGCTCACTGGTTTTAATCTTCTCAGTTTCTCCACCACTACAGAAAGGAACTTTCTGGTCGTCATTGTTCCCTTTTTGTTTCAGGAGGGACTGAGAGCGTGGACGCACCAGGTCGAGAATGCAGTTTGTCTGATCGATGGGAAAAAGCTCCCCGAGGACTCAGAACTGACCTCAGGACAGGTTGTGTGACGACAATCGACGCTGTAACATCAGTACATTTAGTGATATTAGGAAAATCAAATCTACTGATGGAATGATAACAAAACCAGATTTTAGGAGGTTTGCTGAAGGGAAGAAATAACTGCAAGATGGTCTATTACAGGGGTGTCAAACTCATTTTAGTTGAGGGGCCACATCAACCTAATCTGACCTCTGGGGGGCCGAACAAGTCAAAGGTAACATATTAAACTGCAGATACGGACAAATGCAAAGTCTTTCCTCCTTTTGAAACTGCAAGAATTTGCCAGTCTATTCTGAAATATACATATTAAAGGAAATCAGATATTATATTTGCAAAAAAAAAACCCTCAGTCGCCTGTATCTGGATGTCGTATTCGGGATTAAAACAATTTGTCAATTGTTTTGAGTTTACGTATCTAAAGTATCATTTCACGTAAGTTGGACTCATTGTTTTATTGTGAAAGGTGTCGCGTTATGTGACCGCCACAGATGCATTAATGTCGGGGGTCAAATTCTGACCAAGGGGTGGTTTTGAATGTCATTTTTGCCGATCTAGTATTTTTAGATCAGCCTCTGTCAGTTTTCATTTTTAATACTTCACACTTCAGAAATCCCATGGCGGTTCTGGCCCCCGGGCCGCATGTTTGACACCGCTGGTCTATTATGTACTCGGTTAATTTATTTATTTTTTGCTTGATAAGACATTTAAATTTATACATGTAATAGTTATATATTTTCTCCATTAGTTTGGACTTCTAGTGTGTGAGTGAATTTCCCCCTTCATGGTTGTTTTGACACAATTTCTTTCCAAACATTTAAAACCCAACAACACTCTTCAGAAGCCTGGGGAAAAAAAGACACTCAAACTTAAATTTTCAACAAAAAACCTACTTTTTGCCACGAACTGACCTCGTCTGACCTTCTGTGTTTGTAGCGGAGGAATGTGAGGCAGACGTTCACAGCCCAGCTGCTCGTCACACCGGTAAGAGGAGGGACACAAATTCACTGTGGATTATTGAAGCTGGAATTAAGATTTTGAAAGTTTTTTGTTTTTTTCATGAAGCCGTAAGAGGAATTCTTTTTTCTTTGTAAGGGTGTCCAGATGTTTCCAGGTGTGGTCCAGCCGTGCGGAGGCAGCGTGTCTGTCAGAGGAGCAGTCCACAGCAGAGCCTACCTGCACAGCAACAAACCAAAGAGCAAACTGGCAGAAAAGGTAGTGCGTTAATATGGAACTATGTAGTGAAATGTAGAAAAGGAATCTTATTGTTTTTGATTTTTTTTTCGTGCACAGCTGCTGAAAAGAGATGCGGTTTCTACGGTGGCCTCGAGGGTTCAGATGTTGTTGGAGGAGCTGCTGACGGCGGAGGTGGAGAGCAAGGGCAGCAGCAAACAAGACATAGGTACACACGTGAGTTATAGATGGTGAATGCAGAGGTCAGGGTTGCGGGTGGGTTTTATGGTCAGCCAATCACTGTAAAGAGGCAATATTTGCTCAGTGATAAGAATATTTGCAAAGAACTCGCTTCCTGTGGAAAATACAATTCACAAACTCGGCTTTGCGGTGTAAAAACACAATAATGGCTCTGAATATTGAACGTTTCCTCTTGAAAAGCACTGAATGGATTGTCTCTATGCTCAAATGAAATGAACCCGCGAGTCATTTCAGAGTCTGAGCTGAAAAACAGTCATATTCGTCAAATCGTGGACAAGATGTGACCCTTCCTCTGCGTCTCCGTCTCCGTTTCAGACCAGCTCTGCCTCCCCCGCCGTGTCTTCTGTCCGGTGAAAGTGAGCGGCCCGCTGTGCGTCTGCGACTACCAGTTCAGTGACGAGGGGCCGTCTGAGGTGAGCGACCGGCTGAAGGAGATGCTGGACATCGACGCAGCCGACGAAGATCTGGACACCAGGCAGGAAATGGCCGCCGAAATCACCAGGAGCGACGAGGTTGCAGCAGGTGAGGAAGGCGCGTGTGTTTGTCTCTCAACATACATGTTTTGTTTCTACCCAAGGACTCAACAAAACAGCTCTTGATGAAAACTGGTATTCATAAATATTCCATATCAGAGTCGGGCACTAAAGTATAAGTCTTGTCGTTGATGAGTGTTTGTTGTGTTTCCAGATCACAAAGTGGAAAGTGTTGAAGCTCCAGAGCCCAAGAAAAACAACTACCTTGGTAATACCCTCCCTCAGACATCGCGGTGTCGAATTCCTTTACTGTTCATTTGGGATAATGAGTGGATGTTATTGTATTGATACAGGAGTGAGCAAAACGCCTCATCAAAAATATGCATACATATATATATCTACCTGTGTGAATGTCAGCAGGAGCTCTGTCCTGATTCCTCCTCTCTTTATCTTTTAGGAGTTGCTATGGCGACAGCTGCTGCACTGCTTGCCACCGCTGCCTCGATGCTGTATCTCAATGATGTTTGACACATTTTCAGGTCACCAAATAAAGTGCTTTGTTTTGAACAGTTTTACCAAGTGTCTGTATGTTGTTTGTCATTTTTTTAATGTGCTGTATAAATATAGCCAACAGCTTGAATCAACAGAAAGTATACAGAGGTTGGCAAATCTATCTTTTTTTTTTTTGTAACTTCACCTTCCATGAGATCCTTTATTGGTCTTTTGTATTAAACAGATTTTAAACAACATATTCCTTTCAGTTTGTTTTTATTTGGATTGAACAAAAAGCATGTCAGCATTGAATTGTTGAATTATTATGACTATTGCAGTTTCCCTTAAAGTCTTGAAACACACAGCTTTAAGTTTTATGACTATCAGACTAAACAAGAGAAAAGCTTTTACAACTATTGCAGTACAATTATTTATTTAAAATGTAAGTCTAGATATATATTATTTCAGTTTTCTTTCTTTTCAGAATATTTTTACGTGCATTACTGACAGTTATGATTGTCACACTTTTTTGTTTGATTGATACTTATTGCCATTTTCTCGAAAACAAGACGATCCAGACATTGTCTCTATTGTTCATTGCTTAAATAAACTTCACAAGTGTGCAACTTTAGAATAAAATTACACGTAAAATGTACAAAGTAGAGGCTCCTGCTTCAAAGTGTACAAATACTAATATGAATGTATACAGTAAAAAAATGTTTACTGTGAGTTTATTTGACCGGAGAAAATAACCAGCGCATTAATCTTGTACACAGTTGTAAAATAAAATAATCTACATTATTGTACACATGCCAATTCTTCCAGAGTTGAACTTACATCTAATATTGCACATTGTTTTGACGTGCGGTTGCTCTCTGGCCCGTCTGCAGGTTGTGTCCAAAGTCTCTCCACATGAGCAGAGCATGTGCCGCCTGCTGTTTGTCTCTGAGGACACTGAACTGTCCCGTACTGCCGTGTCTGAAGAGGTTTTTTTATGAAACACGGGCTAACGTCAAAAATCCTCTCCCTTGTTGATTTGTTTAATGAATTTGTGAAATACGTTTGACAGGCGCATACTCTGTTTGACAGACAATCGCTTTGGTTGTACTTTTTACATTTAAAATCTTTAATTCATCACATTGAAGTGAGACAAAAGCAAACTAGTGAAGTCGCTTCTTGAACGGTCCACTTCTTCAGGTGCAGACACACCCTCCTCTCCTCTCGACTATTCCTCTTCTGTTCCTCTTGCCTCCTCTGCTCTTCATGTTTCACTTTTTTTTTTTTTTTTATTGTACTGTATATTAATATCCCCCAGAGGAGAAATTCCTTTCCCTGACTGACTGATCAGTAGCAGCCATAGAGAGCAGCGCTCAGGAGGAGCTGGTGGGTGAGTCATGCTCAGGGACCCCCAGTGCATCTTATTTTTTTGGACTGTGGGAGGATATTAGAATACCAGGAGGAAACTCACGCACAGAGAGGGAGAGCATGTAAACCCACAACCGTGAGGCGAGAGCAGCACGAGGGTGGTAAATCATTGATGGTATCCCACAATTCTATTCCTTTTACCATTCAAATGAACATCCCTAAATATGTTTTCCAGCTGAATAACTTTAAAAGGTGGCTCACAGGCCTTTAAATATGCAAATTTTATAATTTAAACACACATTTATTGTATATGAAATAAATGTTCTTACTCTACCGTAACATACTTTTGTAATCAAATTGCTATGAATTCTTTTTCTTCTTCTTCTTAAAAATTGCTATGAATTCTGAGTCATACACATTTCATCAGGAATGGGAAACTTTGTACGATGCTCGTGAAGTGGGCAAATTATGTGAAAGCAGATAATACTTAGTGGTGAGCTGCCTCTAAATCTGAAAATATTAAAGAAGTCCTATTATACAGCTTTTCAACACTTTCGCATGGGTCTTATTGGTTCAAAAACATTGTATTCAAAAATGATTGCCCCCCAAATCCAGCTTGTCCTCGATTTTCAGCCATTTGAATATTGGATCATAGGAGCTGCATTCAGAATCTGCTGTGTCTGTGTGAGCTGCACTAGCTCCGCCCACACATGCCAATCTATGGGAAGAGGAGGAAGTACTTCCTCTGGTGGTGCCATGTGCCAGAGCAGAGCTGCCTCGTTGTGGGAGGGTCAAAGGGAGGGCCTACCTTGATTGTGATTGGCTAAACCCCCGATGACACCAGATAGGGTTTGAGTCCTGATTTGCTTTTTGGAGAAACACACTTTTTTTTCAATTTAAACATGCCAAGGAGAAAGATAACAGACTTTCTCCATTTCTGGGGTGTTATTCCAGGTATGGGGATGATTATTACTGTTGGAAAACCAGTAGAAACGACATTTTTTAGAAAGTAAAATAAAAATTTCTCACATATCATTTAGGCCAGGGTTTCCCCAATTCCAGGCCTCGAGGTCCGGTGTCCTGCAGGTTTTCACTCTCTCCCAGCTTCAGCACACCTCAACCTGATGTTGACGTCATCGTCAAGCTTGTAAACAAGTCAAGTAATGAGGTCCTTATTCCATTCAGGTGTGTTGCAACTGGGAGAAACCTAAAACATGCAGGACACTGGACTTCGAGGACGGGAATTGGGGACGCTTGATTTAGGCCATCATCAATATTAGTAACTTTATTTTTTTTGGCCCATATTTTGGAACACCCTCGACCACACGGTGGTCCTTCACCTCCTGTTAATCCCGTTTGCTCTCCCCTCTGCTCTTCAACTCTTGTTCCTCTGCTTCCTATCTCCTCTCCTCTCTTGGTAAGACAGGTATTTACAATAGTGGTTGACCTTAACATAAATGCATGTTCATCATTGTATTTAAAGGTTGTTGCAATGTTTAGACGTGAACTCCAAATGTCATGCGCTGAACTATTGTCATCCCATCTGTAGAATTTATTGCACGAGTTGATTTTCTGTATTTCACAGGAGATCAGCGTCATGTTATGCATCATGTTGTTTTGCAGAATAACCCCCCCACACACACACACACTCTCTCCTCCTCTCTCCATTTTACTTTCACTTTCCAGTTAAATGCCCTGCTGCATATGCATATCGCTCCATAGTTAAGGGATTTGGCCAGTCGACACACGCTGAACTGACCCCCCCCACCATCCATCAGTGTTTATTGTGTCTCTGCGCTCCCACCGCACACGCTGCTGCGCCCATTGGCTGCGGTCGGTGTCTCGCTTCACTTAGGTAAAGTTGGAAAGATTCCTTCTTCCAGCGTCAATAACTCGAACGAAAGGTCGTCAACGACGCTTCTTTCACATCGTGTGAGCTGGACAATAGTAACTGTCTTTTGCAGTAAAATAATAATAATAATAATAATGCTGTGGTCTCTCTGCGCAGCAGGCTGTGCGCAGGAACCGTCTGCAAATTAACACACGGGAAGACATGTTTTGAAAATGTCTAATGACGTCATTGTTATTCACTGCAGCCTCCACTGACCTCCTGTTGATCATACAACAGCACATTATTTGACATTGAATCATTTTTTTCTCTCCATAGTTTTAATGAATTAGTAATCAAATTTAGTACTTCAGTCTACTGTACTGTAGACCAATGAAACTGTCCATCAATCAGAGGCAGTGTTCACATCTAAACATCATGCCAACAGCAGCCTACAATACAAAGGTAAATATTTATAATGTCAGAATCCCAATACATAAGAAGACTTAATTTGGCCTAACCAGGATGCTGTCGGGGGACTAATGTTGGTGTGGTCGCCTCATGATGCGTTCAGTGCTCTTCCTCAGCTCGTCTGAACCGGTCAGGATTCCGTCAGTGAGCAGCGCTTCATCCACCTCGTATGAGTCCCATTCACCACCGCAGACTGACCCTCACCCAACAGTACCTGAACTGAATCTGCAGTAGTAATACACTGTACATATCATAGGCGTTGATTTCTTTGTCTCTTGGTGGACCCCTCCCCTGCACGAGCTCTCGTCCATCCACTAGGCCTCAGTCCCGATTAGGTTTTCTCCCTGTGAGGAGTTTAATCAGTGTGTGTATTGAAAAGGAAGATGTAACAAATACAAATTCTATTTTAAAACTTGTGACCACATCTTCCGCATCTTTGAAAATTAAACATTAGCCTTGCCCTGTCTTGCTTTATTTTGAGACTTTTACTTCATGCTGTATTTAATGTGGTTTTGTTGCTTTAATTAATTGGTCTTTGCCCTGTGCAGGATTACAATGTCTCCACCTCCGTCATTCACAGTGGAGTGAGTGTCCAGGCCCTCTGTAGGCCAACAAGGAGGAAAAAGTGAAAAGGTTAAATATGTGTTTTCATACATTAATGTGTACAGGGCTCCACTCCTTCTCTCAGAGGTGGAGTTTGAACTTAATAGTTCACGGATGGTTACTGTTTGCTTTATCCAGGGTTTTGTGCAACGGTACCAGAAACCTGCTCACTGCCCAGCTCTGTTGAACTTTGACCGCAGCAGAGTGATAACGGCCTCTGGATCAAGTTCTACTTATTTACAGGTTGAGAAAGAACGAAGTTTGGTGGCTTTAATCTATCATCACTGCCGGGGGAAAGGAGTGGACCTGATAAGGACGATCAGCTCTCAGGTACTTCCAGTTGGGAGCAGAGCAGTCCCGGACAGTGCTTCGGACCTCTAACCCAGAGTCCAGCACCACTTCCAGATCATCGAGAAGCATTTAGAAGATTTTACTCCCAAACCGGAGCATCATGTTGAGTAGAGATCTTCCAGACATTGAGGTAAATTACACATCTGCTTGTGTATGTCTTTTTCTCTATGGATTTTTTTTTTTTTTTTTATTGCCTTCATTAAAATACTGTGTGTTCATGTGGGGTTTGATTCACATGGATGCAAATGGAGGATTTCAGGATTAGTTTCCACCAACGCTAATCTAAGGTCTCACAACGGTTTAGTGTGCACATATTTGAACTCGTGTTGAACCTTTGTAACATCTATGATCTGTCATTTTGTCAGTATAAAAATGTGAAAATACTGGCCAACAATTCACATGCACATAAACAACATAACATGTTTTGAAACAGGAACTAAAACATTTTTAGAAAAAAAAAATCAGGTTATGACTTGGCTGTACATTATATACAACACTATACATCCATTTAAGGTTTTTATTTTGCAAGGACTTTTACTTTTGTAATTAGAAACAGGAAGTCTTGATTTCCCCCATGACATGAAACCTCCACAGCTTCAGTTTGGAGAACTGACCTGGACTGACTGAAACTCTAAACAGTCAAGTAGAAGTAGAAAGTACAAATGTGTGTTCAAATGTAGGAAGTAAAAGTGAAGTCTAATGTTCTAAATACCTAAGTACAGTGAACAAGTCATACTTGATACCTCTAAAAAGCAGATGGAACAAACTCCTCCTCAATGAAAAGAAAGGAGACAAAATACAAATCTTTCAAATGAACTAAAAGTGTGAACCAGATGCAGAGACAGGGCATGATAAGGGCACAATCAGCAAACAAGCACCAATAAAGTATTTCCTGAAGTCAATAATCAAATGACTGCAGTGTCCCTGCAATCAAATAGGTCTTTTGTTTAAAAAAAAATAGTGCATATATTTATTTAAAGATAAACAATAAAGTTACACTGATGTTATTGGACCCATTTTAGAAAACAGATACAAGAACATTAAATAGAAAGTAAGCACATTACGTGCAGCATCATTGCAGCGATGACTGAAAGTCCTCAAAACGTGATTGATGAATTCAACGTGTTTTGTTGTTAAAAAAAAGAACTTCAGAGAGACCCACGTTGTGCAGTTACATAGTAATGTGTTCCTGACATGGCCTTATGTAACAATCCATGCGTTTGGTTGTACAAGCTGCAGATAAGTGAGCGATCAACACACGTGACCAAAGTGCAGAGGCATGCTTGGACTGTAGAGATGATAAAATGTCCCTCAAACAAGTAACGTTGAACTCATGAGTAGGGCACCCCGTGGGACAAACAAACAAATACCTCAGATGTAGTATAAAACATTTTGTGGTGCACTCGTTTTTATGCCTTGGTGTGCAAGAAGGAATCAAATTTCCAATAATTCCATTGTTAATTTAGGAACCATCCTATTAAAGTGCTGATGGCAGTCGATTAGTGAGCTATTGACAATCCCATCAAGGCTTTTATTTGATTAAATTTTTCATTTTATAACTAGGGGCCACATTTTATATCTTCATTTTCACTGTATATGTTACTGATTGAAACAGGTCACGTGACTCCGTGTCATTATCTTATCAGCTTGACCTTAAAAGTTCAAACAGCCACATTTCCATGAATGTTCCTGAGATTGAAGGTTTCCTTGAAAATCAACAAACAAGACAGATAATGCCGCAATTTCACTTCCACAATGTGTCACTATTCCAAATTATCTGGATGGGCAATCCAATACTACAACTGTACAATTAAAACAATGTTTCATGACCCTTTTATATTACACTGGTGTTTCCATAAGTTCAACTTTAAAAGCTCCAATAGTCACTTTTTTGGAAGTTGCATAAATATCTGAAAGCATGTTTGAGTAAATTTATAACATTTATTTTTTTAACTTGAATTGTGAAGCGAAGACGTGTTTAACAACAATGAAGAGTGTCGATCCATAAGCCATGTGTGTTTTACCAATAAAATATTGCATTTATGGTCCTGTCAGTGGTGCATCCTCACCATATGACTGTGTTTGGAGTTTGCATGTGTGGATTTGTTTCCCCACAGTGCAAAAAAAACAAAGCATGCATTGAAAACAATTTGAGACCCTTGTTTTTACTCCTGACTTAATTTTTTTTCTTTTTTTGACTAAATAACTCACAGACACTTTACCATTCCATGTCTGTTTTGATACGTGAAACCCTGTTGTTTATGATGTTGATGCAGTTCTATCTAATGTTTTCACAACCATACAAATTATTTGAATGGTTGTTAGACAAAAGTATAGTCAGAGAAATCTGGGATGAATCCAGTATATTGACTAGAGGTTAGAGATTCCTGTTTTTTTCTCATATTCTTAGTTTCTTAATCTTTTTTTTTCATTCAATGTATTTTTTTTTCCCTCAGAGCATCATGGCTCTGAATCCCAGAGTCAAGACTCATGCTCAGATCATGTCCACGGCCAATAAGAAGAAAGAAAAGAAACACTGGAAAAGAAACCCTGAAAAGAACTGTGATGTACGACACAAATACGCACGAACCTAAATTGTCTTGGATCAAATTTATGCGTTGTAGTACATTTATCCTTACTGTTTATATTTATTTTTCAGTCATGCGTGAAGTTAGAAAACAACTTTGATGATATCAAGCACACAACGTTGAGTGAGCGAGGTGCTCTGCGGGAAGCACTGAGGTGAGTTAATGAACTTTTTTTTTTTTTTTTGTTTTCATGCAATTTTATATCCAAACAGGGTTGTTGTTTTTAATCAGTTTTGCCAGGAGACAATGCGTTTGATCTAAAAAAAAAAATTACGGTACATTATAATGAGAATTTTATAAAATTAAGTCATTCAAAGAAACATGAAAGAAGTAAACGTTTATTGAAAATTTGTGCCAAGGTGTCTGAAATGTGCAGATGCTCCCTGTCAAAAGAGCTGCCCAACCAACCTGGACATCAAATCATTTATCACAAGTATCTCCAATAAGGTACTGTAATGACACACACACAAACGTTAAAAAAACAGGTGGCACACTACTGATTCATTCACACATGTACGGTCTGTTTTGTTCATGTTAACAGAACTACTATGGAGCTGCTCGGGCCATTTTGTCTGACAACCCTCTGGGTTTGACCTGTGGGATGGTTTGCCCCACATCTGAGCTGTGTGTTGGGGGCTGCAACCTGTATGCTTCTGAAGAAGGACCCATTAACATCGGAGGGCTGCAGCAGTTTGCTACTGAGGTATACTGTCGTCTGTGTTTACGTCGAGTACATTGTTGTTCTGGCAGTATTCCTCTTGACTTGACATGCATAGAGTGATATAGTAGAGGGATTGATGCAATCTAATTACACAAAACTATATTTCCTCAAAATCCCTCTTTAATCTTCACAAGACATTTGTCTAATTTCATTCAAAATACACGTTGCTGTTAATACTATCTACTTGAGGTTCTCCACAAATAAGATGAATCAACTGCATTTGTGGTATTGTCTTTCTTCTTAGGTGTTTAGCAAAATGGGAATCCCTCAGGTCAGGAGCCCAGAGCTCCCACCAGCCAGCCAGATGCCAGAGTCCTACCATACCCCAGTTGCTCTGGTTGGCTGTGGCCCTGCTTCAATCAGTTGTGCTTCTTTTCTGGCCCGTCTTGGATATGACAACATCACCATATTTGAGAAACAGAAGTACACTGGAGGACTGAGGTATTATATCAGTTTATTTGAAGGGTATATCACGGACTCGCACAGTCAGTGAAGGAGTGTCATTTTATTTCAGATGTAATGTGATTTTATGAAACATGACAGGGTATGATTTAGTTATTTGATGAATGAGTGTTCAAATGTTTCAAACACAGGATAATGTGGTGATAATAGTGGGTCCTGGATTATGACTTTCATTCAAATGTGAATGGTAAAACGTTAAGATGCAGGCAAATGAGCCTTTGAAAAAGTGTCTTAGACAATATATCAAGAAATAAAAGAATTTCAACATTGAAAAATATATCTGTTTTCATGCAGCACCGCAGAAATCCCTCAGTTTCGACTTCCCTACGAAGTGGTCCAGTTTGAAATAGGTCTGATGAAGGACCTGGGAGTTAAGGTATAAACTATAAATCATGGAAACACAATGGTAGATTATTCAAGAGTCACTAAATTGTTACAGCTGAATTAAAACACGTTTGATGTGCACAGGTGGTTTGTGAGAAGGGTTTAGGGGTTAATGGATTGACTCTGACATCTCTGAAGGAGGAAGGATTTAAGGCCGTCTTCATTGGGATTGGTGAGCTTCATTTATCAGACATCATAATAGAGATTATGTACATATACTGTATGTAATGTGCATTACGTTTTTGCCAATTGTGCATTTCTACTAAGTTATAAACGTTTTTTTTAAACTACATCAGCAACTGATATTGCATGTTTCTCTTTCCCTCCTCATTGTATTTCACTGCAGGTCTTCCACAAGCCAACAGAGCTAAAATCTTCCAGGGATTAACCACAGATCAAGGGTTCTTCACCTCTAAAGACTTTCTGCCCATTGTGGCTTCAGCCAGCAAGAAAGGTACTGCTGACAAAAACTGAAAAAAAAAAAGTGAGAGGAGAGTGTTGAACACAGGGATGAAGTCATTCACAGGGAATCAGTTCAAATACAGAAAACAAATCCATAAATGGAGTTGGCATACGTCCAAAGACTGAAGAACAGAGCAAAGTTTAAAACCACAAAGGCTAACAGTGAAATGATGACAAGGAACAAACACGTGAGGGTCAATAAAAGAAAATCTGCTGAGGAAATATCGCTACACTTCACAGTTAAGTGTTCGTATTTGTTTATTGGCGTGAAGTTTGAATGCAGTTGTAACACAGTTGTAACAGGGATAATCCTAAAAATGAGATCAAAGAAAATAGGCCATTTTGAAAACCACAACTAGTAACAAAGTGAGACAATGGGTTCGCTAATATCTGGAAGGGGGTAGAACAACCACAGGGCTGAGATGCAACATAATAAGACATATAAAACTGAAGATGGCCACGTAAGTGAGAAGTGGGGTGTAACAAGGATCACCCAGCGCAACCGAAGGTATGTAAGCAAAGAGGGAGATAAAAGAGGGAATCAGACAAGCACCGGAAAAAAGTAAAGTTACTGGACAGCACAGCTTTTTGACATTGAGGTTACTAGTGACTGTAATGATGTACTAACTTTCAGTAACGCAAAACTGCCATTGATAAATACAAAGTCAATGAAAGATTGTCTCGAATGACTTCCTCTCTCTCCAGGCATGTGTCAGTGTCGCTCCTCTCTGCCAGAGTTGAGGGGAGTGGTGATCGTTCTGGGGGCTGGTGACACCGCGTTCGACTGTGCCACATCGGCCCTCCGCTGTGGAGCCAAGAAAGTATTTGTGTGCTTCAGGAAAGGATTCACAAACATCAGAGCCGTTCCTGAGGAGGTGTGAACAGGGGCCAGATTTTTTTTGGGGGGGTGGGGGGGACAATGCAATATGTCGACAGATGGAAAAATGGAGGAGCGCATAAAAATGTGGGGCTGCTTTCTGTCAGATGGAGTTGGCGAAGGAGGAGAAGTGCGAGTTCCTGCCCTTCCTGTCTCCTCGTGAGGTCATCATGAAGAACGGACGAGTCTCTGGATTGCAGTTCTGCCGCACTGAGCAGACGGAAAGTGGCGATTGGCTGGAAGACGAGGAGCAGATTGTCAGGCTGAAGGCCGATTACATCATCAGTGCCTTTGGCTCCATGCTGAATGAGCCAGGAGGTAACAGAGCCGTGTGACACAAGTGCACGGAAAGGAGTGACGAAAATATAAGTAACACTGCAGAATCAATGAAAAGATTTGAAAAAAAGTGACTGAAAGCAGTGTTAAACACCTTGTCTGGTCAGGCAGGTTGAAAAGCTATATACTCTCACAGACTCTTAACAAGTGTAAGAACAACCAACAATGATGCACTCAACTATTTTAAAGCCTGTTAAATGAATACAAACTCAGATCTTTACAAATGAGTGGAGTTTTCTTTGAATCGATTCAGAATCTGCGATACCTCAAGATTTCTTACCTTCATTACTAAGAAATGTCCAAAAATAAACTTAGAGATGTTCCTAAAAGCAGTTTCTGAACTGGATCTGTGGGTTGTAATGGACGAATGTATTGACTGAGAATTGATTGAGAATTTCTTTTGAAAAAATTTGAAAAATTAAACTTCAAGTATTAAATTAGAGATTGATTTAGTTTACACAGCAAATGTACACATTTGATATGTGAACCTGGTCCACTTGTTGTCTCTGCACATAGTGACTGCAGCAATGGCTCCCGTGAAGCTGAGCCGCTGGGGGACTCCAGAAGTGAACACTGACACGATGCAGACCAGCGAGCCCTGGGTGTTTGCCGGGGGAGACATCGCCGGTTTGGCAAATACCACTGTGGAGTCGGTGAACGACGGGAAACAAGCTTCATGGCATATCCACAGATACATACAAGTAAGGCCACTATGATTTTGAGGCATTTACCTTCAAATGCATGGTAAGCATAGTGAGTAACGCCTGCTGTGACTGTGGACTCAAAATATTCCTCCCTTCTCTCCTCCTGCCATAGTCTCAGCATGGACAGAGAGTTGACTCAGTGCCAAAGCTGCCAATGTTCTACAGTGCTATAGATCAAGTGGACATCAGTGTTGAGCTTTGTGGGATCAAGTTTCCCAACCCCTTTGGCCTGGCCTCTGCCCCTCCCACTACCAGCACAGCCATGATCAGAAGAGCTTTCGAACAAGGATGGGGCTTCGCTCTGACAAAGACTTTTGGATTGGACAAGGTACCGCTCTGATGAAGAAACAAAGGCTTTTGTTCACCTGTCACAATACAATATCTTAAAAGCACCATTTGATCACTCTATCAAAAAAAACAAAAAAAAGTGTCAGGAAAAACATGATCTTTCGGGTGTGATCAATCCAAAAACTATATTTGTATCTGCAGGACCTGGTGACCAACGTGTCCCCTCGCATCGTGCGAGGCACCACCTCCGGCCATGTGTATGGACCTGGTCAAGGCTCCTTTCTCAACATTGAGCTCATCAGCGAGAAAACCGCAGAGTACTGGTGTAAGTCAGTGGCTGAGCTGAAAAAAGACTTCCCCAACAATGTAAGTTTCACATCTTATACACACCTGAAGTTGCATTTCATGTCCGATCAAGGTTTACTTTACTATTTGTGGGCTTGTGAATGTGTTGATCAATGTGTATCCATCAATTTTAATGAATTATCTATGTGGTGCTCACATATGGTGACCTGAGAAAATCATACGGTGGATGACATTTTTCTTTAACTTTCCTTTGCATACTTGAAAAAAAGATTGTTTTACAAATCTGGATCTCTTACTCCATTAGGTTGTGATCTCAAGTATAATGTGTGGTTACAACAAGGAGGACTGGACACAGCTGGCCAAGATGGCAGAGGTGAGCAAAACACAACCTTTCCTTATAACCTGCAACCTGCAGAGTGGTGTATTTCTTACACTGTGTGTGTGTGTGTGTGTGTGTGTGTGTGTGTGTGTGTGTGTGTGTGTGTGTGTGTGTGTGTGTGTGTGTGTGTGTGTGTGTGTGTGTGTGTTTGTGTGTGTGTGTGTGTGTGTGTGTGTGTGTGTGTGTGTGTGTGTGTGTGTGTGTGTGTGTGTGTGTGTGTGTGTGTGTGTGTGTGTGTGTGTGTGTGTAGGCATCAGGAGCTGATGCATTGGAGCTGAACTTGTCGTGTCCTCATGGGATGGGAGAGAGAGGCATGGGGTTGGCGTGTGGACAGGTGTGAAACCAGATTGAACTTTTATCAAACATTTTCACGGGGTCCAAATTGGACTTTCACAAATGCAGCATTCCTGCCTATGAACAATATTGACCAAAGGAAGTCACAGATCTGTAAACAAAAGAGCCAAACAGATATGAATATAGAAATATACCTGAAACTTAAAAGCAGCTTTGAACGCATCATGTCTTGTGTCTTTAGGATCCAGTGTTGGTTCGCAACATCTGTCGCTGGGTGCGTTTGGCCATTTCCATTCCATTCTTTGCCAAACTGACACCAAATGTTACCAATATTGTGGACATCGCCAAGGCAGCCCATGAAGGTGACCACAGATTGTTCCCCACTTTGTTCCTGTCTATTTCTACTGTTTCACCTGTTTAGCGCTGTGAAGCAACACTTCACGGTCACTTATGCAAGACTTGCATGAATGACTCTGCACACACTTGTTGCCTCTGTAAATTGTGGGTTTTGTTTGTTGTGTTTTGTTCTAGGCGGAGCAGATGGAGTCACTGCTACAAACACAGTCTCAGGTATGATGGGGCTGAAGGCAGACGGCTCGCCCTGGCCCAGTGTTGGTGCCGGCAAACGCACCACATATGGAGGCGTGTCTGGTAAGTTGATGATGATATTACACAGTTTGGTACAACATGGCACAATTCAATGAATAAATATGATATCGAATACGGAGAGTCACATATTGCAATGACCTTCAAATGACACTGTTACACCAAAAGGTTCTTAATCATCATCACAATTCAAGCCTATAAATTGAAGGGATTTTATTTTATTTTATTTTTAGGGTGAGGCTTAAAACTTTTCTATTTAATAAAGTTACAGGGAGGGCTGGTGCAGGCCACCTGGAGCATTTTCTCGTTAATCTGCTATAGATTTAGAATACCGTGTGACCTTTACTGGATTGCACTTCTCTTACAACCATGTTTCATCATTTGATGCCACTAACATTTAGTCTCTCTGCTGTAATCTGTCCTCTCTCCTCTCTCTCTCTCTGTACATTCTTGTGGGATCTCTGACTGTCGAACTGTAATTTTGTAATCTGTAATACCTTGTTCCGGTTCTACTCCCTAAACAACTGGAACAGTCGTAACCTGCCATATCTCACTGTGGGTTTCTTCCTGTTAATAGAGCGTTTTCCCTTTCCACCTCCGCCTATGCTTTCTCATGCGGAATAGTTCTTTTTTTTTCTCTGTAAAATGTCCTTGGGGGGAATGTGTTGCTATTGGCACTATATCAATGAAATGAACTTTAATTCCTTTGGAGAGCTTTGCCTGCAAAGATCTTTCAGCTGCTCCCTTCCAGAGTGTCCATAGTAATCTCAGCGTCTCAGCAGGTCTCCCTACTGTCTTGCAAATCTAAAATCACTTGTGACTGACGTGCACAGGGAACGCCATCAGACCCATCGCGCTCAGAGCAGTGTCAGCCATTGGCAGAGCCATCCCTGGTTTTCCTGTTCTGGCTACAGGAGGTATCGACTCAGCAGAGTCTGGGCTGCAGTTTCTCCACGCAGGAGCATCAGTCTTACAGGTTAAGGGGAGATTATTACGTTGCCCAACAATTATTTGTAAATCCGAGGAAGCCGTTTGTGTTGACACTGTTGACTTTCCCTATCACAGGTGTGCAGCGCTGTTCAGAACCAGGACTTCACCGTGATCGAGGACTACTGTGTTGGTATGGAGCCGTGTCTCTTGTCATTTCAATTGCTTTACCATGTTTATGCGTTGCGATTGTGAAGCCTGCAGTAAGATTCTGTGTTTTATCTGCTTAGGTCTGAAGGCCCTGTTGTACCTGAAGAGCCTGGAACTGAGTGGCTGGGATGGACAGTCTCCTCCAACAGAGAGACATCAGAAAGGAAAACCAGTTCCCAGAGTGGAAGACTTGGTCGGAAAGGTAAAACTGTTTAATACCAATCCTGATGTAATAGTGACTTAATGCAGCTTTTATAAGATGGCTGAAAAAGACGCCCATTGCTCAGTTATTGTTGACTATTATAACTGATGTGCAAGGTTGTCATTGAGCTGCTGAAAACCCTGATTCACTCATCTTAATGTTCCACAATATCTCAAAATGTCTGTGTGTATTTAGAGCCTTCCCAGCTTTGGTCCGTACCTCGAGGAGAGGAGAGAAGCCATCGCGAAATACAAAAAGGGACTCAGAGGAGCTGGTGTAACTGATGTGGTGGAAACCAACACCAGCCAGATCAGGACACCCAAAAAGCCTGTTCCTGCTGTCAAGGTGTGATAAGTACATAGAGTCACTGATTAGTATATATGGTTTGTTTCATACATGTATATACGTCAAAGTAAACATTTGTGGTACTTGTTGTGATGTGTTGTCTTCGTAGGATGTGATTGCCAGAGCCCTGCGTCACATCGGAGCATACCAGGAGCTTGACAACATGGAACAGGTACTTCGCAGTTTCAGCTCTTATATTTTGCCCAGTTTATATTGTGAAAAGAAGAAAAAATACATTTAAAATTGGATAAATGGACAAAGACCATTGTTGCAATCACTTTCTTGGAATCTTCATCCAAACTGTGTTTTTATAAGCTAATAAAAAAAATGAATTCAGTTATATTAAACATCACAGGTGACAACAAAGTGACCATAACCACTGTTCTTTTCTTTCCCGTGTTATCAGGTCCAGGCTTTGATCGATGAAGACATGTGTATTAACTGTGGTAAATGTTACATGACCTGCAACGACTCTGGATACCAGGTAGTTGATTCCATCATGACGTTTATTTATTTTTTGCTCCGGTCTTCTCCTGAATGAATAAAACTGTGTATTAAGGGTTTATGTGAGTCTGTCATATAACAGGACCTTGTCCATCTTTCCTCAGGCGATCACCTTCGACCCAGAGACCCACCTTCCCTTCGTGACCAATAGTTGTACAGGCTGCACCCTGTGTCTCAGCATCTGCCCCATCCTGGACTGCATCAAGATGGTGACAAGGACAACGCCCTATGAACCCAAGAGAGGCGTACCCATTAGTCCTGTCTGTTAAAGGAAAACATTCACACTAAAATATTTTAGCTCATTTTCATTTCATTTAAGCTTTATTTAACCAGGGAAAAAAACAATTTAGATTGAGATCTCTTTTACGAGGGCGATCTGGACTAGAGGTCCTTAGCACACATCGTATCCACAGATTAAAAGCACAATAAAAATTAATTTTACACAATTAACAGTATAAAATAGTCAAAATGAGAAAGTACGAGAAACAAACGATAGAATGCAGATTTTAATTTTTTTAAGGCAGATTAGAATAAAGTGACATTTTGATGAAGCGCTCATATAGAGCATCTCCAGAGTCAATAAGTGGTAAACATTTGGCAGACACAAGGCATTTGCAAGCACTTGGCGAAAAACATGATCTGTTACGAAATTAAAATCTAATTTTAATTCTAAGTTTGCGAATTAAAAGAAAGCTCTGGATCAAGCACAAAACCAAGACAGCTGTAGCTGCTCACACATTCTATTTGTTTACCCGGAGTGGTGGTTATTTCTGGAAGGTGGTCTGGTAACTTACAATGAATAAAGACCATCACTTTGGTTTTCTCTGCATTCAAAACAAGCTTCAAATTGTGCAGGTGAGATCTTACAATAATGAAAGCAGATTGTAAAAACCCGAGCGCCTGAGCCACGGATGAAGAACAACAGTAAATAACAATGTCATCATGTGAATGGGTTAGGGTTAGTTAGTTAAACCTGAAAATGTAAGTAACATGATTAATTGGTTGCTAATAGGTGTATGTGAAATGTCATTTAATTTGAAAAGCTAAAGCTATCAAAATGAGAAAGAGAAAGTGAGAGAGAGAGAGAGAGAGAGAGAGAGAGAGAGAGAGAAACATTGATGGTTATTAATTTTCCTGGTATTCCAACTGTGTTATTCATTTAGATGTTGGTTAATGTGGAGTTGAATTGTTGTGAATTATGTCTTCAATCCAAATGCATTTATCATACTATGTGTGATTTTAATAAAAATGTTCTGTACTAATAAATAAAATTTAATACATTTTCTGTTCATCTGTACTGGAGAGTCTGAACTGACATCTATTGACAATTTACATCGGCAGAAATCAAAAGAACAGACCTAAATGCCCAGCCTAGGGCAGCTGGAAGCTCCTCAAAGGGATGGTGTTCATTATAATACTGTACAACCAAAAAACATGTCTTGATACAGGAAGTGACTTTACCTAAATGGATCCAGGAGAAAATCTGGTGCCAATCACTCTTGTGAACTCAAAAATGAACTTTAGTTGCATGTCATCTATATAAAGTGTACCTGAATTTGTAAATCACTTAGACATTTGGCACTGAGTGGGGAAAAATACACTTACTATTATTGCATTTCTTCCAATAGTTCACTTACATTAATTTCACATCATCACGGAAATGCTAACAGCAGGCTGATGTATTGTAAACTTCTATAGAGGATTTGTGTTTTATTCTCAGTGCCACGCCGTGGTTTTGTGGTTTTGTATCATCACCTTAGAATGTCCATGGTTTCTCTAGTTCTGGTTGGGCTTTGGGGCCTATATCGCAATGATTTGATCGTAGACCATGCAGACAAATTGGAAGCCTGTTTACCAGACTGATCATCTCATCAAATGAGAGTTTAAAACCTCTTTAAAACACGGTGAATAATAATTCCTTTTTAGACACATTTTAAGGGGCTAAATCAAGAAATATGTGCATTTTCTTTTGGTCAGTTTTTGATTTTCTCATGAATCACATTATAAATAAATGGCACATAAATTTACTTTAAAAAGCATTGGGTATATATATATATATGTATATATATATATATATATATATATATATAAAATTCCCCTCTCGCCCTCCGCGGGCGGTCACCTGTTTTTCTATTCCAAGCTCGGGTCCTCTACCAGAGGCCTGGGAGCTTGAGGGTCCTGCGCAGTATCTTTGCTGTTCCAAGTACTGCACTTTTCTGGACTGAGATGTCCGAGGTTGTTCCAGGGATCTGCTGTAGCCACTCCTCCAGTTTGGGGGTTACTGCCCCGAGTGCTCCGATTACCACGGGCACAACTGTCACCTTCATCTTCCAAGCCCTCTCCAGCTCCTCTCTGAGCCCTTGGTATTTCTCAAGTTTCTCATGTTCCTTCTTTCTGATGTTACCATCACTTGGTATTGCTACATCCACCACCACGGCTTTCCTCTGCCCTTTATCAACCACCACGATGTCTGGTTGGTTCGCCATTACCATCCTGTCTGTCTGTATCTGGAAGTCCCACAGGACTATATATATATATATATATATATATATATATATATATATATATATATATATATATATATATATATATATATATATATATATATATATATATATATATATATATATGTCTACACAAAGGTAAGCTTGCAAGTCAGAAGCAGGAGAAGAAATGACCAATCAGCATCAAGAAAGTGAGATGGAATACAGCTTTATTAAAGCAATGGTCAAAACTGGTGAAAGTTCAAAATTCTGCAACTTGAAGCAGTGTGTAAACTCAAAGAGTTTATCCCCAGAGAAAAGGAACTCATTTCTAAATATATTAGGAGACTGTATTTCACATATAGTATTGTTATGAGGTTCTTTAATTTTATTGGTAGTTGTACACCGCATGGTGAGAGTGGGGTCGCCTCAATTTATGGTGGTGAAAATGTGTGTCCACCAAAGAAAAGGGTTGGGAAGCACTGGGGAGAAGCTGGACGTGTATTTGTAGTACTCCTTCTTGGGCAGAGGGTGGCGGTGAAGCGCTCAAAGTCACTGTCGGACCCGGATTGTCAGTTTAAGGCCACGAAGAAGAGGAACGCCCATTTTGCTCGCGCTGTCCGCCCGCAGAGAGCAGATAAACTCCTCCGACAGAAGAGGACAAAGAGCTGCAATGGACGGGTAAACAACTCCGTAAACCTCAAACCGCGCCCCTCGGGGCTCACGCCACAGGCTGGGAGGGGGGGCAGCCTTCCCTCTCAGCCCGAGAAAGGCTAAATATTTGCCCCACTGCGTTTCTTCTTTCTGAATATTGCCAGTATTGTCGCGGTCGCTAGCTAAGAGTCCAGGTCACAGAGTGTGCTTCTGGAACGCTGTTTACTCTATGTATAGATGTAAAACCATGATGATGGTCTGATCCAACGGCTTATTTTAAGTACCATCTGCTTCTTCTTTTTTTTAAACTTCAGTCATTTGATAGCTATCTATTTAGCCAAAAGGAAATAATAGATGTCAGCTGCACCATGTGTCGTGCTTTGAATTACACTTAGCTAGCTTAAATGTGTGTTTAGCGATTTCAGGTCGAAGCATTTTGACACTTCTGGAGAACATTTCGACTGAATTAAGGCGTTATTGGACATTGTGTATTATATAAATGAAATAAGACTGTACACAATCCCGATAGGATCATTGTTTATGACATTATTCCATCATAATAGCAGGTGTATGATCAGTCTAAACCGTCGCAACAGGAGACTTGATGATGGCTGATGAAGGATTACAATGCTGGATAATAATACATTACAAGTATTTAATTACTGTACCTACGTTTAGTACGTCAGTATTTTAATACCATATCTTTTCACTATATGTCATAACATAACATAGGGCTGGGCGATATGGCCTCAAGTCAATATCACGACATATTTGATCAGTTCAACTCGATGACGATAAATGGACGATAACGACTCCACAGCGCCCCCTGTGCAAAGAAATGTTTGTCCACGAGATATAGCAGTTATATTAATAGTATGACTCCCCTGGACCTATTTATTGCCACTTTAAAGGGTTGTAAAACTAGCTGAAAATAAAGGAAGAAAATACAAATTAAATACTTTTAGTTAAGATTTATTGAAGCACTGATAATCAGAGAAATGAAAACGACTGAAAGCATTTTATATCCGTGACTTCATCTGTATTGCACCTGAAAACACAGGATTTCTCCACTGTGATATGAAAAAAGACCATGTAACCTAATTCTCATGAAAGAAGTTACATATTTTGAGTGTAAAATGACTTTTCACGTACAGACGGCGGGTTGCGACATGGCTCTGCCCGCGAATTCTCAATATCGACAATTTGCACGATAGAAGATCGATCGCTACGAGCCACCGCAGCAGCCACAACAACTTCTGAGCCGTCCTCCATCGCCTCGCCTCCATCTTTGTTACAGACTGGATGGGGTGGAGTCTCGTCTCTCACGCAGTGCAGACACACATTCAAAACCAACGTTTCTTTTTCTTCTTTTTTTTAAACACCGAATATACCGAAATAGGCAAAATGACGTCGGTAATTTTCGTAAATTTCGGCATCGGTAAATTTTGGGTTCATTGCCCAGGCCTACCATCACATATATCTTCTTTATTGGGAATTTGGAGAAATGTTGTATGTTTTATCTGCTTAACTGACTAAACAAATATGTGCCTGTGACATTTGTGTATGTGTAATCTTACCTAACAACAGCAATCCACTTAAGTCCCTCATCATCATGCCTGCCGTTCACCCATGACTCATAAACAGATATAGATTGAGTCGCCCACACAGCCTTGCAGTATGCACATCATACTCCAAACCTTTCACCGTGAATTAGATTCTATTTGAACAAAATAATATGCAACACGGGTAAAAGTACTGCTTTTTCATATGTGCTCATGCTGCACACAGCATCATCAACTCAAACCCAAACTTGACATCAGGAATAACTTCGGAATATTTTAGTGACACAGAATTGACCATCCTTTGTGTGTATAGTAAGGCACGTTACACCAACATGAGAAAATCTATTTGGTGCGCCTGTTATTTATCGAAACAATTTAAACATCGCCATCTAATTTTTTTAATTTTTATGTCCATCTCTTTTATTATGCGTCCTTCCCATCGGCAGTGATGTTGCAGTTGGTGTGAAGGTAAGTTAATTATCCCTCATTGGTAACTAAACACATGGGCTTGCACATGTTTGAATAATACCAAAGTGGTGTAACGGCAGTAATATACAAAGTCATCAAACGTTTCTTGAAATCTTTGACTTCAATCATTTTTCTCTCTCTTGTTCCTTCAGAGAGGCTCAGAGGAGCTCGCCATGTACGGTAGCAGCCCCAGCTCCATGACTGGTGAGTTCAGTCCTCAAACTGTCACATCATGCCAATAAGGAGAAGAATCACCAGTCTATTATTTCACAACCTCGTCCTATTTATATGTAGACAACCGTTCACAGATTTGCAAGGTAAAAAACTCACTTATTAAATTGCACGGCTGAAACGAGGGAGCCTTGAAGATAAACGAAGGACTGCAGATTGTTTCTCCTGAGTTACTGTCATTTAAGTAATGCGATAGTCGTGTGGCGTGTTCATAGTTTTCCTTCTTGTGGATTCTCTTCACGTTCAGCGAATGGCAGTGACAGTAAGAAACAGCGTCTGGAAGAGTCCCCCCCCTCCAGGGTGCTCCACATCAGAAAGCTTCCCAATGAAGTGTCTGAGACGGAAGTCATTGCTCTGGGCCTGCCTTTTGGAAAAGTCACCAACATCCTGATGCTGAAGGGCAAAAATCAGGTAAAGCTGCTGCAGCCAGCACTGAGGAGGAAAGAAAAGTGGAGCGGTCATGACCAGCACATATAGTTCACTTCTCTAGGTAAAGGAGACCGTTCACAATATTAAAAAAAAAAGGTACTAGAAAGCAGAGCTTGTTAGTCCACGTACCAATCAGGAACAGGCAACATTCTCCAGCATGTCACATACAAGGAACATGAGATTTGCAGTAGAGATAATATAAGATTTTGAAAGTTGAAATTGTAAAAATGAACATGAACATGAATTAGGACAAAGGTTTTCTGACTATTGGACAGGCGGCGGTGGCACAGAGTGATACATCTTGAACTACATGTTTGTCTTCTGTCTAAACTGCAAAAGACGGTGTCAGTTGGTTCTTCTTCAGAAGTAAAACCTGGACATGCTGTGTGTTTGCAGGCGTTTCTGGAGCTGGGTACAGAGGAAGCAGCCATAACTATGGTGAACTACTACACAGCTGTCACACCTCAGGTATGCAAACACATCACTTTGCTGTATTGAAGAGTTATTTTGCAGTCATCAGGCAAAGTGTGAGTGACTTGTGGGTCTTTTCTTCTCTTCAGGTGAGAAACTCCCCTGTATTCATCCAGTATTCCAATCATAAGGAACTGAAAACCGACTCTGCTCTGAATCAGGTAAACCTGCACATGTATCGACGCAGCAGATGGTGTCCTCCGTCGCCCCACCTCCATCTAATGCTGCAACTGCTTCTTCTTCCTCCGTCTCTCCGCCCAGCGAGCTCAGGCCGTGTTGCAGGCCGTGTCCGCCGTCCAGGACGGGAGCTCCCCATCCTCCGACCCCGGAGTTCTGGACCTGGCTCCACCTCCGAGTCCCGTCCTGAGAATTATCATCGACAACATGTTCTACCCCGTCACACTGGACGTTCTGCAACAGGTGAAGCTGATCAGCTCAAACAACATGCGCAGCTTCAGGTTTCCCTCATGTTTGAACCAACATCTGGCAGATTTCTTAATGTCTTTTTTTTGTTTTGTTTTTGTTTGGTTTTTCCTCGATACAGATCTTCAGTAAGTTTGGAACTGTAATGAAGATCATAACCTTCACCAAGAACAACCAGTTTCAGGCTCTTCTGCAATTTAGCGACCCCGTCAACGCACAACAAGCTAAACTGGTAAGATTATCCAAAGATGTCTCATAATTTAGCAGCGTTTTTAGACGTTATAACAGCAGGAATTCCTCGATTTGTCTTCCATGAGACGCTGGCAGTTTGTCATGTGACTGTTGCTCCTTTAATGATCGTATATCTTCTCTGCAGTTTGTAAAATCTCTATTATTTTGTTTGTCAAACATTTTTGTCTGTTCCAAAACATACATGCCAGTTAAGTCAGTGGCTTAAAATGTGTGTGAATGTGTATGTATATGGAGGAGAACGGACTTCATGAGCCTCTCTTCCCTTTTCTACTCCAGTCCTTGGATGGCCAGAACATCTATAATTCATGCTGCACTCTGCGGATAGACTTCAGTAAACTGGTCAACCTCAATGTGAAGTACAAGCACTCTGCGGATAGACTTCAGTAAACTGGTCAACCTCAATGTGAAGTACAACAACGATAAGAGTCGAGACTACACCA
>NC_137659.1:19679258-19831758 GCF_963422515.1 Blennius ocellaris
ACTGATTTGACCTTCAAAACGACCCTTCATGTCTTATTTTAGTGTTTTTGTTCTCGCCACATTTGCAGGAGAAGTTTTGTGCATTGGATTCAGCAATGGGTCATTTTACTTCTAAAAAGCTCCACATCTCCTCCTGTCTTTGGCCTTTTCCTTTTGCATTTTATAATTAAAAAAAAAAACCAAAAAGCCACAGTGCAGCTCCTGTGTTTGTTCAGCCACCTTGACGTTGGGATTAAGTCCACTCAGGCTCTAGGACTGTTGCTGGGCCACTAGCAGGACGCCTCCACGTCTCTCCAAACCCTCTGAACAGAGGAGGTGCTTCCACGTGTTTCTTTATGCAACGTGTGGTGTCGTGCATGTACCGTGCTTGGTTTTGAGTCGCCGTGGCCTCGCTGGGTTTCTGAGCCGTGTCGCTGCTCCAGTCTGAGCCCGCTCCACCTCCAGCTGGGTGCCGGTGCCCCGGCTCCTCCTCTCACTGCTCCGCCTTTAATCTGCTCCAGTGCAAAAGAGGCTTTGATTCTGTAGTGGATGTCAAATGGCGAGATTCCATTATTTTATTATTCCGGGGGTCTTTTTAGCACTAACTCGTTTCCTTCTATCCTTCACACCTCTTCTTTTTATCTTCGTCGGCTCCATCTCTCCTGCTCTGTCTGTTCTACCCTTGTCTCTCTCTGTCTCTCTGTCTCTCTGTCTCTCTGTCTCTCTCTCTCTCTCTCTCTCTCTCCCTCTCTCTACCTTCAGGGGTCTACGGTGACGTCCAGAGGGTGAAGATCCTCTACAACAAGAAGGACAGCGCGCTGATCCAGCTCTCTGACGGCAACCAGGCTCAGCTGGGTAAGTACCGGGACGTGGAGCGTACCTCGCTACCGTGAGGCACAACGTGGACGTGTCTCCTCTTGGCTCCCGTGAGGGGACTCCTTTCACTTGAATGTCCGTCCTCTCGCCCTCGCCTGCAGCCATGAGCCACCTGAACGGCCAGAAGGTGTTCGGTAAGGTGATGAGAGTGACTCTGTCCAAGCATCAGACCGTGGCCTTGCCCAGAGAAGGACTGGACGACCAGCTGCTGACTAAAGGTACCGGCTCCTCGTGGCTCAGTCCTCGGCGGAGGACGACGGTCCTCGTCCTAACGCCGTGGGTCGCTGTGTCGTTTCGTCCCGACAGATTTCACCGGCTCGCCCCTCCATCGCTTTAAGAAGCCAGGATCCAAGAACTTCCAGAACATCTTTCCTCCGTCAGCGACGCTTCACCTCTCCAACGTCCGGTAACACCACTCGCCTCGGCTTCCTCCGGCCCTTCAGCCACGGACACGTCTTAAAGGTTTCTGTTCTTCTTCAGGGACGGGGTTGGAGAGGACGATCTGCGTCTCCTGTTCGCCAACAGCGGAGGGACCGTGAAGGCCTTCAAGTTCTTCCAGTAAGATCTGCGGCGGGGTTTTTTTTTTCAGTAGCGACTCTTGGTGGGTTTGGTCCCGAGCTGATCCCGTCTCCTCCGCAGGGACCGCAAGATGGCCCTGATCCAGATGACCTCCGTGGAGGAGGCCATCCAGGCCCTGATGGATCTGCACAACTACGACATGGGAGGGAACCACCACCTCAAAGTTTCCTTTTCCAAGTCCACCATCTAACTCGCGTAACGCGTCGACACGGCGAGCGAGGACGTGTCCCGCTCCAGTCTTTCTCCTGTGAATAGTTCTGAGATGAAAAGAGAGGCTCCAAATCTCACCCAGTCCAATGTCTCCACCAGTAGAAGCAGACGTTTCCTCAGCCCCAACCCGGAGGCGCTTCTGCCTCCAAGACGACTTGTAAGAATTAATAATCAGCATCTGGCTCCCCGAAGCTTCTATCTACTTCATTTTTCGCCCCTAAACTGGCCTCGTGTGTGTCGCTGCTCACTCCACTGCTGTGTTTCACTCCTCCTGACTCCTTTCAGTGTCTCCCTTTACATTTGTGCATTAAAAACAAAAACAAAAAAAAAAGCATCCAGGCGAGAGTGCATGAGTAGATTTCACCGGAAGTGTCTCTGGTGCTCAAGTTTTACTTTCCAGCCAACGACTGACAGCGTTAAAATGTTCCCGCAGCGTCGAGGAGAACTGGAATCGTTGTCTCAGGATTTCAATCCTCTGGAAATTCAAAGCAAACTTGTGCTTCAAGTGATTCAACGGCTTTTCCCGATCTTTTATTTTCCATCGCCGAACAATCATTTGATGTGCGTTTATACACGAGTCTCTGATCTCTGATCTGCAGTAGAGCCGCCGCCACGTCGGCGTGACGGGAAGACAGCCTCAGTTCAGACACGGTGGGGATCTGGAGGAGGAGCTTCTCCCTCCAGGAAGAGTTTCCTGTTTAGATCTCAGCCCAGCTGCGAGCCAGTGCACACACACACACACACACACGCACACACAGGATGCATGCTAATGCTGTGTGTGTGTGGACGAGGCTTCAACGTGTCGTCGTGGTTGCAGGATGTCGGGACTAAAGCACACGTGCCTTTAGTCTGATCTGGTTTTGCCGTTGAAACAATGAGCTGATCTTGTGTCGTGAACCTGTAAAAACTACGATTTATTTGTATTTTTTAATTCCTTGAAAAGAAGAAAGGAAGTGGGCGTCGTCCTCACGCCCACAGAAGCGAGTCCCTGAGGCCGTCTGCAGAGTGGCGTTTGGTTTTTCACTCATTTGTTACCTCCACACGCAAAGTTTGTTTTTGTTTTTAGACCGTTTTCTTCCTTTTAGAGGGGATTGTTGTACATTTTCTACTTGAGTTCAGTTTTTGTTTTTTGGGATTAGCAACAATTAAACGTGTCTTTTTCTACCAATGGGCCCACGTTAAAGTGTTTGTGTGCGTGTGTGTTTGTGTGGATAGTATCAGGCTCTCATCTGTATCCTCCCTCAATAAACTTCTCTCTCTCTGTTCAGTTCTGTCTCTCTGCCCTCACTTCTTTTCTCCACTCTTCCCCTCTGCTGGCTGTTCCTCTCTCTCTGCACTTCTCCCACCTGGCGAGACGCAACAAGAAACAGGAACGCGTCGGATTCCTGATCAAATTGAAGGTTTTACAAATCTGCTTTTAATACTTTAAAAATGGATTACATTTGGTACTGGAGGTCTTAAGTCTCAACCCAGTTGACTGAACATAAGAATAGAATTATTAAAGAAACGGCGATAGTCTTTCCACTTTAAGTCCTCAGAAGAACAACAATAATAATAATGTCTTTAGACGATGAAGAGGCGACTTCGATTGTTTAGCAGTGATGTTTTACAAAAGAGATTCATTGTATTTACATATATTTAGTTTTCATTGATACTAAATATATCTGTGAACTTGGTTGCAGTTTTGTTTATTTATTGGGTCATATTTAATCTATTGTTTACATTTGCCATGGTCCAGGTGAGCTTTCATGTTTTGGCCCCTTAATTGTATTCAAAATAAAATAAACAGCAACCATTTTATTTATTTATTTATTTTTAATTAGTTTCAAACCTTAATTGTTCCAAAATTGGCTGTTAGGAGAAACCATAAAGTTACGTTGCCATACATTTATTTATATATTTATTTGCTATATATTGTGTTTACAAGTGTCTGGGAAACGTCCACTAAAATATGGTTTGAAATGGGCATTAGATTCACTTTGAAATCGTCCTGAAAAGGTCCTGAATTTAACTTGTAGAAACTTGTAGTAACCCTGTCAAAGGGTGTCGACAACAAGAAGCAGACACTCAACATCACCTCTGTGATTTAAAAAGTCTTAAATGCGTTCAATCTATCGGCTAAATCTATTCTTACTCATGTAGTACAGGAATATGTATTTAGAAACAAAGTTGTATTTACGTCTCAAGCAATATTACAACGTAATGTATATTTGGTTGGTCTCCACTGTGTGACTCACAAGTTGTGTGTCAGTGTGTTGTTCACTTGTGAAAACTTAAACAACTTCAACACACTATGTTGTCAAAAGTCTTTTTTTTATTGCATTTCATACATTCTTTGAATCAGTGATTCACAACTGGTGGGTCGCAGGCAGACAGGACAGGTTTGGATAGAAATGGATGTAATGTTAATAATATTTACAGTGTTTAACAGGAGGCTGTAGTGGCTGGACGGGTCCTGTCCAGCCACTTCCTGTTGACCCCCGAGTCCATAGTTTCCTGTCCTGGGACCCAGAGTGGGACTGTGGGAGGAAACACACACACACACACACACACACACATTGAATACTGATGAAAAGTTTTGACGAGTCCAGACAACACGACGACTTATAAGATATCTAATATTCAAGATTAGTCTTATTTGTGTCACAACAACCTGCAATAAATATCTTAAGATGTGTACAACGTCAGGAAGTCCTGCATTCAGTGCATCACAGAGTTGTAGGTCAACTTGAACTGTGAGTTTCTCCAAACACTTTAGGCGTTTGTTGTTCTCACAAATTATCAAAAAATAAATAAAAAAAAAAACTTTCTGGGAAACAAGGGCCAGAAATTGGCTTTTTTTTTCCTTCCAGTTTTTATCAATAGAAAACTTTTTTTTGTTTGATAAAACATTAACTACTTACAGCAAGATTTAGTAACTATTAATTCCATTGAATTTTGAGATATTTCTTCATTGAGCCATTGTCTGACCAATATTTAAGCAGTTGTTACTGTTTTACACTCAAAGTGTAACAGTCTATGTCCAGAGTTTTACTTTGGCTCTTTTAATAAAAAAATTTTTTTAAATCACCAGTTTTCTTTGAAAAGGTTTGACATTTACTTTGGTGATTAGTTGAAGAGAGTGACGGTATGTTCCTGTTTGAGAAGATGACTTCAAAAATAATTAAATAACATTTTGAACAACATAAACAAAACTAATACTAGTTCTGGTACAGATTTGTTTTTTTTTAAACTATTATTATAATGTCGTGTACCTTCTTGTTTGCTCCTCCCTCTGCAGTGTGAGTGAAAACCTTCTCTCCGCCCTGCAGCACATGCAGGGATCTATGAGGCCCGGCAGTGTTTGTCAGATGAGGCTGAGCAGTGGGGAGGGGAAACTGAAATCTTCCCTCTCATCTGTCCGCGCTCGTTCTTTGATTTCTTTATCAAACAGTCGGTAATGAAGCTCCTATTACGGCGCAGCCAGCGTTTGAAGGTGGGCAGACAGCGAGGGAGACAAAAGACAGTAAACCTACACTAATGGACTCGCTCTGGTTAATTAGCCGCCTCTGAGGTGATTGGGAGCTGCTGCAGGACCCAGGAAGCCACACGTTGTTCTAGAAGCTGTGGAAATTGGATTTTATCCTCATCGGCAGCTTTGAAAATCCAGGTGTTGCTGTAGTGAAGCAAGACTATAGAGGCAAACACAATGAAGAATAGAGGTTATGTAAATGTAAATTATTATGTATATCCAGATATGAAGGTACATACATGTACATATGCACAAGGTGTGTGTGTGTGTGTGTGTGTGTGTGTGTGTGTGTGTGTGTGTGTGTGTGTGAAGGGCTGCTGACCTGGAGTGGGCTCCACCCTGACCTCGCCCCCAAATTGTTAGATTTTTTGATTGCAGTTCCTCAGTGACTCACTAGAGGTCAGTGTGAGCCAAAGTCTGACACCAGAGCAGAAGACCTCAGACTCACCTCATATATCCTGCTGGATCACAGGATCCGGGGAGTGGTGGGGTGGTGGGGGTGGGGGTGTGGGGTGGTGGGGGTGGGGGTGTGGGGTGGGGGGGATTCGAGTGAAGCCACAGAAAGCAAAGAAAGGTCATCAGAACTGTACCACTGGGTGTGTTTCAGTGTGTGGAGGGAAGAGTGGAGCAGAAACACCAGCATGCTGGGAGGAAGTGGAAGAAAAAAACAAAACAAAACAAAGACTTTATTTTGTTTAAAAAATAAAAAGATCCCTCCTGAAATATCTACACACACACACACACACACACACACACACACACACACACACACACACACACACACACACACACACACACACAGGGAGAGGAGAACAGAAGGATTGGGTTACAGCAGCGACTGTGTCCCAGATGAGATCATCCCACAACTGTTGCCGGTGCAGATGGTGGATGGAGCTTCAGGTGTTGCTCTACTGAACTCAGCAGGAGGCATTCAGCGGAGGTAACAGCACCTGGGCCGCCATGTTGGATGTCACCAGGCCCGAGGACTGTTTGTTTCCCACCTTACCTGTTGATTTATCCTCTTATACACACAGACACACAAACGCCGGTTTCGATTTCTCCTTAATGGAAAGTGTTGCAATTTAAAATGTAATTCATTCAAATCACTCAAATTGACAACTGGATTTAATTCATATCAGCTCAGCTGCTGGTTTTAATCTGACAAAATGTCATTTATTCACGTGACTGGATTGAAATAAGATTTTAAATACATTTGTCCAAGTGCTTCCTATATTTCTTCACGTGCGCGCGCACATGTGTGTGTGTGTGTGTGTATTCTAAAGTGTTCTTTAATATTCATTATTCAGATGTAGCATCTTTCAGCCACATTTAGACCAAAACATATTCATAATAAATGTGTAAATATTGATATTGTAGTGAAACGTTTCATCATCAAAATGTGTTGTTTTTTGGGTTTTTTTAAGACAAATTGCAAAAACATTTTTTAGGGAGGTTATGAGTGAAGTTTGAACACGGCGACGGTCCCTAATAAAAGCTGACTGAGCTCCAGGTGAGGTTGTAACAGCAGAGCGGCAGGACTCTCCCAGTATTGTCATGTTGGTGAAGCAGACACTTTATTGACCCAAACATTAACACATCTATTGGGACGCCGGGCTCCTTTATGATGGACTCGCATTTTCCTTCATGGAGGCGGAGCGTCCCCCTTTCAGCTCCGAGGTTCTACAGCCACCTCCTGTAAGAGCCTTAAAAAAAAGTGAACGACAAAGGAAAAGTTCATAGATGAGGTGCAAACTGCACAAAATACAAAATTCATAACCTGTTAGAAAACAAGCAGTGGCAGGTTTGTTTTTTGGCACAAAGATGAAGCAGTTTGTTTGTTTTTTGTTTGCTTTTTGGTTTTTTTTAAGGCACCAAAACAGAAACTGTCCATCTTAAGTGCAACTTCACATGCTGATGTCATCAAAGAAAGAATAAAGGATTGATCTTTGCTCTTATTGCTCGATCACACTGGAGCTGACCAATGACGGGCCGCCCCCATGATGACCTCAGAGCCCCTCCCCTCTGTGTGTGTGTGTGTGTGTGTGTGTGTGTGTGTGTGTGTGTGTGTGTGTGTGTGCGCTCAGTGATGCAGATGATGCACAGATCTGGTCTTCCCCTCCCCCAGCCATGCCTCCATTTTCCTCCCTCAAACAGTCCTGGGTGATGAGAGGGGAGGAGGCAGAGGAAGAGGAGGAGGAAGAGGAGGAGGAGGAGGAGGAGGAGGAGGAGGAGGGGGGAGGAGGAGGAAGGGGGGGCTGTAGGTCATTAGTCAGTGGGGTGAAAAGGAGAGCAGGAGAAGCAGTGTGTGTGTGTGTGTGTGTGTGTGTGTGTGTGTGTGTGTGTGTGTGTGTGTGTGTGTGTGTGTGTGTGTGTGTGTGTGTGTGTGTGTGTGTGACTTGTGGAGTGTTAATCAGAATTATAATTTAGAGCCAGGGCTGTAATGAGAGGCTGTGAGGACGTCAGACACGCCTCCATAGACGCCACTTCCACATACCGATGTGGTCGCCGCCACCGTGTGTCTCTGGGTGGAGATTATATAATTAAAGTATGTTAACGCTGAAGTTGGCGAATTTTACTGGCCAGACTTTGAAATATTAAAATTGTCATTATCCTTTGCAATATCCCTTGTCAATATCCTCCCCCCGGTTCAGGGCCACGGGGCAGCTGACCCAGAGTAGAGCCAGGTCCCACCTGGACAGGTGACGCTCACACACACCAGGGATTCACACCGACGCCTACACCTGAAGGTTACACGTTCTCCCCTAGCCCCGGTCAGCTTCCTGCTGCTCCCTTTATGTGTTGGGTTTGCATGTTTTCCTCTTGCTTGAGGCTGTCTTGTTGCCGTCGGCGACACTGCACCGTGTGGGTCTCTGTGACGGAGGGTCCGGGGGCTGCACCCTGCCTCCACCCAGAGTCAGCAGGCAGAGGCTCTAGCGGCCGGCCAAAAGAAGATGGACTCACTGCTGCAGTTTGTGTCGTTATTCAACAGGCTGCAGGGGCCAAACCCCGAGAGTGAAACACATGAGTGGAGCCCCTCCCTCACAGTTCCTCTGAAATCCATCCTGCAACACAGCTCATGTTGTCTGATGCCAGGTCTGGAAGGAAGCACGATGGAGGGCCGGCGCTTTGGAAAACTTCGATTGAAACGGTGAGACGGAACGAATACAAGGAAACAGGAAGAGGAAACAAAAATATCAGAGAAGGAGTTTTCACACACACACACACACACACACACACACACACACACACACACACACACACACACACACACACACACACACACACACACACACACACACACACACACACAAATTGACATTTGAAGCTGGTTTGCATCATAAAGTTTGCAAAATATGTGAGGAATTACTGTTTTCTTTTTCTGATCACCATAAATGTCGAGAAATATTGTTTTTTTAAGCTCATATACTTAACCCTTAGATGCACAGGTGGGGTCAAAAATGACCCCAGGGGTTGTTATTCTTCAACATCGTTAAAATGAAAAGTTGTAATATCTTCATATTCCAGGTATTCCTCAAAAAACATGTTTGTGACATGAGGCCATTTGCATTTTTATTTAGTTTTTCATAAATTTTAAGAAATTGCAGTTTTTGTATCACGACCCCACTCTTGCACAAGTGGGGTCAAAAATGGCCCCAAGCAGTTCCTATGGAATCTTCTGTGAAACTTAATTCTTAGCAACTCTAACAGTCCCACATACACATCTGATGTCATTTCACACATCTAATGCAACTTTGACTGTCAATACTGTCCCACTTACACATGTGATGTCAGCAGTCTCACCACCCTGGAGGTCATTTTACCCAGCAACATACATGTAAGTATTTTCTCCATTTATGAACTTCCATGGACAGATTATGATGAGTGATCAAATTAGTGATCAGATTAGCCTACTTTGTTGTTAGCCAACAGTATTGTATTTAGGTAGGTAACACAGAATTGTGTTCGCTAACAGTAGCCAATTGTATTGTTAGCTGCATCTATAATAATTTATAGTTTTCTGTGCATTCATTGTCCTTTCTAATGTTTTTTTTTTATATATATATCTAAAGTAACATTGCTGCTAGGAGACCAGCTAGGATCCCTGTGGACTTTGCCATACAAATGATCCGGGACAGATTGGATGACGTGCCAATCAGAGGCATTGGCTCAGAATGTGACATCTCAGATGTAGAGGACCCAGACTGTTGTCCCTCACTGAACAAGGCCAGTCAGACACAGAGGAGTCCTCTGATGAGTCCTCTGATGAGTCCTCAGAAGAAGAAATGGATATTGTGTCCAACAGAATGAGGCAAAAAAGGCAGAGTGACCGCCCAACCAGGCTAAAACACCACGGCACAATATTCCAGGTTGTCAGCCAGGGCCTGCACCTGGGTTTAGTACTGTCTCCCCAATAGATGCAAGGAAGCTGTTCGTGTCTGATAATATAATAGAAGAGGTGCTGATGGAAGTGAGAAGAACTGGGATGTACCAGTCTGTATGTTTTTTAGGAGTCCTCTGCATAACCCATCCGTCCTGGATCAGTTGTATGACAAGGTCCACAGGGATCCTCGCTGGCCTCATATCAGCCAGGTTACTTTAGATAAATAAATAAAAATATTAGAAAGGACAATGTTTAAAATGCACAGAAAACTATAAATCATATAACAATACTGTTGGCTACTGTTAGCGAACACAATACCGTGCTATCTACCTAAATACAATACTGTTAGCTAACAACAAAGTGCTAATCTGATCACACATTTTATCACTAATTTGATCACACATCATAATCTGTCAATGAAAAATAAGTTCATAAATGGAGATAATACTTACATGTATGTTGCTGTGTAAAAATGACCTCCAGGGCAGTGAGACTGCTGACATCACATGTGTAAGTGGGACAGTATTGACAGTCAAAGTTGCATCAGATGTGTGAGATAACATCAGATGTATAAGCGGGACTGTCAGAGTTGCTAAGAACTAAGTTTCATAGAAGATTCCATAGGAACTGCTTGTGGAAGAGTGGGGTAGTGATACAAAAACTGCAATTTCTTAAAATTTATGAAAAAAATAAATAAAAATGCAAATGGCCTGATGTCACAAACATGTTTTATGAGGAATACCTGGAATATGAATATATTAGAACTCTTTATTTTAAAGATCTTGAAGATAGCAACACAGTATAGTGCCAAAACACATTGATTTGAATTGGGGTCATTTTTGACCCCACTTGTGGAAGAGTGTAGGTATTGGTAGGTTGTGCATCCAAGGGTTAAGTACATTAAGTAATCTGATTACTTTGTAACTCGTTATGAGTGAGAGAGAGACTATATGAAGTTACATAGGCCATCAAAGGCATATTTGTCCTTTGATGTCCATTGATCCAAAAAGTCCGTTGATCTCCTGGCCACTTATAAAAGGCAGCGATTAAAATTTTCATTGTTCCTTCATCTTTGGTGTGTCGGAGTCTACCAGCGAACCTCAACCCTTAGCGACCCAGGATCTATTCAGTGTTTTTTGGATATTTCTTGGTTTTTTGCGACCCTTTCTGCCACAATGAGACCATCTACCATCTCTCTTGGTGCAGCGAGAACAGCGAACCTCCAAAGCCAACAGGTGAGACAAGTTGATTCAATTTTTAGGATTTGAAGACTTAGAACTGAATAACTGCAACTACAGAAATGCAACTTACAACTGCCACATCAGGTGTCTACACAACGTAGATCAGTATTACCGTAATTGCCGGTGTCGCCGTCGACTGTTTGCTTCACTACATCACGTTCGACGCCCCCGTGGGTCAATGCGCTGCAGAAAAATGACAGAAAAGTGTGAATATATTGCTGAAATAAGACATTGTATTGACGAGACATATATATACGTATAATATTTGGTCAGGAGAAACCACACTTCACAGGAGTGCTGCTCAAAAACCGGCATTTACTTCAAATTTGTTTGATTTTCCTGTTTTGTTTGTGCATACATTGAGTGTGTATTGTGTCTTCCTGTTGGCTCTACAGGAGGTGACGGCGGTCGCTCGTCCGCCGAGGAGGATCGCTATAGACATGTCCGGTCGGGACATAAAACTCCAGACGGCTTCCAACGCCTGGAAGCCCGGTGCGCGAAGGCCGGTCCCTGCGCTGGAGCCTGAAGCTCAAGCCACCGAGGTATTGACACAAGTTCACAAGAGAAACACACTAATATTCCTCAACACAATGTAACTGGATGTGCATGTGAGCAAGCGAACTGATCGAGGATCTCAGTTATTAACCAGTATTTTCTAATCCATTTCCCCCCAGGAGCTTCTTCGGAAACTCCGGAGCATTTTGAATAAAATGACTCCGGAGAAGTACGACTCCCTGTCGGCGCAGGTGACCGCACTGCCCATTACCAGCCTGGCGAGGCTTCAAGGGGTGGTGGAGCTGGTGCACGAGAAGGCCATCTCAGAGCCCAGCTTCGCCTCCACCTACGCCACACTGTGTGGCAGCCTTGCTGCTGTAAGTAGGACTGATTCATTTCTGGCTCAGAGGAAATGTCCATGTCCCTGTTGGTCTGCTCACTGTCTTTGTCCTGCATGAAAGACAACATACAGTTTGAGACCAGTTGGCGTCTTCCATGTTAAACGCCATCAGCGGTCCACTTCTTCTCCTCACCTCCACCTCTGTCTCTGGTTCACAGATCACCGTCCAGATGGACGATGGGAGCGGCTCCACTGTCAGGTTCCGCACCCTCCTCCTGAAGAGGTGCCGGGAGCTTTTTCAGGAGAAGCAAGGCGGCGCTGCTGCGTCGGTATGCATCGATTAAACTTCACTTTTTTTACTACAACTCTTGTAAAGACTTGTCTGAATAACTTACCAAGGCTAATATTAATATCTGACTCATATTACTTCTTGTTTTCTTCAGTCCACGGAGCCTGAGGGGGCTCAGCTGAAGGCCCGGAGACGAGCCCTGGGGAACCTCACCTTCATCGGTGAGCTCCTCAAGGCTCGGCTCCTGGGAGAGGCAGTAGTGGTCGGCTGCATGGACCGGCTCCTCCAAGACGCCACTGAGGAGTCTCTGGAGGGTCTGTGTCGGCTGACCACAACTGCCGGTCGGGACCTCGCCGAGAAGACCAAGGTGAGACTGAACAAGTGGATTTGTGGATTCAGCACAGAGGGTTTCTCTTTTGTTGTTATGAAGCAGAGAAACAAAAATTAACGTACGTCTCAACTACTCTGTGTTTGTTTTCCATCAGTCACAACTGGACAAGGTTTTTGAGGGAGTCAACAACCTCCTCCAGACCAAAAAGATGTCCTCCAGGGCCAAGTTTATGCTTTTGGACCTGGTAGACCTCAGAAAGGTGAGCGTTTGTTTACATATTTGCTGGAGTCTGAAGTCCTGCAAAGCTCATGCTTTACCCTCCATTGAGTCATTTTCTTGATTTCTTGAACTTCCTGAAACACAATATTTGTGTCCTGCTCACATTTTGATTGCTCGTCTACTTGAAGTCCAAGTCATGTTTAATTCATGATGAAACAAAGTGTGATTGGAGTCGATGCAACGTAAAACTAAAAAAACCCCAAACAGTGTTTTTGTGACATTACAGTTAGAAATATTGACAAATATTGAAAAGTTGGGAACATTTTCAGTCCTTAGAATTCTAAAGTGTGATTTCAATAGAGACCCTGAAGTCTGAGCAACATGAGCTGAATGTGCTTTGGTGTCTGAACTGAAACTGCAGAAAACGACGACTCATCAAAATCATTTGTTTTTCTCAGAACAACTGGGTCTCCAGGATCACTGAGCAGGGACCCAAAAAAATCTCCCAGGTCCACATGGCTGCTCGGAGGGAAGAGGAGGAGAGCCTCCAGAAAGCTCATCGACAGCTCTCCTCTGCCAGGGACATCCAGAGAGAGAGAGAGCAGAGGGAGAGAAAGGAGAGGGAGAGGAGGGAGAGAGAGGAGCGGGAGAGGAGGGAGAGAGAGGAGAGGGAGAGACAGGAGAGGGAGAGAGAGGAGCGGGAGAGGAGGGAGAGAGAGTGCAAAGAGAGAGAACAGCGAGGGAGAGAGCAGAGATATAGAGAATGGAGAGAGAGGAGACAGAGAGACACAGAGCAGCGAGAGTGGAGGGAGCAACGACAGCGAGAGATAGAGCAAAGAGAGCGAGAGCAGAGACAGCGAGAGATAGAGCAAAGAGAGAGAGAGCAGAGAGAGAAGGCAGCTAGAGAGAGAGCTGAGAGAGCGAGGCCAGCTGTTCAACGAATGGAGCGAGAAAGAGGAGTGAGAGCCAGACAGATGATCATACAAGTTCTGAGCGGCAGCAGAGAAAGAGAAGAACGAGACCGTCAGGCAAGACAGCAGAGAGACCAGCGCCTGAACATTCAAAAACTGTGCTTGAGAAGCTAGAATAAAGCTTTGCTTCTCAAAAATTCATGTTTCTCCTCTTGATCATTGGAAATAACACAAACTACACACTGATCCACAGGCTCAGTTACACTTTCTTTGCACACAAACGTGTATTTTTTTGCAGCTTTCACAGGATACTGGCGTTTTATATTGTCTAACTTCTCCTATATTCAAATCAAAGACTAAAGTTCCTGAGAAATAAGTGTGAAAGTTGGCGTTTTGTCTGCTGCAGTATTGTAGTCGTAGTGTTCATATATAGTCAAACTGGCTTTTCGACATTTCTACAGTCTAAATGTATTTAAACTGGGACACGACAGGGGCTGCTAATCTTTGTGGTTTGTCCTTTTGGACACATTCTTATTGTGGTAACAATGAGCCAAAGTGGGTGCAGATGGAGAAGCTCTCCTGTAGCTCCCTGTCCTTACCAGCTGTAATTGGTGCATCAATCCCATTACCTGCAAACATAACATTTAATAATCCTGTGGTTCATAATTCTGTTCAAATCTATTTACATTTTAGAAAACAGTTTGATTTCCAAGGTATGAGTCTCTCCAGCCCAATAGCATCAAACATATTTTTCCCACCTTCAATGCTAGATGTCACTTTCCATGCATGGCAAAGGCAGGGGCTGAAAATGCTTAAAGATCTTTATACCGAAAACCCATTTGCTTCTTTTCAACAACTATCTGTTAAATATAACTTACCCCCTTCTCATTTTTTTTTAGATACTTGCAAGTAAGGTACTTTGTTTTGACCTCCATCCCAGGGTTCCCAGACAAGCCACCCGATAACGTTATTGACGAGGTGATATCATTCAACCCAACAAAGAAAAAAGCCATCTCTCTAATGTGCTTGATTTCTGGTTTGCGGTCTCCTTCCATGTCTGCCATCAAAGAAGCTTGGGAGCAAGACCTTGAAGCTGCTATCAGTGAAGCAGACTGGACTAAATCTTTAGAGAAAATTAATTCATCCTCAATGTGTGCGAGACACTCTCTAATTCAATTTAAAGTGGTACACCGAGCTCACATTCCCAAATCTAAACTGGCAAGAATTTACCCTCACATCGACCCAACGTGTGACAGGGGTAAATCCAAGGAAGCCACTTTAATACACATGTTTTGGCTTTGTCCCAAAATACAACAGTATTGGGAGAGCATTTGTGAAGCACTTTCTTGTGTTCTCGGTGTTAAGGTAACAATGAATCCCCTCCGGCTCCTCTTCGGGGTCACTGGTGAGGGTTAGGACTACCTGTCGGGGGTCGGAAGCTCATTGCTTTTTCAACTCTGTTGGCCACTTGATCCTCTTGAAATGGAAAGATGCTGCCCCGCCTACCGTTTCACATTGGGTGAGAGACGTATTGTATCATTTAAAATTGGAGAAAATTAGATTTGTGTTGAGGGATTCTGAAAAGAAGTTCTATCAGGTGTCTATCAGTGCCTTTTCTGACTTTCTTTAACAATCCATCGACAAAGGTGCAGGAGGGATTCTTTACTCAGTATTCTGGCTGTATGACTCACTGAACGTCTATAATAATTGTGTTTTACAGGTTGTTTTGGGGTGTAAGTGACAGTAGGGGCAAGGAGTTTGTTGTTTGTGTGGGGTGGAGTTTTTTGTCTTTGTCTTTTCATATATAACTCTGAAAAATTGTAATTGTTGTTTCTATAGTTCTGTCCAAAAGTTAATAAAACATATTAAACACTAAACTGGGACACGACAGGACCCGACCCTGTTCAGCAGGGACGTGCTGAACATCCCAGCGTGGGCATGTGGACATTAGAGACATTTCTGTCTTTTGTAATCTAATTCTTCTCCGGCCAACTATGTCCTTTCTGGAGGACAATATGATCGTCACATCAGTGGCTACTCTTTGTAAAATAGTAGATCGTACAACAAAAAAATTACATGATAAGAACACTTTGTAATCATATATCACACACACACACACACACACACACACACACACACACACACACACACACACACACACACACACACACACACACACACGCACACACACACGCACACACACACGCACACGCACACACACACACGCACACACACACACACACACACACACACACACACACACACACACACACACACACACTTGCTTAGCTCCATGCCGTTTCCTGTGATTCACTGATTCTCTTAGATTCTATTTCTTGGAGACAAGCGGCAATAACGAAGAACTGAGGCTGACATTTGTTGTCAACATTTAGGCATGAAAAAAACAAACAGGAAATTGTTTATTCTAAGCGTATTTATTGGAGCGGCTGACGCTCCCCTGCAGGGGGGTCCAGCTAGACACACATGAAACACATCAAATATGCTCCATTTATTTGTTTTTTTACATTCAGGTCAGAGGAATTCAGAGAAGGTATTGATAGAGGACAGCAGCATGGAAGAGGGTTCAGAGCGTAGACGTTCCAGGAGAAACAGGAGGGGATGTGTGCGTGTGTGTGTGTGTGTGTGTGTGTGTGTGTGTGTGTGTGTGTGTGTGTGTGTGTGTGTACATTGGCTTGTTGACACACACTCCAGCTCCCAGGCATGTTGCTTCCCCAGCCACAGTGAGTTGACACGTGGTTCTACGTTGTGTGGTTCACACACACTTCTTTACATTTTACACCCCGACTGGTCAGCCTCACATTTGGTCTTGTTTTGAATGTATTTATGTCGATATGTTCTTCTGGGTTTGTCTTCCACACACGTGAACCTGCAAACTGGACGAGCTGGAGAAGAACCACGAGGCGGAGGTTCATCCAGACACACCCGCAGTAGCGACACGCCAAGTCCGCTTGTGGACACATGAGTGCGTCGGAGCTTTGTGCTTGCGGGACCAGTTTTTTATTTTTTATTTTGTTGTTGTCATTACAAGACAGCAGGACTCACATGAAGGTGTGTCTGAGCTGCATTGTGGGTAATGTAGGCGTGAGAGAGGAGAAAACCTGCAGGGGCATGTGCTCTGCTCCTTGGAGAAAAAAACAACAACAGAACATCCATCAGTCCACTAAACAGCGTCCCGATGCATCTGTGATTCAGCACAATAATGCTAACCGCCTTGTGTGCACGCTGACATTTAACGCCTTCGTCGTCGTTCACATGATCTATTGGGCCGATTATGGAACTGAAACAGTGACAGAGAGAAAACCCAGTCCCTCCTAATGAACATGTTCTATTAATGAGATGAGCTCCATCCCTCCATCCCTCCATCCCTCCATCTGTCCGTCCACCCGTCTCTCTGGCCACTCATCTCACCGTCATCCCTCTCTCGCTCGGCCAATCGATACCTGATGTCAGGATGAGGTAAGTGATGACCTCAGAGTCATTAAGTGATATGATAGGCTGACACAGTGCCATCAGCGGCCGCCGCTGGAAATGGATGGACCCCAGACACCCTGGGTCGTATTTCACTGCTCTCTCTCTCTCTCTCTCTCTCTCTCTCTCTCTCTCTCTCTCTCTCTCTCTCTCCCCCCAGTGAGGATCTCGTATCTCCTGCAATAGAAATGGATTTTCCCCCTGCAGACCACACAGGGCTGATTCATATCTGTATTGATTTAGATGAGGAGATGAACTGAATGGGATGAAATGAGATCGGCCTCGGAAATAAATTAGAAATTAATCAAATTGATCTGTTCAAGATACACACGTCGAAACAGTTATATATAAATATATATATAATCTATTCAGTTGCGACGGAGGGGGGGAGAGACGTTGCGACGGCGTCGGGTTTTAATCTGGAATGAATTATGGGATGGTTCGGCTGGAGCCGTCATGACTCACCTCGGAGAGATGAAGGTCGTCGTCACAGTGAGAAATGTGGTCACGCAGCCGCCGCACGTTTCCGGGAATGCGCCCAGCTGCTTTCTGCGCTGGTTTCGGCTGCTCGTCTTACCGGTCCCTTACTGGAATTCCTCCGCCGATGATGAATCAGGAGCAAAGGAACTGGTGAACTGGATCAAATTAGAGCGCAGAGCAGGACAAATGAGGCTTTTGTTTGAAACCCAAACCCTGTGCTCTGGTTTCAGACGCTGCAGGCCCATCCATCCACCGTGGCCCCTACCCTTCACCGCCGGCATCTAAAAACAACAAATCAGCAGCTTCTCACTATTTATTTTAGCGGTGAGGAGAGTCTCCAGTCCTGCTCTGGGAGACACTTGGTGTGTGTGTCTGTTAAAAATACCCTCTAGAAGCCACTTAAAATTTACAAAACAGAAACATGGGCTGGAAAGTGGTGATATAGTGGAGTTTAGCACAGCCCAACATAACCTCTGACTGCTGCCTTGCCATAGAGCTGTACAGAAGACAAAATGACATAATGTTTGGGTCAGTAGTTCCTCTATATATCGTGTCACGTTTCCTGCTGGAATCCTACAACTCGACAGAGTGAAACGACCATTAACGTTAATAGTAATGAAAACACAATGGCTTCACTTAACGGCTGTTGACAATCTGAGATAATGCTCATCTTTTCACCGGAGCCATCAATATGTGTATCCGTCTGGTAACAACACGTTGAAACGGTTGCCGGCAGGTCCTGCCCTGCCAGATCCCAGATCAGCGTCTCAAATCGCCCGAAATCACCAAAGAAAGAGTTCAAGTGTGGCAGTAAAACGCTCATTATGACACAGACACACATCCGCCTCTCGACCGGAGGAGGAAGTGAGGGTGAATGGATGCCATTATGGCGTGTGTGTGTGTGTGTGTGTGTGTGTGTGTGTGTGTGTGTGTGTGTGTGTGTGTGTGTGTGTGTGTGTGTGTGTGTGTGTGTGTGTGTGTGTGGTGTGTGTGTGTGTGTGTGTGTGTGTGAAGGCAATTGATGCACTGGCGTTCGATGTCATGTTTCTACCATTTGTCTCCCTTGGAAACAGTGAGAGAGAGAAAGACAGGGAGGGAGAGAGAAGAGAGTGATAAAGACAGAGAGAGAGAGAGAGAGAGAGAGGGAGAGAGAGAAAGAGAGTGAGAAAGAGAGAGAGAGAGAGAGAGAGAGAAAGAGAGAGGGGAGGAGAGACAGAGAGAGAGGGAGGGTGAGAGAGAGAGAAAGAGAGAGAGTGAAAGAAAGAGGGGGGAGAGAGAGGGGAGAGAGAAGAGAGGGCAGGAGAGAGAAAGAGAGTGAGAAAGACAGAGAGAGAGAGAGAGAGAGAGAGAGAAAGAGAGAGGGGAGAGAGACAGAGAGAGAGGGAGGGTGAGAGAGAGAGAAAGAGAGAGAGTGAAAGAAAGAGGGGGGAGAGAGAGAGAGGAGAGGGAGAGAGAAAGAGAGGGCGGGAGAGAGAAAGAGAGTGAGAAAGAGAGAGAGAGATAAAGAGAGAGAGAGAGAGAGAGAGAGAGAGAGAGAGAGAGAGAGAGAGAGAGTTAAAACCCCAGAGGAAACAGGAGGACATCTGGACCTGTCTCTTTCACTCTCCTCCTCACTTTCCTTTCTTCTTCCTCCTCCTCTCTCACACATCCTCTGATTTGCTCCTCCTCCTCCTCCTCCTCCTCCTCCTCTTCCCTTTTTATCATCTCCTCTCTCCCTGCCACTCTCTGGGGGCTATCAATCACGGCTGCCATGATGGCGCTGGCTGTAGGTGTCATGCCGACGGCAGATGGCTCTTTATCGCTGGAGCCCCGGCCTCTCCATGACAACCGCAGAGAGCAGGAAGTGACACATCCAGCCGAGTGGAGAGAGATTCGTCTGGACAGGAGACCCACTCACACATCCGCGGGACCCAATAACACAGATGAGAGGCTGAGGCGGCGAGGGCCGGGCCTGCAGCCGGCGGCCATTAAGGCGCTTCTATTGTCTCACTTCTACCTTGGTTAGTGTTGCTGTGGAAGGCGTCAGGCTGTCAACGCTTTTAATTCCACTCATTATACAATCATACCACTGTGAACATGTTTTGTTGAGTCCTGCCTCTTCAATAAAGATCAAGGTTGTTTTTTTTTATTTCACCTCATGAATGTGTCTGGATGGATTCACTGCATGTGTGCAGTCTGCATGTTCTCTCCGACGATGGCTCCTTGTATTTGCTCGCTATTGGGTCACGACACGTCTTCAACCGACGGCACACCGTCACGACGTTCTGCTCAAATGACGTCTCCAGAACGAGCTGCGGAGATCTTCCAAACCAGGAAACAATCTCAAACTTGTTCATATTTCATCAAATATATTGTATTTGATGTAGAATGTTTTCTACAAGTATCTGTTTGAACCGAGAATGAAAAGTCTTTGAAATTCACTCTTAAAGAGAATTTCAAAACCTGCTTTTTAACATTTGTGACTTTCTGAATGAATGAATTAATCTTTATTTCAAATTGAAAAATAGAAAAAGAAAGTAAGAAAGAAAAAACATTTAAATGAATTAAAAAAACACAATCCACAATCCACTGAGAAAAAAGAGACCAAAATGGCACCAAACCTCACAGGATAATGTAAAAAAAAAAAAAAAAAAGCGTATTAGATAGGCTAAAAAAATAATTAAAAGAAAGGTTAAAGCTTTCACAATCACATTGTACTGTTGTCCTGCAACAACAACAAAAAATGTTTTTTACAAAAAAAACAAAAACAAATGATGTGTCCAGAAATCTTTATTAACTGACAATTAAAAAGATTTTGTTTCCCCTGAAATAAAAAAAATCTAAAAATATCTTGTTGAGTGAGTGAAATCTTCTGGTGAAGAGAGCAACATTTTTTTTTTTTTTAAAAGACATGTTTGCTGAAAATGGTTGTAAATTCTCACATCATTTTGATCTTGATGACGCTGGAAGGTTTTTATTTTGGTAAACAAGCCGACAAGGTTACAGCTCATCCCTTTGTGATGTTTGTGTTTATTTAGACGCGGGCAACACGACTGGAAATCTGAATAAAGAAATGTCAAACTCTTCTCACCTTCAGATGACCTGACCCCCCCGTCTCGCCCGTCTCCTGCCAACTGTCCCCACATTCGTGTCTCGTCCTGCTCCACAGGTTTTCTCATGCCATCAACACATTCAGCACGCGGCCGCCACCATTAAGCGGGGGCCCGCCGTGGTCGCCGCGGCCCCCGCCGTCGGGTGACTCGTCGCTCTCCGATGATGTCGAATTCTCGTCCCGCGTGACGCCAAAAACCCCCACCTGGGTGCTCACGTGCAGCCTTTAAACGGCGGGATCCTCAACTTCTTCTCGCCGTTTTAATCACCTCTGGAAACGCCAAGCTGAGAAAAGCTTCTGATTTCTGCTTGTAAATGTGACGTCAGGTTTCTTTTCAGTTCTCCTCAACAAGAGGAATAAGTGAAAGATCAAGTGACAGAGATCTGAGATGAGATGATGAATTTAAAGCGGGCGGAACCATTTTTTTAAGCATCAGAATTGAATTAAGGTTTTTATAAATGTGATCCAATGTAACTCCAGATCCACGCTCCGTCTACAGTCTACAGTCTCTTCAGCTGGTTTGGTGGCCTGAAGGTAAGACATCAACATCAACATAAATAATAATAAGAACATCAATAGTTTCTTAGTGAAATCTGACCTTTTTTTTTTTTTCCATTCAAAAAGAAGGGGGAAATAAATAAAGTGGGGAAAACACCTGGAACATGCAGGACAGCAGAGCATTATTAAACATTTCTGAGTGGGAACACACACACACACACACACACACACACACACACACACACACACACACACACACACACACACACACACACACACACACACACACACACACACACACACACACACACACACACACACACACACACACACACACACACACACACACACACTGAAAGGCCCCAAAAATCCAAACAGGACTCAAACTTCTCACTATGAAGCACAAGTGGCCCTAGTTGTATAACTGCTCTCTATAACTGTGGATCAGATGGAATTTATTTATCAGTGTCACTCAGATCAGCGCCGTCTGTCTTCCTCCTCTCGTCGAGCGGCTCAGAATCTGCAGACGAGCAGCGTCCCTCGCTGGAAGCTGCGTGGCAAAAATTGGATTGAGTTCATTTTTTTTTCTTTTAATGTAGATTTCGTCTCCCCAAACTGATTCGATGTCTGGATTCTTATCCAGACCGTGTTGAGTGTGGCGGGCAATAAGGCCGGATATTCCCTAATCTGGACAAATCGTCAACCAGTTGGCTGGCAGAGCAAGAGGCTGGCAAGACAATGAGAAACAACGGCTCCAAACAGGAAGCTGCTGCCAGCTGAGAGGAGATCCACCGCCCAGCGAGGAGTTTCCCTCGCCGGCTCCGTTTAGCGGAAACACGAGAAACAACAAGTGCGATCGCTTCGTTTACAGCTTCAGATAGCGGCCACAGTGTTTACGTTGTGGGCAGCGAGTCGCGCCCGCCTGTGTCTCCTGCTGCTTGAGACGAGGTTTTCATGAAAATCATGGGATTTTGTGTCATTTTCACATTTTCAGAGGGACTTTTGATGGAGAGACGTGGGGGGAATGGGCTTTTTTTTTTTTACTTTTTAATTCCTGGAAGGAGAAATTAGGGTAGAAGATGAGACTACATATGATGTGTGTGTGTGTGTGTGTGTGTGTGTGTGTGTGTGTGTGTGTGTGTGTGTGTGTGTGTGTGTGTGTGTGTGTGTGTGTGGGGGAGGCGGCTGGTGGATTTCACGTCCCACTTCCTCCAGCAAGGCGATTAGGCCCGACGTCTGTCTCTCTCTCTCACAGACACACACGCACGCACGCACGCACGCACGCACGCACACACACACACACACACACACACACACACACGGAGGCTCAGAATTACTACTCATGTGAGGAGGTTCCATTGATTTTTAACCCCTCCAGGCTGCCGTAGACGGTTTAAACACACCACATACATGCAGTCATATTATGGCCATTTATTAGAATCACAAAGACGCAGCAGCCGCCACCATACTGCCTCTAAACCCAATGTCTCTCATGACACACTCGTTGTCGACGTGATTCTGCGATCCAAAACATCTCAACATTTCACATTTTCAACAAAAGGGAAGGCTGTCAAGTGACATTGTTTGTGGGAAGGAGGATTTCGAAACAAGCAATATCAGAAATGTAGCAGTGGTTCTTTTGAGACAGGTTTTTTTCCCATCCCCCCGCTGACTTGAGTCTCCATGGGTCAATGTGCAATCAGACTATACGTCCTTATAGAATAAAACAAATCAAAAGCGCTACACTTGTGACTACATTGAATTAACTACAGTTGAATTCCTGAAGACATATTGGACTGTAGAACTCTACTGTAAATACTTCAACACCTACATTCACCTTGTCTTCAGTATTAGGTTTGTCTTCACAAAGACGAGGAGTCCCTATAATGAGAGTGCACACACACACACACACACACACACACACACACACACACACACACACACACACTGGTGTCTGGCTGTCAGGTCATGTTTTGTCAGCAGCTCCAGTGGGAGAGGCCATTTCTGATTGCTGGCCGGAGTGGACGTGCACACGCTCTCTCTCTCTCTCTCTCTCTCACACACCCACACACACACACACACACCCCCCCCAAACCCATATAGCCACAAAATCAGCATCTATACAAATACTTAAGTTTTATTAAAACAAAAAAACAAACATCTTCTCCAGTGTGGACTGGTGGCATGTAATGACCACCGCGGCCTCTAGGGGCCGCTGGCAGGCCTCTCAGACTACTGTACGCCCTTGCACCTTCTTTCACTCACCTTATGTTGAAAGGGATCTGATCAGTCACTGGAAAACACTGATGCATTTTTTCCCCCCTAAGTCAGCCACTCTCACGCAGCTTCCAGCTTCGCCTGGAGTCGTTATTTTATTCCACTACGTGAGTCACGCTGCCGTACGACCTCGGGCATATCTACCCTTTAACTGTGTAAGCTGCTGAATCATGTGCTGTGATGTAAGCTTCAGCATCCATCTTCAGGCCTCCAGGCCTGCTTACGTTATTAGCGGAGTGGCGCTGAAAGGGAGACGCTTCAGTGTCTCAATTCAAAGTAAAAGGTTATTAAATGAAACAGGAATTTGTCAGCGAGCGGCTTCAACATGATACATGTCAATGTTTATTTTTACATTTTGTCATAAATGAAAGTAGTGAACAAGATCACATCGTCGTTGAGCTTAGATATTCCACATAACAGTGCTCTTTCTCTTGCCCCTGGTTTACACCAGCATTTACAAAGTCATGTCACTTCTTGATCTCACAACAAATAATTGAATTCATTCCACCTTGTGTTGATTTTAAAAGTCCTGTCATTTTGAATTTGGAGCGCATGAACGCAGTGCATGGAAACACCTCATTTCACTCTCTCGATGAAAAAACAACGATAAATTGCATCAGTCTGATAACTTTGAGGGCTTCTCAGCTCTGTGATTGTGAGAACTGTGAATCCGGTTGAAGATCTCATAAAACCCCTTTGATTCAAGATAGAATCTTCTCTGCAAGGTTGGAGAACGCTCCGCTTGGAAGAAAACAAGACGAGGAAAAAGCATTTCTTGATCTGCAAACTCAAGTGCTCAGAACATTTCATCACTTTACACTGAGGTGGAGCATGGTGGAGGCAGCATCATGCTCCTGGAGTTGCTTCAAAGTGAAATTGAGCTAAATGGGTATTGGGAGCTCATGTTTCCCGTCAAGATATTTAGATTGGTGTGAAGGAATTCCTACAACTACAGACCCAGAAAGAAATAACGACTCATGAGTACATTTGGCCTGAACTTCACCGACGTCAATGTTTTGCTTTAAAGTACACGCCCGTAAAAATAATTCCACATCTTTGGTCAGTTAACTTTAATGTGATTCCTTGATTTCTGCTTCCAGGAGTTGCAGCCTCAAGCTTCCCGGTCAGTCGTGTGAAATGACGAGACGCAGGCTGAGAGTTGGTTTCCTAGGCGAATATCATGATTCACTTTTATTAAAAGCATCATAGCTACAATTCATCATACATGATGTCTCCAAAAAAAACAAAAAAAAAAACAAAAACAAAAAGACACACACCAAAATAAGAGGAAAAAAAACATTTACATGGTATGTCTGTAAACTTCAAGGCTAGATAAGAATTTTGAGGTAATGCTCTTCAGCTTGCTGGCTAAAAGTAACAAAATGTCCATTTTTTTTCAAGAAAAGTAGCTAAGTAATAAAGGTACCTGATTATTTTAACTCTTTAACACCAGTGCATCAACAGGAACAGAGTGAGACAAAATTGATTGCAGTACTTATTTGTCATCATTTACAGTTTTAGTTTGTTTTCTATTCATACGACACTTGTGGTTATTCATATAGTGTGTGTGTGTGTGTGTGTGTGTGTATGTGTGTGTGTGTGTGTGTGTGTGTGTGTTGGGAGAGTAATGTTGGAACATTCAAAAGCTGCCTTGGTTATTGCTGTCTCAGCGTTGAGAGGAGACTGGATCTTTGACGGGGAAGGTGTCTTCCAGCGTGATCCGTCCCTCTCTGCATCTGCTGGGCTGGCTGTGATAGCAAAATGTTAAAACGACCTGGCCACAGTGTGTGTGTGTGTGTGTGTGTGTGTGTGTTTGAATGGACTTTCAAATATTTGAATCACTTGCAGTGCTTGATTTATCTCGGACACTTGAACTGGCCTCGGGGGGGAATGGAAACAAATCAAGCACCGCCCGCACTTTTCAAGTATTCAAAAAAAGAAGAGACAAAAAAAACCAACCATCTAACAACTTTATCTGCGACCAGAGTTGTACTTCATAGAGGAACTAGTGAAAATCCAACTCCAATGAAAACGTGTGGGCCAGGCCTGGTGTCAGTGTGTGTGACTAGAGCAACAGTCTTTAAAGAGAAGATCACGAGGGAGCAGCACTTGGTCTGAAACTAGCGGGTGTGAAGGGAAAAGAAGGGAAGGAGATGTTTTTGCGGCGGCAGCGACCGTGGACAGCGGAATAAGAGGACAAGACAACCATCTCATGTGCCTCTTGTAAAAGAATAAACCTGAAACATCACATTCCTGTGTGGACTGCCGCTCTGAATCCATTCACAGACGCCTCCGGACGAAGGAGGCCGGCCCGGGTGGCACGGCGCCGGCCAATCAGGAGGCCTGGCGGGTGGCAGACCCAGCCCGCCTGCCACCGCGCCGCACACACCGGCCGCCTCCACAGCTGGAGGCCGGATCCAGACGTGGCAGAGGAAAGACTCGAGACTGGTATTCAGTGTGGGACTGGGGTTAGAACAGTATTACACACACACACACACACACACACACACACACACACACACACACACACACACACACACACACACACACACACACACACACACACACACACACACACACACACACACACACACACACACACACACACACACACACACACACACACACACACACACACACACACACAGCTGGGACGAGCCCTCCCAGAAACAGTCACATGACAGAGAAGGTTGGGGTGTGTGTGTAGTGGTGGCCACCCGAATGTCTGTGTGTGTGTGTGTGTGTGTGTGTGCAGCTCATGATCAATGTATGCGTTGGAATATGAGTGTTTGTCGTCAGCAGTGTGAGGCTGAGCTTTCCGGCCCGCCTGGTTTGGGATTCCTCCTCAAGTCTAAATGGTCTGATATGTGAGAACTTAAAACGAGAAGCCTGCTCTGACACAGAACGGCTCGATCAACTACATTACCCACAATTCCTTTTCTTTCGCAGCAGCTTGGCCAGACAGACAGATCAGCTGTAATGCCGTTTCTTCGCAGCCGAGAACTGGCGGAAGAAAGAAGCGTCTTCTCCTCGCCGCTGCCAACAACCAAAACGGTCCGTATGAAGAAGACGGAGGCAAAAATAACAAGACTTGATAGCTGAAAGCAGCAATAATAATAATAATAATAATAATAATAAAACTATTGGAACCTTGTGAAGTCCTATTTGAGGGATTGTGAGAGAAGCGCACGGAGGCCGACCAGAGAGAGAAACAGTCTATAAAGAAGAGGCGAGCTCTGGGCGAGCGGCCGCCAGCATTTTCCCTGACTACACTATCCATCAGAGAGATTTAACTTAACACAACACACACCTCGTCCTCTCTGACGCATAGTCAATATACCTGGCCAAATAATACACAACAAATGGTGAAAGAGAAATCATCAACGCAAAAGGAAGAAGAAAAAAAAAAACAACAAAAAACAAAAACAGGATTCATAATAGTTTGGATATTTCTGGTGGAGGCGTGTAAACGTGGCAGTGAGGGGGGGGGAGGGGGGGGGGGGGGGGGGGGGGGGGGGGGGGGGGGGGGGAGGAGGTCAGAGGTGAGGAAATGTCCAAGGCCAGTCAGTTTTGTGTTTTATTTCAGTCACTTGTGTCCTTCTGAGGAGACGCCGCTTTCTCCTCCTCCTCTCCCACCATCCCTCCATCCTCCACGGCCGAATCCTCAGCCTCGCCCCTCGCCTCGCCCTCCGCCGCTCCCTCCCTCTCCTCCGCCAAGTCACTCTCTCCCCCGCCATCCTCATCCTCATCCTCCTCTTCGTCGTCCTCCTCTGCCGGGGCCCTCGCCGCCGCCTTCTTGTCCGCCTCCTCGTTCCTGGGGGGGTTGGGGGTCATGATGCTGCCCCCCAGCGCTCCGGCCATGGCGTTCTGCAGCTCGGCCAGGGTGGAGGCGGTGGGGAAGCCCGACAGGCTGAGCGCCCCGAGGCCTGGAGGGAGGAACATGGAGGGGTAGAGGAGGCCGGGGGCCATGGTGGAGAGAAGGAAGGGGTTGAAAGCCAGAGAGTTGGCGGACATGCCGGCGGCGGCCAGCAGGGCCGCGGGCGTCGCCGTTGATGGAGGCCTCGGCCGACGAGTCGGCGGCCGACATTTGGGCGTCGTTGTGCGACTTCATCTTCTCTGCACCGCCCTCGCCTTCCCGCTCCATCCTCTTCTTCTTCGCCTTCTTCACTCCTTCCTCACGCTCCTCCTCCTCAACCTCGCCGCCCTCTCCTCCCTCTTCGTTCTCCTCCTCCGCCCGCTTCCTCTTGGACGTCTCCGTCTCCTCGCCCTCTCCGTCCAGCGTCCCGTTGGTGTTGCCCGCCGCCGTGGAGACGGCGGAGTTGGAAGCGGCGGTGACGGCCGCGGCCGTCGCCAGGTTGCCGCCGAAGAGCCCGCCGAGGCTGAACATGTTGGGGAGGGCGGCGGCCATGTTGGGCAGGCCGCCCATGCCGGGCAGCATGAGGGGCAGCATGGAGGCAGCGGCGGCGCTGGCGGCAGCCTGCTTGGGATCGGTGGGAGGAGGGAAGGCCATCAGACCAGCAGCCAGCTGGAGAGACTGGAGGCTCTGGAGAGAAGACAGATCCATCCCACCAAACAGGCTGTTCAGCAGCAGAGGGTTGATGCCTCCTGCAGGGACACACACACACGCGCACACACACACAGGGTCAACATTGAGCTCTCTGACCTTTACTGCACAAAAACATCAAAGTTAGAACCCCCCCCCACACCACTGAATCTCTCCAGGCTGTTGGTTCCTGTCATCAATATGAACGTTCAGAAGACATTTTGCTCCTGCAGACTGATAGAAGCTACTAGTGACTGATACATCAACCACAATGGAAGCACATCCAACTCAGGCTTTAATAAAAGTCCTTTAAAAAATTGGAGTCGGGACGTTCTGAATTTGGTAAATACACCAGCAGACCTTGAGAGAACTCCTAATAAAATGTTGTGATCCCACAGTATTGACATGCTCATCATCCAGGTCAAATTCAAAACAATCCTTCATGAATTGAAGTGCTCTTGTCTCCAGCTCAAACTGGTTTATCTGTCCAGGTTCTGGTTGCTCCGCCTGTGATGAGCTGGATGCTTGGCTGCATATGTTCTCGCCTCACAGTGACACTTTCTCCATTTTGGACCCGATGTGGAGTTTGCATGTTCTCTCATGTGGGTTAAATCTGAGTACTCCCGTTTCTTTCCACAGTCCAAAAACATGTGCTTTAACGATTAAAATGAGATGAAACAAGTTGAAAAGAAAAAAAAAAAAAATATATATATATATAGAACAAAACAAAAATATTATAAAAAAGCCAATTTCAATATACTGTGAGGTCAACTAGTGATTCTAAACTGCCCGTTGATGTGAAGGTGATTGGCTGCTAGAGAAACGCCCGGAGCAGGAGGAGGAGCAGGAGGAGCTCACCTGCAGAAGAAGCAGCAGAGGCCAGTGATGCCTGTGCAGCCTGAGCTGCTGCTGCTGCCTGTGCGGCGGCAGCAGCCTTGGCGATCTCAGACTTGGGCCGACGCCCTCGACGACGGGTGCCCTCCTCCCTGACAACCGGGCCGGTCAGGAGGCGGTCAAACATGGCTTCTGGGAGGAATCCCTGCATGAACGAAGGACTTTGGTTAATTATGCAGAAAGTTCGCAACAGAACGTCAAAGCTGATGGTTTTGATAAAGTGTTGACGGCCGTTATCTGATGGTCTACTGACCGACTGTTTGACGATGTCTGTCCAGTCCGGAGCGATGGAAAACTCCGGGTTCTCCAGTAACCACCTGGGAAGCTCCTTCATTGGTGGAGCCATGGCTCCGCCCATCTTCAAAACAAAACGGCATGTATTTTTTATTTTGGATTCGGGTAGAAACAAAACAATCCAGACTGTGACATTAGACATTTTGGATGTCTGCAGTTGTGAGTGGCCACCTTTCGTCCATTTCGTCTGTTGACCACGGGCACCCTCTCATCCCCGGTCAGGGTGTTGATGTCGATCTTGTTGGGGTTCCGACAGCGATGGCGCTTCTGTTTAGGCTTCGAGAACTGAGAGAGCATCACGTCCTCGCTCTTCTGTAAAAAAACCAAAACAAAGGTAGGTGTGAGAACTTGTGGCTCCGGGGGGGAGAGCAGGAATTATTAATGGGAAATTTCCATGAGGAGATAATCTGTCTTAAGCTCTGAACGTGTACAACAGTAATGAAATAAAGGTGAAGATGAAGGGGAACTACTAAGTAGGAATTACTGGTGTGAATCCAGCCATGTCCATGGTGTAGGTCGGGTGCTGCCTCAGCCACTCTCCCAGCTCTTTGTTGGAAACCGCTGGCTCCTCTTCCTCCAGACTGCCAGAGGCAAGAGATCTGGCACTGGGACTTTGTTCGGGGACGGCGACAGGTCTGTGGGCACGGGGAGCCTCCTGCACCCCCTCCACACCCGAGCCCTTTGCCCCGTCAGCATCGTCCTAAAACACACGGGGAGAACGGTCACATTCATTTGACCCATGGACATCTGCGGTGGAGAAAACGCGTGACTGTTCCGCTACACACCCCTCCTGCTCTCTTGTTGCTCATGAACAGCAGCTCCAGGCCTCCACATTTTTCCTGCGGCCACGCCGAGACTCCTTTTCATGAGGGGCAGGTCAGCCTCCAGCGAGCCATTGGCTCGGTGTGCAGAGGGCGGAGCTTGCTGCAGCAGCTCCATCTGGGCCTTGAGAGAAGGGTTTGTCACCAGAGCGCTGGGGAAGCCAGCCAATGACGGCGAGGCCTTGTGGTGATGATGCATGCCCTGATGAGCGAAGAAGACTTCAGTGAATAAACTTGACGACGGGCATTTGAAAAGCTTTGTTTAGGATGTGCTGAGCCAACGGGAGCACCTTGGTCAGGTCTATGGCCTGATTCTGGGACTCTGCAGCGGCATGGCTTTCTCTGAGCTGAGCCACCATCTCCATCAGGTTCCGCCTCTTGGGCTGCCCGTTCCGCCTCAATCTCAATCTTCCTCCTCCTCCTCCTCCTCTGTCGAGGCACCGTCAGGCTCAGAGCATCCATCCTGTAACATACAGGTCAAGTTACGGTGGCAATCCTTTAAAGACCTCCTGAAACAATTGTCTCATCCAGAGTCGAGGGCATGTGTCTATAGACTAGTGGAGAAAAGGAGGTTTTATTTGCTACGGTCGTTAAACTGACAGCGGGCCTAACTCGCATCTACTGTGAAGTCTTATCGACTCTCTGAACGTGTGTCGATGAGCACAAACACTCACGTGGACCTGTGGCGATAGTGTTTTATCTTCGCTGCCACTGTACGCCGTGTGGATGCCGGCCATCGTCAGCTCGGCCAGGCTCCGCCTCTGCAGCGGGCTCTCCGTCGCTGTGGCGATGGCGGCTGCGGTTGCCGTGGAGCCGTGCCCCGGCAACAAGTTGCTCGGGAAGTCAAAGATATGGCGTCTGTTGACAGGCCACTTGCCCTTCAGGACAGCCTCACAGATGTTATCCATCCTGTTGATCATCACTCGGTCCTGCGGAAGGAGACGGAGATTAGTTATTGGAGCAGTTCTGCCTCAGTCCCGCTTCAATAAACCACACAGCTCACTGTGGAAATCCAGGCCTTTTCATTTGCCATTGTACAGAACTAAATGTAAATTTATTGCAGAATCATTTTAACATTGAAGCGGATTCAGTTTCAGCCTGTGATTCATCAGCATTAACGTCGGAGCCGGGTTCAAACCACCAGGGACAGGCTTCATTTCTTCCTCCTCCCTCCGGCACACAGGCCGTGACGTTAGCAAGGAAAACAAAATGTCTCTCATGGTGTCGTAACACGCCAAACAATCTCCCCGCAGATCAACAGAAGCCCTCTGTCTCCGGGCCTTTTCTGCTGAAATTTCCAGGCCGTCTTCTCTCTCTCTAATAATTCTCCCTCCCCAGCAGTGGCTTGCAGGATCAGCCAGAGGTCCAATTCTTCTAGCTCCGGACACGCTGTTGCTCCCACTTCCAACACAAAACTCAAACTGTTTTACATTATTTCTGCTGAGTCGGCTACTGTCCAGTTAACACTTGGACACATGTTTGATATTAAACGCGGTTCAAAGTCCGAAAGCTTTTTTCCCCCCCGATAAGAATTTACTATTGGGCTGGATTTGATTATTTATGTGGCCTATTAAATTTAACAAGACAGTGTAAATGCTTATCACAGCCCGACGGAGCTTAGATTGTTAAAATGTTTACTGCAAAAGGAAAAATAACTGCAGACAGTTTGGAACAAAATTATTTAACAAGTTATGAGTTAAAATGGAAAATCTATATAGGTTTGACTACAGTTTTAAAAATGTAATGCTGGCTGCATAATTCTCTTGTCTTTATGTACTGACATGTGGCCCAGCAGAGGCAGAGTGTGGGGACATGGTGCAGTTGTAGTGCCGCTCCTCTCTTTACCCCACCACCAGCATCCAACTCACTTTTGGCCAGAAGGAGAAGGCGAAGGTGCGGTCCTGTAAGGCCTGCAGCGCCGAGGTTTCCGGCAGATCGTCGGGGCAGAATCCGTCTCTGGTTTCGTCTCGGGCCGACGTGCTCAGAGACGCGATGCTCTCCTCGTCGAAGTTCTTCTGCTCCGACGCGGCGCTCGCTGTGCAAAAGGAGGAGGGAACGTCAGGCTGCACCTCTTAATTAAAAAAAGCTCCCAAACAGTCGTCGAGGGATCTCAACTCATTTTACTCTCTCGCCCCTGGAACGGAGGCTCATTAAAGCAGTGACGAGTCAGGAGGGGAAACACCAGAAATAGGTCTGTGACTGAGAGTGGGGTCAGCAAGGAGGAGGCGGCCAGCAAGCAGGGCAAGTTAAATAAGCCGTGAGATACTTGGCCCGTCGCAAATTGGAAATATCGGTGACTTCAAATTCTTCCAAGCAAAGACCCCAGTTAATAGACTGCTTACCTTCGGCCTGCGAGGATTTCTCAGACTTGTCGTCTTCATCCAGCCTCTCCTCCTCTTCCTCCTCCGGGCTCTTCACCGTCTCTGCAGACTTTGGAGATTTCGGAGAGTCCGGGTTCTCCCTCTCCTCTCCATCTTGCTCCTCTGCAGGCTTGTTGTCGCCCTGTGCTTTAGAAGGAGAGTCCGGAGGTCCCGGGAGCTCTGCGCTCGTCTCCTTGTGGTCGCCGGCAGAGTCCACGTTGGTCTTCTCTTCTGTCAAATCTTTGTCTTGATCACTTTCCGTCTTCAAAGTCTTGTCTTCATCTGCACTTTGTTCCTCCTTCTGCGCCTCTGGCTCCTCATTTTGGACTTCGGGCTGGGCCGCCTCCTCTTTCTCCAGCTCCTCCCTCGGTGAAGCGGCGGCCTCCGTTTTCACTTCTACAACCTCTGCTTCCTTTTCTGTCTGCTCATCTGGAGTTTCAGTTTTGGGGTCAGGAGTGTCATTAGCGTCCCCTCCCTCAGACTCCTTTTTCACCTCCAGCTCCTCTTTGCCTTCCTCCATTTTTACATCCTGAACTTCTCCCACCTCCTCCTTCGTGGCGTGAACGGCGATTTTGGCAGCGGCCGCGGCGCTCGCCAGCTCTGCGGGGGTGAGGAGAGGAGCCGAGGAGCTTTCCGCGGCTTCCATCCCAGGCTTGCTCGCCTCTGCTGGGACTCCGGCGGAGACGCCGGAGTTGCCCCGGCCCGCGTAGCGCTGGTGGGACTCCAAGAAGGCCAGGGTGGTGTCGTTTAGGATGTGATAGTCCGTGCGGCTCACGCCGTGCTTGGAGGCCCCCAGGAGGAGGTCCCGGTCATGCCGACCACACTCCCACCACTCCGGGAGGTCCTGGGAGGGCTGGCACAGCTTGAGGCGCTCCGAGAGCAGCGGATGAGGGAGGACCTGCTCTCTGATACGGCGGAGCAGCTCGATGCGGTACAGAGTGCGAGAGGCACGCTCCTCCGTGATCGGGTCGATGATCAGGGTCGGGTCAGGGAGTTCTGCTAAGACAACGAGGCAAAAACACAACAATGAATGACTATGGAACTAAACTACTGCACGATAAATACCTTTTTTTTCCCCTTTCATACCTGTTTCAGTCTTGACCTGCATTCTGCACACTCGTTTACACATGGCGATGAACGAGTAGTAATATTTCTCCAGGCTCTCGTCCGTTTTCTTGTCCAGTCGAGCAAAAGCCCTGAACTGTGACCAATCGAATTTCTGATGCTGCGTATCAAAGACGACTCCAAAAGTAGAAACAACGCGATAGAAATCGGCCTCTTCGCGCCGGGTCCATCTGAGAAAAAGAGAGAGAGAGAGAGAGAGAGAGAGAGAGAGAGAGAGAGAGAGGGAAAACTAATTTGAAATTTCATTTCTTACTACATTTCCAGGATGTTTCTGGGATATTGACTGGATGGAGGATCTGTATTTTTATTGCTTTTGCACATCAGTGACTGAGTACCTAATGCGGTATTAAAAGTATCACTACCTTTGTCTTCTTTCTTTGTAGTACATGGCTCCATCAGTCATCAGGGAGCTGGCAGTCATCACTGGAGACGCCTCTGGCATGAACTGTCCACCTTTGGCAAAATAGGCACTTCCTTTAGCCAAATACGGGCTTCCGTCTGTCATGAACACCCCCGCTCCATCTTGTATGAAAGTCGTTCCTCCTCCCGTTTCAGTAACCATGGCGATGGAAGGCAAGAACTCCCTGCGTCGCCGCCGCCGGCCATCGGGTCGGTTCATCGCCTCCTGGCGAAGCTGCTCTCTTCGGTTTGAGCGTTGATAGGCCGTGATGAGGCGACGCAGACGAGCTGTCAGAGCCGAGGCGGCTGGCCAATAGAGTCGCTCGCTGGAGCCTGAAGATCCGCCCACAGCAGGCACGGGCTGACCATTTTCACCCGATTTGGCTACAGGACAGTCAAGAAAAGAGGCGTGATCACCACTTCCTTTATTTGCACTGAGGCTCTGTACTGTTTCCTGATTTTACGTTTTGTCATTTTTATCAGTTCTCTTCCCTTTGCATCAATCGTCATGAATCATGGGATGTTCACACATATCTGTATTTTGTTGCCTGAGACTCTCACATGTGAAGCCTCTTATCTTAACTTCAGTGGAGTTCACACATTTGGAAAAATTCTGCTTTGAGTGCATCTTTCACCCTCAGTGTTGGGAGCAATTTAAGTTTACCTTCAGATTCACCTTCCACTGTGTCGTCTTTCTCATCCAGGGGAGAGTTGGTGAAGTCATCCATGTCATCTTTGAAAGGCATTCGCAGCGGCTTGTACTCTGGATCCTCATCCTCACTGGAGAGCCAAGCAAAGAAATGCATTTAAAAAAAATGTTCCTTCACTGGCTTTAATTGAAATATTTTCTATGTCAGGGACAAAAGGCCCACGGAGCTCGAGATCCTAAGTCGAAACTAAACTACTACTAAAGAGGACAAAATGGAAAAAGCATTGCGTTGTGACTAATCAACACCCGAGACAGGGACTTGACACAGACAAAAACTACAAGGACTTGAGAGTAAAGAGCTGCATTCTGGTCAGCAAAGCCTGCTTGCTCTCTTACCCCTCAACACCATCTGCCATCATGTCGGAGCCCCTCTGCTCAGCGGCGATAGCTTTGGCGTCTGGCATGCCGACTCTCTCCAAGAAACACAGGGCGGGGTCGGCTCGCATGGAGTTGTACTTCTCGTAGCCTGAAGGGGAAAGAGAACGACATGAGTAAGACTGACGGGGTTGACCCCTGCAGGTGAGGGAGGCTAGAAATTCCACTTCAATCTTAAAACTTCCCTCTGAAAGACTTAAAAGATATTGGCCAACACACACACACTGCTGAAAACAAACTCCTGGAAAGATGAGTGAAGAAGGGGGGGGGGGGGGGGGGAAAAAAGTTACTCACTACTAGACAGACGGGATGCTGCACGGTCCCGACACACCCAGAGTCAGTCAGACACACACGCAAGCGCGCACACACAACATCCATATTAATTGAAGGAATAGACAAAAACAGCAGCAGAAGGGCAGACCCCAGGAGCCAGCTGCTGACAAGACAGACAGCCTGTGCGTGCGTGTGTGTGTGTGTGTGTGCGTGTGCATGGGGTTTTGTGTTAGAACGCTTGCCTCCGTTCTGCGAGTGCATGTACGTGTGTGTGCTTATCCAAGTGAGCCTGCAGGTGCTCATTTGTGTCAGAGAAGGAGAGCGCAGGGGGGAGAGAGACAGAGAGAGAGAGAGAGAGCGAGAGAGAGAGAGTTGGGGGAAGAGAGAGAGAGAAAGAGAGAGAGCGAGGATGAAGAGGAAAAAGTGTGCGTCTGTGAAAGTAAGCGTGTGTGTGTGTGTGTGTGTGTGTGTGTGTGTGTGTGTGTGTGTGTGTGTGTGTGTGTGTGTGTGTTTGTCCGTTAGGAGCGCTCAGGCAGAACAGATTAGAATGTGCAGATCCTACTGAGACACGTTGTGAAGGAGACATGAGGGGAAAAGGGGAAGGAATGGGGGTGAAAGGCGAGTGTGCAAGATTAAAAAAAAGAAGGTAAAAGATAAGGAGAGGCAGAGAGAAGGACATGGATGGAAGGAAACTAAAAAAAAAAAAAAAAAAAAAAGAGGGCACCAGTAAAAGAACCACTGCACCTCTTATTTTCATTTATTCCTCTTTTTCCTTCTTCCTCTCAATCACATTTCAGTAAGGATACAATTTGACGACTCATTGTTGCACACACACACACACACACACACACGCACGCACACGCACACGCCTGCAGCCAAACGTTAATCATCAGGGCCTTTATAGGCCATCACTCTTCTGTGTGTGTGTGTGTTATTTTGTGTGCGTGTTCGTGCCCCTGAAGGGGCCTCCCTGGTGAATGAGGATTATGATTAACTATGGGTGAGCCCTTTTTATTCGTGTGTGTGTGTGTGTGTGTGTGTGTGTGTGTGTGTGTGTGTGTGTGTGTGTGTGTGTGTGTGTGTGTGTGTGTGTGTGTGTGTGTGTGTGTGTGTGTGTGTGTCCTAATTGAATCATAGAAGGTGGCAATGATGGAAAAATTATGACAATTATGCTAAATTAATATGAATGAGGGTCTCCACACCCCCACACACATCACCCCCCCGGAGAAACATTATTACACCCAGTGTACACCTAAATGTGGGTCAATGTGATAATAACACATTTGCACATGACGTTTAACCAGCTCTGTAGTTAACAGGCTGAAGATTTTGCCATTCGATGGCTTCCTTCACAACATTCACACCTGTAACTCCGAGTGTGTAGACACACGTGCACGCGCGCGCACACACACAGGCTCATAGCCAGTGGTGAAGCCAGCTATCAATCACACTCCTGACAGCCCTTAGAGCCTGCTGGCTGCGTACTGCCATCGCCATGGCAACACCAATCAACTGGTGGCAGCAGAAGAGGGTGTGATGTGTTTGTGTGTGCGCCACGATGCTTCACTGGCTTGGGAGTCACTTGTGTGTCTGCGTGCGTGCGTGCGCGTCTGTGAATGTGTGTGTCGGCGCCCCTCATGTGATCAGCGGGTGTGCGATGTGTCACCGCCGTGGATCTGCGTGTACGGAGAACGTGCGAGGACGGCGGTGGGTGTCCCGTTACCGTGTTTGAAGACGCCGACGAGCAGGGATTTGTCGGCCTCGCTGTCCCACCAGTCAGCTGGGACCTCGGCGTGGAACGGCTGGGGAATCCAGACATCCAGCACACTGTGGCGGAGGCAGAACAAGACTCACGTCACCGATAGTCAGACTAAACTGTCCGCGTGTTCCATTTAGTCCAGATGAGCATCCGTCTTGTATTTCAATGGGGAACCAAACGGGAGGAAAACGAGAAGTGGAAATCTGATTATGAGCCATTTGGGCTGGAATCAAATTTTAAAAGCCGTCAGCTGCCAACCTGAGATAAAGATCAAAATATTGAAGTATTAATGTCCTTGCAGACAGCTTCGGCTCTCTGTTGTATCCTAGTTATGTTCTTGTTCACTTGAGCTGCACAGCTGCATCTTTGATATCCACAAAGTGTCTGCATGACACAAATAAATCTAAACGTCCCCCCCCTCCCCCCAACCCCCCAACTGAGCGGCGAGAAGCAGCATATTCAGGAAAAACAAACAATGCTCTGAACAGGAAGTGCTGCTTGTTGGCATCTGTTTGGTTGCCATGGAAAGGTCAACCTGGAAATCACTGTGATTTGAGAGACTGAATGTCAAAGGTCAAAAGGACCTAAAGTGTGCAGTGGAGTGTCACTGCACACAAATAATTTCCATAAATGGCATGGATTTTTTTTGTGTGTGTCCGACGCAGGGTGAAGGAAGAAACAAAGGGAGATCACGTTTGGTAAGACGCTCACCAACACGGCACATGATTCCATGTCACAGTGAAAGCAGCGGTTACAAATCATGGATGCACATGTTTGCTTGTTGTATACCTGCATCTTTAATTAATACCAACGAGAGGAATTCACAGGCGACAAGAACCTCATTAAGTGACCATGTTGTGTAACTAAGCCTAGAAACAATGATCAAATAGTCGTTAAGAAAGTTGCTGTTATGTTTTGCCTCTTTGAATTTATCTTTTCCTCCCCCCAAAAAATGTGGGGCCAATGTGAAGCCAATCTTTGACAAAAATACAGCTTTAAATTTAGAAACATTTAGGAAATTATTTATATATAACATTTTATTTGTACACGTTTATTCAAACAATTACACATTAAAGTCTCGAAACATTCTAATCACACCATTAAATTTGTCGACTTTAAAGCATTTAGATGATGGGTTAAACAGACTTGTTCTCGTGGCATTTCACTCTCATCACGGCCTAAAGTCAGTCGACAAACTGTTTATTCAGTCTTTTCTGGAAATAAAGCATTTCAAAGTTTATGCCGCCATTGATTAATGTTAAACTGTTTAGTTTCCAATGTAGCTTCCACACACAACTTGCATTTTGTTTTTGTAGGTCTGCATTTTTAAAATGTTTTCATCTATAGTGTACATTTTAAGAGGCCGTAGTAATTCACCTTCAAAATCAAGTTTTTGACCAAGAAAAACAAGATGGAAAGGCCATTGACCTGCAATTAATCTGAACAGTAAAAATTTTGCTTTGCGTCTGTATAAAAAGATGTGACGCTAAATATTTGCATTATTCTGCAGTTTTATTTCTAACAGGTTGGCTTTTAAAGGACTTTTGCAGGCATGCAAGTTAACTTGCAATCCATTTGAGATATTAGAGGGTAGGTTGGAACTTGAAAACTAAATATTGCGGGCATTCTTGGCTTGCTGGCGTGGCTGTAATCCACTTTTTAAATTACAAGTGCCACTAAAACCAGATATCTGCTTTTTTCACACGGGCAAACAAACTGCAAATAGTTTCAATGTGGAATTACTGGATGCTCCTCCACACTGCGGCACCAAAACGACAAATAAATAAATAAAAGCCTTCCATTATGGAAAGAAAATGGTGTTTCCAGCTAGTTATGGAGAGAAAAGGGTACAATACACAATGGAAGCAGAAAGACAGAGGGTGACAGGAGGAGAGACGGAACCAGGGAAACAGTCCCTTATCTCTGCAAACAGCAGCATGCCCGGCCTTGGCAACACACACACTGACGCGTGCGCGCCAAGACTGGCATGCTAAATCCCCCTGGCATATGTTGGCACGATGGCACCCCGTATGCTCACGTCTGGCACGCGCTCGCTCACACGCACACACACACACACACGAGCCTGTCACGGTAGCCATCGGGTAGGGGGGGGGCCGGGGCGGGTGGAAGAGATCAACATGGAGTGCACGTGCTCCACATTATAAATGCATTCACATCTGGGTGGCAGGGTGATGAGAGAAGGGGGGGGATGGGAGATGATGAGAGACTAAAGTGCACTGCCGAGAGAGGAGGGACGGACAGATGGCAAGAAAAGTGTGGTGTGACAGAGAGAGGGATGGCGGGAGCGTCGGAGGAGCCGTCGCGGGGAGATGAAGGAGCGCGTCAAGGTGAACGGCGCGGCTCACCTTCACGCCGACGCCGCTGCACTCCGACACCTCGCGCCAAATCGTAATGGGCAATGAGCTCGTCAAAAAAACAAAAACAAAACCAAAAAAAAACCTTCTAAATGGGTCAAACTGATAGAAAAGCTTCATTTCCCCTGATGAAGGAACTGCGTGTTGCGTCTGTCAGAATAGGGAGAATCCTGCCAAACAGGCCACTGGAACAGACTAAAATATACTTTAGTAATTATTCATCACACGCTCGTATAAATATCCGCCTCTCAACTCACTTTCATAATGCGTTCAATACATTAAGCCTTTCCACTGCCTTTCCAGCTGGATTTAGTTTTCTAGGAAAATTGTTGTGCTGCATGGTGTGTGTGTGTGTGTTTTTTAGGTCAGTTACTGCCTGTTTACCAATCATACATGTCACAACCCAAATTTTATCAGTTCCTGCTTCAACATTTCTACACTTCTGAGACGCTGCCAACCAGTTAGAAACATTAAACAAGAGCAGCACTGAGCCAACAAACCAACCTGTACTTCTCTTTTTATGATACGTTCTTACTTCCAACAGTTCAACTCAAGTTCCTTGTTGTTTATCGGTGCCGACATGTTCTGATCAGTATCTGATTGTCACTGGTAACATTTTGCCCTCGACCAGAATATTTTTATAAGGCGGATTAAACAAAAAAAGAGAAAACATTTATGCACAATGTATAGAATTATCATGGGTCTTTGAAAATGTAGTCTTTGAATCTTTAATCACAACCTCAAATGACCATGTGTGATTAAATGCTTGTGAATACGAGAAGCTTGAGAGCAGCTTGTCTGGCTTCAGGACAACACCAGCATCTCTCAATGACGAGGCTGAATCAAGAAAGAGTCAACTTTTCAGTTCCAGTATGCCAAACACGGACGAAATGGAGAAGTGGCGTGGCACAATGTGATGATGTTCTAAATGATGCTGAAATGGAGAATATTTACCTTTCTGGATTTTACTTCGGTAAATTACGCTGAACTGCACTAACCTGCATTAAAGGTTCATTACGAATACACTATGTTGGTTGGTAAAAATGTTGAAATCCTTAGTGTAGCTCTCTAGACTTTTTCGGACTTTCGTTCAATACGAGCACACCTCTGAACAAAAAAAGCACAATTGCACGGCTCAGAGCAGGAAGCACAGCTTAAGTTCTTGGATTTCTTTGCATATTTTGACTGAAAACTGAGATTCAGATTCTAATCCTATATATAAAAATCGGTAAAGGTATATCCACAAGCCTGAAGAATAAAGCTGCCCACTTCAGGCAAAAGTAAAGCCTTTTTTGGGGGCATGAAATAACCAAGAGCGCGTGGCCCCCGGGCCATACACTGCCGGGACCGGAGCAGGAGGTGATGACGCCTCATCCGAGATGAGAGAAGGAGCGAGAGCCTGGGGGGGGGGGGGGGGGGGGGGGGGTCCACTCACCTGGAGTCACCTCCGTCCAGGATGTGCTCGGCCTGGTCTCCTATGACTTCCTGACGCAGATAATACAGCATTCTCACTCTCAGCAGCACCCTGGAGGACAAGGAGGGAAAGAGTCAGGTCAAGTTGAGCAACTTCACTTCAAGTTTCCAACACTATCAAGCTATCTTTCCATTCGTTTCCCCATTATTCAAATAGCTGACCAGAACCCCCAATGCCACATCTTTGCCACAATAAACTGGTAAAAATATTCCTGTAATGCAAAAGACACCCAACATGACTTAATACATACATTGAGGTTGATGTATAATCTTGATCATTTCTAAAAACGATACCCAAGAAGAAGTGACTAAATGTTAACTGGCGATCAAACATAATATAAATGAAAGTTCTCAAATGATCACTTCCATTACGAAGGGTCACGGACATAAGAGGACTTCTTGGAATAGCTTGTTCAACCTTTTCACAAGTCTTAGGAGACCTAATGAAATAAAACACAGAAGCATTTAATTTCCAATCTTTAATATTAATCCTCTGATTAATTCAATTGGTTCAAAGATAATTTATTAAAAAAAAAAGCAAAGTCTGAATTTCCACCATCGGAATCAAACCTCTAAAGATGTTTCAGTCCCAGAGGAAGCCCTGATAATACTGCTCACAGTGGAGGGATTGTACTGGGGGTGGGGGTGGGGGGGGCCGTAAACTGAAATAAGGGGGCAATTTCTTTGAAGACTGAAAAGGGTTGGGGATCTTTGATCTTAAATTACTCCGATGGATAATGTCCCCAGGTTTTCTCCCGCTGATATACTGCTGCTAAAAACTATAATTCATTACTGTGCCTCTGCGCTCTGTACAGCTGCTGTCAAGAGGCTGGTCATCTTCTCTGGATACAAATTACAGATGTTCGGTGTCAGAATTCGCTCCGAGTGTGTCGCCCTTCCCCAGTTTAAATGGATCGCTTCAGTCAGAGGGAGAACCAGTCAGATTTGATCTTGTGACATTGGAAACGCTGCTATCTGGGAGATCTGCTTCACTGTAAACATTTGTCACCAGATTTGTCACCAGGATTTAATGCCAGTAAAGGCCTTTGGAGCAGAAGACCGAGAAGGAGCGGAGGGGGGGAGGAGGAGACGAGTGGGAGGAGTAGAGAGAAGAACTGAAAGGACGGAGCTGTGCTGGATGGGAGGGAACAGAAAGTTTGGAGAGGCAGTGAAGAGAGGGGGGAGGGTATGAAGATAGTCATTTGCAACTCATTCTGCCGTGTGTGTGTGTGTGTGTGTGTGTGTGTGTGTGTGTGTGTGTGTGTGTGTGTGTGTGTGTGTGTGTGTGTGTGTTGATGGCATCACAAGTTGCAGTGTGTGTGTTTGTTGGCAGGCTGTGTGTGCTCATCCATCAATGTGCCAGGCCTGATTAGCCACACAACGCTGTGCTCCAGCCTAGCAGATGGCACCACATAATCACCCCCAAGTGTGTGTGTGTGTGTGTGTGTGTGTGTGTGTGTGTGTGTGTGTGTGTGTGTGTGTGTCTTTCACCCACTTCCAACAGGTCTGCCTGCCTAGCACCTGGCCTGGCATATAGCCAGACAAGCACTCGCACGCACGCACGCACATACACACACAAACAAACAAACTTCCCCCTCAAGAAGAAAAAGAAAAAAAAAAAAATCTTGGAATTGAATGTGGAGGGCAAAGAAGCATATCTGCCTGACGACAGGAGAGAACTGACCACAGACGAGCATGTGTGTGTGTGTGTGTGTGTGTGTGTGTGTGTGTGTGTGTGTGTGTGTGTGTGTGTGTGTGTGTGTGTGTGTGTGTGTGTGTGTGTGTGTGTGTGTGTGTGTGTGTGTGTTCAGACAGGAGACTCCTACATTGAGCAAAGTTTGAACCTTAAACTGTCCACACCTAATTTTAGGTCTGTCCTCGCTATATGTATTTGACAGATTCAATTAAAATTCATATATTTTAATAACCATCACAGCAATGGCTTGTGTGTGTGTGTGTGTGTGTGTGTGTGTGTGTGTGTGTGTGTGTGTGTGTGTGTGTGTGTCAAAAATCTCTGTACACACTTTGCATAACGAAACTGAAAAAGCAAGACAAGTCAGCAACCTCACATCCATTTCATGTGCTCGATGAAAACAGCATTGACCTTGGCATGCAAACGTCCTCCTGCTACGCTTCAGCTGCATCCACTTCAGTTATAAAGTTGTCCAGCCACGTGGATCCCCCCCCCCCCCCATAAAAATTAAAACATCCAAAGCCGCTATTCCTGAGTGCATCAATTGTAATTGCACAAACATTGTTCGCATTGTAAAAACCAGCATTTCTAAAGCTGAATCCAACGTCCCGCGCCGCCTCTCGCAAACAAAAGTCTGTGCAGAATTAGATTAGACTTTAATAAAAGCCCCAAACTTCTGCTTGCTCTCCTCGCTCATCAACATCTCTGAAACTGTTCACACTGTAGGGACTTAAAATGCAGTTTGCATTTGTACTAAAGGCCCCTTTCCATTTGAAAAACCGCTGTATGTTTGGATTACTGTACGGCAGGTCACAATGTCACAGACAATACACCCTTTCACAATAAAGCGGATGTGTTTAATGAACTTTTTGAATATATATCGTCTGACGCATTGACATTTGACAAATTTACAACAACAGACCTGGGTTGAAATCAGAGTGAAAATGACCAGAGATGAGGAGGAAGACAACTATTCAGCAGGTTGGGTCATCAAATCAAACATCTGCTCCGTAGTAAATGATGAAGCCTGACCCGAGTCGCTCTGATAATACGTCTCATTCTGGTGTTACCTCATGATCCATTAAGACGAGCACGAGACATTTGCTAAACTGACGATAGCTGGCGAGTGGCACCGAGACGGCCGAGGTGGCATAAAGACGTGTTTGTTTAGCAAACTATTGCTACAGAAACGGCTCTGCAACATTCTGCAACAGCTTGTCCTGCACCGTCTTTGCTCTGCTGGATACTTAGTAGAGTTTATTTCACGAGAAGGAATAAAATCACTGAAAAAAAATAACATAGAACCATGACTGGTTACAGTGTAGGCTGCTGCAGGAAACAATCCTGAAAACTGTAGACCAGTTTAACAAATCATAAAACCAGTGGACAGTTAGAGGAAAAACTGAAAAACGTAAATAAAACATGTTCTCCCAACAGGATCTCTGTCACTCCGACGAGCTCCACGTGTCCGCAGTGTTTCAGATGAAGGTTTGATGGCGCCTTACTTGTTGCAGTGATGTTTGAGGTGTCTCTTGTAGCTGTCCTCCTGCAGTAAGTGGTCAGGATTGCAGCTGGCCAGCCAGTCGGCTCGAGGAGCCTGCGCTGGGAGCGCTTGCGGCTTCCCTTTCTTGCCCTTCCTGCCTCTGGGAACAGGAGTAGAGAGGCCTGGGGAGAGAACAAAGACAGACGTGAGACAGATGTTTAATGTCCCCAAATCAATACGTGGACACCTGCTTGATACAGCTTGTATCAACCATACCGTAGTATGGAGTGGCTATACTGTGTTACAATTCCGTTCTTGAATCCAGAATGTGAAGTTTAAACCCAAACTTAACATTTCATGACTTTGCGTTCTAATATTTTCATAGCATTTAGGTACTTTCTGACCGTGTCAATGACTTCATTGAGTAGAAAGCAATTGTGTTCTTATAAATGAACAATGACCTCAAACTAGAAGTTTTGATTTATAATGAGAAAGAGCCGGCAATAGTTCTGTGTTCATACTGTTTTCTGATCATGTAATATTGTGATCAACTGGACTGCAAGAATCTGCTTTTCCCGCTTATGTGTGGTGAGACAACCGGAAGGCAGAACACGTTTGGCATTATATGCTGTGTAATAGAGTGTGCCGTCACCAGAGTGGTTGGTCAGCGTCTTGGTGGTCCCGTCTTCGCTTGGTGTGATCAGATCCCAGATGAAGCTTTTGATGTTTTCGTCTCCACGGTAATGCAGCAGGCAGTAGGCCAGCAGGGCCCGGCAGATCGTCTCCACGTCGGCCTCCTTCAGGGGGCGCTTGAAGCGACCGTGAGCCAAGATGTCACTCCACCGACCCCAACTAGGAGCAAAGAGGAAAAGAACCATATCCATCAATGTGTGCACATATTCCGTCCCAATCATATATGTAATAAAAACACCAATTGAGGGGGCAAATGAAGCAAACAGCTTTAAAGTTAGGTCATCAATATTTTCACTTGGTGTGAAATGATTTGCTTCTTGGAACAATATTTCTACAAACATTAATATTAATATATATTTACATTTTCTTTGATCTGAAGTTTGTAAACTATACATTAAAAACAAATAAGTTTTCCTTTGCGCAAAGCAAACAAGCAGGTTTTCCCTTGAATGTCAGTAATTGTGCTTCTGGTCTCAGACGCTCTCCTGTGTGTGGCAATTATTTCACTAAGTTAGCCAGGCAGGTTGTAATTCTGTGCTTCACCATTTAATGGCTCGTATGACCCTGATCCATCAGGAAAATACACAAGCACACATCAGCGTGTCTCTGGCAGGCACACGCTCACGCACACGTGTTGGGCTCTCATTATATTGCACATTTTAACCAGTCTGCTGATTTAACCGTTACTGGCACCCTAACTAGTGCCACATGGGGGTGCGTGTGTGCGTGTGCGTGTGTTCATGGCTCACAGCCCCCCTCCTCCCCCCTGCCACCACCAGCGCGAGAGCGAGCGACCCTAAAGGCTGATGTGGCGCCCGAGATCCTTCAGCCTGTCTTGTCCTCGGCTGAAACCTCCTCCACTGCCCTGTCCCAATATCCAGCCGACCATGTCAGCCAGTGTTACTGTGAACCTTTTTAGAAAGGGTAAAATGGTGGGCGAGGGCGAGTGAGGGAGAGGCGGATGATGGGAAAAGACAACAGCGCGCTGAGCGGAGAGGACAGGCCCAGTCAGACAGTGTGGTTTTGTGTCCTACAGCCTCGGGCCACGAGACTAGACTGTAACAATAACAACGCTGACATCTCACTAGCACCACTGTTCTTCTTACACACACACGTCACGCAAGTCAGCCATGAAAATGGACGGGACCCGCCGGTTAATCACTGTCTGTAGTAAGTGTGTCAGTTGGTGTCGTGCGCCCGTGTTTGTGACTCTGCTGGATGCTACTGGCCGAGTTGAGGGGAGACGTCCTGCAACGAATAGCAAACAGTCAAACGAAAGGTTCCACGCAAACTAATCAGCACGGGGGGGGGGGGGGGGGGGGGTGCATCTGAATGTCACATTTTCAGGAGGAAATAAAAACGCAAGACGAAGCAAAATTAAAAATAATGCATGCATGCAAAGTGAATTTCATGGGATTTAAAGTGTGTGTGTGTGTGTGTGTGTGTGTGTGTGTGTGTGTGTGTGTGTGTGTGTGTGTGTGTGTGTGTGAGCTAAACACTTTGCTCTCCAAGGCCACTTTGTGTGCATCAGAATAAGCATGCCTGGAGTCTGCACACGCGCACGAGTGTGTTTAGAGACGGCGTTGATTAGTGGCTGTGTGTGTTAATGGCCTTGACTGCAGAGATTTCTGTCTACTAAATCACTCCATGTGCAGGTCTGCATCCATTACCTGGCGTGCTCTTTTACACACAGATGCACACATTAACTGAGCGATGAACTCCACCCACCAGCCTGACTGCACATCCACTGCAACCCAAACCAGGCTCGCTTTTCTTTCTCCTCGCGTGTATTTAAGACGTTTAATTCAGTAAAAACTTACTGACGTCCGTGTCCGCTTCATTGGGAAATACCTGTGCCAACTGCATGATTGACCCGCAGATACTAATGTTCAATAAAGATTCAGCCTCAACATTAGTAAACAAATGGGTTTTTCTTGTGGGCAGCACTCGCATATCAGTTCAAATTATGAGGCTGCTATAGCTCGCCAGTTTGCTTTTGATAATTAGACAAATAATTATCACCATAAATATGTTTTCCTCCATTTTCAGTCATTAAAAGTGTCTCCTTGTTCAATGTATAATATTTGAAAAAGTGATAGTCTGGATGTGAACCCGTCAGCAAGACGCCTCTGTTCCAGTCATGGTGGAGTTATAAATATCACTGCTAATAGAGCAGGCGTTTTCAAGTGGAATACAGTATTTTCCCATATTAAACCCAAACCAGCCCATTAAGCCCCAGAATAAAATTTGCATGTATGATTTGTCCCACATTTCTGCAAATTAGGATAGATTTTAGTAGGAAACAATGGCATTATTTAAAATGCATTTAGGTCACGTCGGACTCGACAAGGAGAATGGTGTCCGTGTGTCTCCGGGTTACGCATTTCAAAAACTCCTAATCGGCTGACGTGGATTCTGCGAAACCAATAGTCAGCAACGCACCCGTAGACCAGCAGGTTCTTCTCCACTCGGAAGCACTCGGACCGGGGATAGCCCTGGGCCTTGTCTTGGGGCCGCCGTGGTTTGGTGGAGGGTTTGCTCGGCTCGTCGTCGTCACTCTCCAGCTCCGAGAACTCCAGCATCTCTTCCTCTTTCACACTGCTATAGTGCCGCGTCTGCTTCCTCACCCTCGGCGTGTCGATAACCAGCGTGTTCTGGAGATAACATTCAACAAAAGAGGCTTCAGATGAAGTACTTTTACGGCTTCTTTTCATTCAGGCATTAACTTTACCCAGCCCTCTTTTTTTCACTGGAAGCTGAATTTCCCTTACAGATGGTGTCAAATCTACCAATAACAATATGCAAAGTACCTTCTGTTTCATTCCCCTGAAGTGGCCTTCTCCCATTTATAAATACCTTGTACATGCCGACTTCTTTGACTTGTGTGAACCTTGTGAATACACAGCATCCTCAGGACCAAATCTGATTAATTGGATATTTGGCCCCGCGATTCATTCCAGATACTGAGAAAATTGCTGCCGAGCTCAAACATAAACTGGCATTAATTATGTTGTCTAATGAATTACATTTTTGTTCAATTAATTTGATTTTTTTCCCCCCTCCTTCTTGCAATTCCATTAATATGCGCAAACAGGGCAGTAGTTAGTTCCACAATTATCACAGAGTGCTGCAGTCATTTCCATTTTAACATCACACAATAAGAAATCCCAGGGGAGCGGGCCGTATTCAGGCTCGCAGAGCTGGATTAAGTGTTCCAGTGGAGGGCCCTCCACAAGAGAGGCAGCAGAGAAGAAGTCATCAGGAGAGAGAAAGACACAAAGGGGGAAAAAAGAAGAAGCTGAGGATGTAGGAAAGGAAAGGAAAGAGGAATTTAAAGATGCTGGTTAGCAGAGCGCTGAATGTGTGCAAGAATGTGACGGTGGTTGTGTTTCTGTGTGTGTATGTGTGAGCGAGCGCTAGCCTAAGTGATATCTCTGTACCCTCCAGGCATCTGCGCTCTGTTAAGTGGAGCTAAGCAGCTTACTCTCTCTCGCTCAAACACACACACGAGAGCAGGGAAACATGGGTAATTAAGGAAGAGAGGAGATTCCCAACTGTCAATATTAATCTCCCTCTCTTTCTCCCTCTCTCGGTCTGCTCCCCTCCTGTCCTCTGTCTCACATTTTTCCTCCTAGTTTGTGGCGATAGCACTGACTAATTACCTTCACTAGCCCCGTTTTCATAAGGGGATCACCAAGACCATGTGTGCTTGTAAGACTATGCATACAAAATATTTACATACACGGTGTGGTGATTGCTTCTCGGTGGTTTTATGGCGACCAACCTGAGTGGTTCTTAGAGTGCAGAATATTAGATTTACAGTAACTGCGTGTCGTTTACACGTGTGCGTCTCTGTGTGTAAGTACCCTTCCATTGATGGCATCCATGTCCAGCTCGGCCTTCTTGGCCCACTTCTGCCAAAAGTCTGGATCCTCCAGGGAAATGTCTGTTCGGTTTCCAGTTGCGACAAAGCTGGCCTGCAGAGACACAAAGGAGATCCCGCTTCTGCTCCAGCTGCTGACACAACGCGGCCTTCACACGCTCGAGACGAGATGGTGGGGGGGGTGAATCTCTCACCTTGGCGAAAGTGGAACCCTTGCCCTCTGACTCGATGGTGATGGTGTGGGTTCGCCTCTGGAGGATCTGGTCGATGTCTTCCTCACAGAACTTCGAGCCTTCGTCTTCCTCGTCCATTAAAGCGCCATACGCTCCCTTTCTCAGCAGGTCCTCAATCTCCTTCTTTGAAAGCTGCTGGACCTGGACAAAGAACACAAGCCTTTAGCCCATCCATCTTTGGAGGCGAGAACTTGGTGGGGGAACAATAGGAGGCAGTCTGAAAAGATGAGTGATTGTCCGCTGGGGAAAACCAGTTTGGCTTAATAAAACAAATGAAGTCAAGGGTCATACCCCACTGTTGGCGTTCTCCCGTCCGCTCATGCTCTGGAGGACAGCCTTGTCAAGTCCCAGCTTCAGGCTGGCCTTGTCAAACATCTCCCTCTCGTAGCTGTTCCTGGTGATCAGACGGTAGATCTTGACCGCCTTCGACTGTCCGATACGGTGACACCTCGCCTGGGCCTGCAGGAGGATGCGTTTAGAGATACGGCACAATCCTACACAACTGGGTATTCCTCTCACCGGCTCCAGTTCGCTCTGTGAGAGTGTATTCAGCTGGAGATGTAGGGTTACAGCAGAGGACTAATGACACGGTCCAGTGAACCGGAGTGAAATGTGGCTGGCAGAGTCATTACGTCAAGCAGAAGAGGAACCTCAGCCTCAAACTGGCCACCCAGAAGGCTGGCAGTGCCCTGCAGAGCTCTGCACCAGGCACCACAAACGGAGTAGAAAAACAAGCTGCCGGTGAAGCCCGGCGAGGGTTTCTACCTGGAGGTCGTTCTGAGGGTTCCAGTCGGAGTCAAAGATGATGCAGGTATCTGCAGCGGTCAGGTTGATGCCGAGTCCTCCGGCTCTCGTACAAAGCAGGAAGACGAAACGATCCGAGTCCGGTCTGGAGAAGCGGTCGATGGCGGCCTGCCGCAGGTTACCACGGACTCTGCCGTCGATACGTTCGTAGGGATAGCTGGGTGAAAAAGAGTGGAACCATTTTCTGTGAATTTGTTTTCATGCTTAAAAAAAAGAAAAAAAGAAGAAAAGTCAAGTGCAACCTGTCATTTGAAACAAGAGTTTAAGAGTCAGTCTGAGCATATTTTAACATCTCAGCTAAAGTGAACCCAATGGAATGCAGATCCTCTCTTTGCTCTGTTGTGCTTCAACCATCTCGACCGGCTGTTGATAAGCTGCTCTCAGTTTTGTCAGTCAGGCTGTTCAGTGCAGCATCTCGTTGCATATGCAAGCATCTGAGTTGGCAAAATACACAGAGCCGCTAAGCTTATCGGATCCTGTCATCTCTGCTCTTTGTTTCTTATTACCAAAGCTCGGTGCGCAAAACATTCCAGCGAACAGTTTGTCATTTTCACCCAGATGGAGTTGCTGCTGGGCTAATTTTTGCACGTGGCTCCAGTTCAAAATGGAAATATTTCAGCTATCGCTAACCGAGATTAATAAGGAGTAAATTATTGACGGGTCAGAACAGAAAGTGGAAGTATGCTTAGCGCATCTCATTTCTGTACCAAGTTGAAAACCAGTTTTTGCTGATAGAAAACATTTTCCAAACCAAATAAGGTGTGCAAAACATTTGGCAGTTTACAGTGTTTGTTTCACCGTGCCAGATACACATTTAATCAACTCGGCATATTTTCTTCTGCAATTCAAACAACACTGAAGATGAGATTCTTATTTAATTTCCAGGTGCAGTTTGAGCTGGGCAGCTGTGTAACTAACCCCATGAAAAACATTTGTGTGCCTCCCTTTACGACCCCAACGTGCTTCTCCCTCCACACAAAGATGCAGCATCATTTCAGCTTTTCAACATGTATTTAGAGAGCTCCTGCTGCATTTCGGCACTTTTTCCGTAATAGCATGACACTGGCCAAAGAGGAAGAATGTGTGTGTGTGTGTGTGTGTTCCACCGGGTCTTTTTGGGTTAGGGTGAATTCAAGTGCTAAATCTCTGGTGCCATAAGTGAGAATACCAATTATGAAAAGAAAAAAAATCTTCAATTCATTTCAGCCTTTTCAGAAATGCTCATGTGTGCCAAGTCTCACCGTTTCTGGATGAGGTAGTCCTCAAGGATATCCAGACAGCGAACCATCTGGCTAAAAACAAGAACTCTGTGTCCACCAGCTTTCAGTTTCGGCAGCAGTTTGTCAATGAGCACCAGCTTGCCAGCGGCCTGGATCATAGCTTGGAGCGCCATGTCCGGCACGTCTGCTCTGCCTCCGTGCGAGTCCCTGAACTCCTCGATGATCTTCTCTTCAGCTCCTAGACAGGAGAGCGGAGGGCTGATTAGGATAGAAGGCAGACAGTCATTCATTACGGTGAGCGGAGGGTTGATTGCGCACCATTGATGAGGTAGGGGTGGTTGCAGCATTTCCGCAACTCCATCATGGTGTTGAGGAGGTTGGGAACGTTCGCTCCACCGCCGCCGCCACCTCCACCTCCTCCTCCTCCTCCTCCTCCTCCTGCACCTCCTTTGGACAGGAAGGAGAAATTCTTCTCCAGAATGGCCCGATAGTATTTCTTCTGGATGTTGGTCAGCTCCACCTTAAAATAATAACTCAGTCATTTTTCTTCATTTTTTAAAAGAAAATTCTTGGTCAGTGAGGTTTATGTTTTGTTTGCTTGCGACGCCTCCTGCTCTCTCCAGGTGTTTGTCTCACCTCAATGATGGTCTCCTCTTTGGGGGCCAGGTTCTTCTCCACATCCTCCTTTAGTCGTCGTAGCATCATGGGTTTCAGAATGCCCTGCAGTTTCTGAACCTAGTACACACAGAGGGGGATCTTTAAATGCCGCACACACAAGGACAGTGCCGCACCTTTCTGTTTACACAGCATCAAAGCTGCACTCAGTACCTGTTCTTCAGTCTTTAGGTCTCCAAATTCAGTCATGAATGTCTGCTCTGACGGGAATCTCTCAGGCTCCAGGAAGTTGAGCAAGCTGAAAAGCTCCTCCACGGTGTTCTGGAGAGGAGTTCCGGTCAACAGAACTTTGTGCTCCTGGAGGAGAGAGCGGAGACAGGAAAGACAAATTTAGAATCTCTAACAGGAAAGCAGGATGTGTCAACAGGGCCCGAACAACTGAGGAAGAGAATGATACGCAGAAACAAAGAACAGAACATCACTCACCATGTCCATCATTTTCAGTCCTTCCAGCAGTTTGCAGTTTCGGTTTTTGAGGCGGTGTGCTTCATCTATTACCACACAGCGCCACGGGATGCTGCGGAGCTCCGGACAGTCGGTCAGAATCATCTCAAAGGTGGTGATCACGGCGTGGAACCGATACACTCCCTTTATTACCTTACCCTGGAGCGGCAACACAAGGAGGGAAGCATGAAGGTCAATAGGAAGAGTGTCGCCTCTTCATTTATTATCTTACTTGGTGGGACTTTGAGAGAAATGGTTTGAGCTGCAAGTAAATGGTGTAAAGTGTGGCCACGGCCGTCGTGAGGTAGCTCTGGTATTTGCCAGTTTCGTTGGTAGATTTCCCCCACAATGTCAGGCAATTTCCATCGAAAAAGGAAAAACAAACCTTGGGTTTATTTGGAGAGTATTCTCCAAACCCCAGATCTACCAGAATCTATCTCGTGTTGTGTGTGTTTGACACAAGTGGTGGAAGATAAAAGAACACAACGTTCCTCCACGGCGACCTTGAGGATTACCTCTGCTTGGATTAGGAACAAGCAGCTAGCAAGCACACTGCAACTCCAGCTTATTTTCTTCACGGGCCGGCTGTGGCGAAGGTTACACTCGGAGATGTTAGCAGCACTGTGCAATAAGAGCTTACAGAGTATGGCTTACAGCTACAGGACGGTAAAGAGCTTATGCAGCAGAGGAGCAATGTCCATCCCAAGCTGGCTGGAGATTTCCCCTCGACTGAGGAGGTGTTCAGATCTGCTGACTGTCTCACACAACAGCATCGAGTTTCCTCCGCCCACTGAGTGCCCACATGATCCTCCCGGAGAGAAAGTGTAATGGAAAGTACACGCGCTAATCTCACGTCTGTGTTAACCGTCTGTTTAACGCTTTACCTGCTAATCGTATCAAAACACACATGCACGTTTACAAATTCCTGGGATTGTGCCAAGTTTGTTTTTTGTTTTTTTTAAATTAAAGCTTCCCAGGAACATAGAAATATTTTTTGTAAGTCATGTTCAACGGACTAAAACCAACAACCCAACCCTGCCCAGCCTTTAAAAACATGACAAACTGACTGTATAACTTTGAAATGGCAACGAGCGTGCCAATCCACACAGAAGAGATCCCGCAGTACAGGTTATCGAACAGCTGCCACATTCAATTACCAATTTCTCATTTATTAAAAAAAGGAACTGCTGATAAAGTAGTTCGGTAGGTGAACACAGCTTTACATCAGTTTATTCTAAAATTATCGAGCAGAAATCATTAAACTCCCTCCTGTAGCTATATTTCATGCAAACAGCATGTTTCACTCTATTGTATTGCAATTTAAAAACACGTTTCCAGCGAGATCATATTGTGCCTCAGTGTCTGATCTAAAACTGTGTTCAGGGCGAATTCAGTGCTCGGCAAATGTTCACAATTGGTGTGCAATTAAAAAATAAATAAATAAATTCAATACTATTTTATATCACAGAAGAAAAGCAACTGAACCCAAATTTTTAACAAAAATATTTCAGCCAGGAGCAGATTGATGTAAATTTTCACCCCAAATCTAAATTATATGTATGTGTTTTACTGTTTATTCCCGTATACCATTCTGGTTTTAACAATGTGATTAAGTTGTTTGTAACAGAACCTTTCATAAACTCTAAACTAATACTTATGGTTAAATTCTCAATCAACCTTTTCATGAAGGCTCTTTTTACCTGTGCGTCTCTGTAGTACATCTCGTAGGCCTGAATGGTCTTCCGGCTGGCCTGGCTGCCATGGTAGACCACCACGTTGAGCTCGGTCCAGGTCCTGAACTCTCGTTCCCAGTTGGGAATGGTGGAAAGCGGGGCGATGACCAGGAACGGCCCCTCGATGCTCTTCATGTAAATCTCATAGAGGAATGTAATGGACTGGATGGTCTTCCCCAGACCCATCTCGTCAGCCAAGATACAGTTACGTCTGTGGGGACGGAGGACGTGGACCCCAGTTAGAGGCTGAACCCTGCCTGCACTGTGGCCCCGAGGCAACATTCCACCACTTTTACGTGACTCAAGTCAATAGGCTCCTATGAACAACAGGATTTTTCCTCCTGGCTTATTAATGCTGCTTTTCCGAAGGGATGAGGCAAAGTATTTTCCATTTGAGTGATCTAATGCAAAAAACGTGGGAGACAAGACGGAAAATGGCTGGAATAGTGGCCGACTTGTCCTCCTCTGAGATTTGACTGGATCCTTCCAGTATGTGACCAATTTTTTTTCTTCTTTCATATAGAGAACTGCTACTCTCATGCAAACAGTACGATTTGTGGAGCAAATAAAAAATTAAAAAGCAACAGACAGACATTTTAATGTACTCGCACTTTAATTTGATTCTATCTGTGCTAGTGAGTGGAGATCTTATTCTAAAGGCTCTTATGGTACCGATGGAGCATACATTTCAGGCATGGATGGCGCCAATGGGAAAACTTAAACAGCAGTAAGCCACAGGGCCACTTAATGTTCACTTTAATGTCCACTTAAGCCTATTAAATGAGGTGCTATCACATGCACAGGCTGACAGTAGCAGTTAGGGACTAATTCTAACAAAATACAATTAATGGTGACTTACGAGTTGTACCAGTTGAAGGTTAGCCAGTTGAGGCCTTCGAGCTGGTATTCCCTGAGTGCGTTGCCGATTCTGTAATCCCTGGAGCCCTCCTGCTTTTTCCAGTCGGCCGCAGGAGGTCGATCCTTCACACAGGGAGAAATTATTTCAAGGTATTAAGCCACAAACACTCAATTCAAAGGGATGTTGATTTTGTTAGACGACAAAGCTAATTGCCCGAATGACTTTAATGAATTCAAACAATGATTCTGATTAGTCATTTTGTGTTTCAATGTTCTTCAAACAAGGTTAAGAAACACCTTCCGGCTACAGTGACTGCGTTGTCTTTCTTCTGAAATGTTTGATGTTTCAGAAGTGCCTTTTTTTTGCATTACAGTTTACAGTAAACTGGGCTTTCTCAGTGTAAACATGTGACTCAAATGAGCTTTATGCTCAGGCAGCTGAGGGTGTGGGAGGCAGCACCATGTTTAACTTTCCTGTTATGGATGAGAGTTACAAACAAACATTCCTGAGCAATAATCACCCTCCACATGTTGAAAAATTGGGAGTTCAAAACACAGCACCTTCAGTGATGCCTCTTATGTCACACGCACGGGGAACATGCAGTGGGATGTTGCTATCAGAGGTCACAAGGCCGCTGAAGTGGCTTAAGTTTTATAAGAGGACTCTAAAAGACCCAGGTGGCTGGAAATAAAGTAGGCTTCAATCCTTCATATGTATTTCAGCAGTTTCAGGATCTTGAATATGGGACAATGTCTTCGCTTTGAGGAAGAAAAAAAAACCCCTAAACTGTGGCATTCACACTCCAGGGGAAATGGATGTCTGCTGGAAATTGGCTCAACGGTCCGAGAGTCCATCTTTTTGAACTCCACACTGTGCGAAGAGGCTAAAAATAAAGCCGCCTCCAAATACAGCCGCTGTATGATGGAGAATTTCTACCAATGCCCTTAAGGAGAAACAGTAGGCAGTAGTTAAAAAAAGATGGACACACAGCGAGGAAGGGAGTGATGGAGGCAAAGACCACAGCCAGTCAGCTGCTTCTGTTCAGCATTAAACACACTGTTAGTGGTTTGGCCAGGCCACAAGAGCGGGGCGTGTGTGACTGTGTGTGTGTGAGTGAGTGTGTAAGACCACAAGAACGTGGCCCTGTGGAGAGCAGTTAAGGGAGCTGTAAATCTGGAGGAGGAAGGCTCAGGCAGCAGGCCAACACACACAAACACACACACACGCACACGCCTACTGGGAGGAGGCAAGAAGACAAATGGCACCCAAAGAAAGACGGAGCGTCTGTGGGTGCACGCCGCTACTCACCACTTTGTTAGTGTTGGGTGTGCGTGCCGCTATGCGCTCGTATTCGTCTATTTTGGACTGGTCTATGTCGGCCTTCAGCTCCCAGGTGGAGTCCTCGTAGGGCAGACTGCACCACTTCACCAAATATAAGGTCACCGTCTGTAGACGAACGGGAACAGAGGGGGGGTTTGGTGAGCGTGCGTCACGTGGAGAGGCTGCAGAGAGAGCGGGGGGGCCCAGAGCCGCGGCGGAGATCAAAGCACCTCTCCGTTTTCATCTGTGCTCTCTGAGACGTCCAGGACACGGTCCACTTCCACGTAGTCCGGGTTAAAAGGCTCATCGTCCATCTGGAGAGAAGGCGACATATTACAAGTGTGTTTGGAAGATTTTGTCAGACTTTCCAACAAGTTCAAGGTGCTTCAACATGTCAGTGGTATAAGTCTAATTCCAATATCGAGGACTGCAGATATCCAAGTCGGATTTGGACACCTTGAAAGTTACAGCCAAAGTCACAGCCATTGCCATTGGTCAATTGTTTTGACCCCTGGGAGCAGTTTGTTTCATGGTGCTGGACTGGCTGCAGAGCAGAGCTCAGGTCTCACCTCAGTTATAAAGTTGTTCAGTTGTTGCTTGGCCCTAAACCTCTTGATCTTCTGGTGTATCCTCTTGTCCTTTTCCAGTTCCTCCAGGTCTGCCCAGCGGCAGTGGAGGTAGGAGCTGAGACGGGAGAAACACACAATGCTTCATGTCAGACCGTGCTTGAGGAGAATGATGATGTTCAGACTTTAGTGGGGTGAGAAAAGGGAAGTGGAGGCTGAAATAGCAAAAAAACAAATCTGTCACGTCTCCAATCAGGCTGCTAAATAAATTGTTTTCACTTTTACATGGAGGCTGTATGACGACAATCCGGGGAGCAGTTTTATCCAAGTGTGGTTTGAATAAATGCAGACAGATTGTCAAAATTGACATTGAGTCAAAGCTGAAGTCAGTCACAACCTCCGTCTCAGAAAATGTACCGAAACGTAAAATTTACAGAAAATATCGTATTTATCGACGACAGCATACTAAATACGAGTGGTTTGGGGATAAAACTGAATATAGTTTGAGCTCAAGCTACACATCTGGAGACTTCTGTTCTCAGCCTTTCACACATCAAACTACCAACAAACACAATAACTTATTTGTTGCAACCCTGTGCAGTCTGCCAATATGAAAGGATGCTTATATTAGTTATTTAATCAAGGACTGCAGCTGCTGCCAAACGTATACAAAAGATGATGTGCCATTGTTTTTCCAATACAACCGCAGCTGTTGCCTCGCAGCTGTGTGTGATGTCACTCGCTAAGATTCACATTAATGCAACAAGCGAAAATCAAGCGAGTTGAATCGGATGAATGCAGTCATTTAGGCCCTGTACAACACTTTCTGCTACATGCTGTTAAAACGTGCCATCCTGTATAAAGAGCAACTCTGTGTAGGCTTGAGGTGAAACCAGAATATCTACAGTTAAAAAATGATTGACCATGCAACCTTACACTTCCAGTGCCTGCCACTGACACGGTGCAATTGTACCGTTGTAACTGATGCACAAATAGCAGTCAGCCAGGGTCTAAAACCAAATAAGACTTGATGGCTGAATATCCAGAGCTTTTCACACTTAAAGACCAACGAACACCCCGACGTGTTTTATAAATAGGTCTTATTAAAAAAAGAGAGAAAGCGAGAGAGGAAGCCCTGCTGTGAGAGACAAGAGGTGGAGAAGCAAAGGGGGAAAATAACCCAAAGCTACTACTCACAAGCCCTTGAACTTGACGTAGAACTCTTCCACCTCCACCTCCTCCCCCGACTCCAGCTGAAAAGGGAAACAACAGGTTAATAATCACAGCAAACGTAGTGGGCAGATTGAGCAGAAGTGGTTCGTCATTGTTATACAACATGTGGTAGAATTAGTGAAGTGGCACAGAAGGAGCCTGCGCGCTCGTTTCACACTAACATGTCAGTCAACACTGAATTCTCCCTCTGCTTGACGTCCTCACGTCCAGTCACTCCATTGTTTCACTTATGTCTCGTCAGTATCAGTTATTTGCCATTTTGGCCACTACATAGAGGCCGAATGCTAATGGCGCTGGACTGAGAATAGCTTGAAAATGTCCAAATTTCAGTCTGTTTGTCAGTAAAGACATAAGCAGTTTCAGCTCAAATCCAAGCTTGCGTACCATGAAAGGATTTGCTGTGTTTTGTCCACACATTTAGGCTTGTGTTTGAAAAGAAGAAGTACCGAAACACTGGCCCATTTGATCCGTTCACTTCCATTTACTACTCTACTGCTGCAGCAAGACGCACACTTCCTTCGCCATGCTGATACTACTACTGTAATGCCATGAATCATCACACACAGGCACACACACACACATGCGCGCGCACACACACACACACACACACCCTGAGGAAACGCTAGCTTGGCGTCTGGCGTAGCTGGCGTTGTGGTTTTGGCTGTGTGCCAAGCCCGGGGTCAAGTCTGAATGGAGCCGTGAGAGAGCGCGGGTGTCTATGTGTGCGTGTGCGTGTGCACGTGGGGGTGTGTGTGAGCAGGGGGAGGTAACCCATTGGCAGCTGGTGAGTAAAGGAAAGTTGGCTGGTGACTATGTGCGTGCATGTGTTGGCTCAGGGATGAGCTTTCTTTAGACAAGGCGTATAAAACAAAGCCAGGCCGACACACTCACACAAACAATCAATCAGAAACGCACACACACGAGCTGCAAGCGCACACACACACATTGAAATACAAGAAGTCATATCGCCGCTTACAAAGTGAATGTGTCGCATAAACTGTGTGTGTGTGTGTGTGTCTAATCTGCTTAGGCCAGCTGTGGAGCGGCTAATCACATGACGTAAACCATGACTCGGGCCAGTCTGTCCATGTGTGGATCTCTGTGTGTTTCGTGTTCAGCGCCTGCCGAGTGCCGACTTGCATCCTACCTGTTTTTTGGAGGTGCGTAAGCCCATGATCTTCTCCACAACAGGCCCCTCAGCCTCAGCCACATCCTGGAGACACACAAAACAGAGTGTTAATCTCGCTGCCGGCTGTTTACACATCACCTGTCTGATACCACAAGTCTTAAAACACATTTTCTCTGTATTAAAAACGACACTGAGGGATCATTTAACACACGATGATCAACCTTTGTCTTCAAAACAATGCATTTTGTTTGTTTTTTAATGAAACACGGGTGCCAATTCATTGTGTTAAGGATTCAGGAGAATCGGTCAAAGCCTTTTTTATAGACTAAATACGTGCATCAACATTTTACATCACAGCCTTTTTGTTAATTACCCTGCAAATGGACAGTATATACATGTAGAAAATCTCACTGGAAGAATATACCTTGTGATCACCAACACAACCTGAGACGGTTACAGGAAGTAACCCGAACCAGGTGAACAGTGAGGTAAAACCAGATTTAAGTAGATCAAATAACTCAAAAACAGAAATAATACGCCACCTGTTGTTGTGATGAGGCCGATGGGGATTTTGGCGTTGGCGAGTCATCTCCGCTGTCATCATCCTCAGAAATCCTGAACTCCAGATCTTCCGTGTACCTCTTCCTCTTCACCTGCCGGCTGGAACGACGCTTCTGATATCGACACAGAGAAAGAGAAGGGGGTCCTTAAACCATCTGCTCATCCATAAGGGCCGGGTACTCGTTCCGTAAAATCCAAAGACGTGACCCGTGAACCGTTTCATCCCTTATTTTAAATGCTTATGAGCTTTCAAACAAAAATTTTGTGGAGGTAAAAGAAAATTACCTCCACAAAAAGTACGCTACTACTTTGTATTAAATCCAAAACAGAAACAAGAACAGGGCCATGTGTGCTTATCATTTACCGGCTTTGCCATTCCAAGAAACAGACCTCATTTCATTATTCATTATTCTGTTCCATATGGTCCAGCATGTTCCCCATATTGACTTTGAGGACAACATCACCCAATTTGTTGGGCTCAAAATGTTGCCATATTATAAGAGTGTAGACAAAGTGTAGCAGCCTGCAGACTACAAAGGACATGCAGCTGCTAAGTTACTTTCCTATTTGAGATAGAGCTGCAACATACTATGCAGCTTAATAACCAGATGCGACTCTGCTCCTGGCCCACATAATCACATTTCCACACAAATATGAACCTGAAAGGGAAACGCTATAGAGCGATGCTTGTTTCTCCAAACCACACATAACCAGCATTTTATATGATTTCATGCAACCAAAAAAAAAAAAAAAAAAAAAACCCTGCAAGGAGTTAAATTGTATTTGGAATTCAAAATGTGATTAAAAAATAAAATAAAATAAAAAGTGTGGAGCAGCGGAAAAGTAGCTGATGATGCAAGATATGAACTTGACGGAGAGCTCGTCTGCTTGCTGTCAACAAGGTGTGGTATACAACACAAACAGCAGATGCCTACGGGCTCAGTGCTCTCCACTTTTACAGGCCGCCACACTGAAAGATCTGAAAATATTTTGTGGATGCCTGCTTTTTGGAGAGCTGACAGAAACGTTGTTGGCCACCACAGCAGCTCCCGCTTCTCTAGAAGCCTGAAAAGTTGAAAAAGACAACAAAACAAACCAAAATGTAGAAACTTTGTGATCCAGGGTCTCCCACCTGAACACCGTCGTCGTCCTCTTCTTCGGGCGGGGAGGGGGGAGGAGACTTCACCTCCACATCGTTGTTCGCAGATACCTCTCTCTTTCTCTTCGAATCTTTCTTAGCAGCGCTAGATCCGCCCTCTGACTCCACCTTTTTACTGCTGGGGAGAGAAAAAAAGGGAAAAAACCAAAACTTAAAATTCATTCATTTAGAAAAAGTGTAAAAAAATCTAACAGAATCCATTTCTCTAGTTACCTATTTCACAGATGACCATGGATTTGCGTGTGCGTGTGTGTGTGTGCCTGAATCTGTCCCAGGGCGTTCGCCATGTTTGATTTACCCATTTAGAAATCATTAGTGTGCCTGAGGCTCTGGCACACAGGGGGTTAATATGATGAAAGACTGCATGGAGGCACAGGGAGAGGGAGCAAGATAGAGAGATACAGGCACAGAGAGGGGGGCCCAGGGAAAGAGTGATACAGGGAGGCATGGAGAGAGCAAGACAGGCAGACAGAGGAAGGGAGGGTAGGAGGCAGGGAGGGAGGGAGGGAGGGAGAGAGGCCCCAGAGAGTGAAGGGGGGAGGGGTTGAGAGGCCCCCGGGCTTCCTCTAATCTCTGGCATGGAAAGAAAGAGGAGCTGGCTCCACTGGTGAGTGTGTGTGCGTTCACACCACTGAGGTGAGAGGACACTCAGCAGCCCTCCTCTGCCTCTCGTCCAGCCTCAGTCCTCGCTCAGACCAGCAACCACTGAAGCTCTCGGGGAGGAGAAGCGCCTCGGATTGAATGTTTGCACAAGAGATGTTTAGAGAAAGAAAGAGAGCTAAGTTTAGTTTTAATGGGGAAATTTAGCTCAACCAGTACGTTGAAATATCCGCAGTGGTTCTGTAGAAACCATCGTGTAACATATTGTACATTTACTTTGTGTTTTCATTTAGCTTTAGAAAGTTACAGAACTAGAATTATTTATACACATTTAAATCCATCAGAATTTCTTTATATACAGCTTCAAGGCCTGGGAGGTGATGAGCTTCTGGAGTGACAGTGGTTCAGTTGGTCGTCTCTCGGTTGCAGGTTCAATCCCCCCACCTCCTCCTGTCTATATCCCTGCCTCTGTTCCACTGAACCCCAAATTGCTCCCAATGGATGGATTGAGTGAGCGCTTTGCATGGCAGCAGTCACCATTGGTGTGTGTGTGAATGGTTGAATGTGATCAAGAATGTAAAATGCTTTGGGGGCTGCTGAAGCAGTGGAAATGTACAATAATGTGACACCCACAGAGGGTTCGTCTCAACAGGCTGGTGGGTGTCCGAGGTGATGGGAAGAGACAGAGGGATTCTGTTGTTTATGTCTGTTTATTTGTCATGATATTTGGAACTAAAACTTCCTGCTGCGTTACCTTAAAAATGATGCATGTGTATTGACAACACGTGTTAAAAAGACAGCTGGATAAACCAATCAAAAGTCACATCTCCAATAAGACTTCAGATGTCATTGTGGTTTGAAGGCACAACAAACTAAAACAGACTAAGTAATGCATTGCTTTCAGAAGATATAGCGCGGTGGCAAATAGGTCAGAATAATAAAGATTTAGATCACTAATGTGACTGCCTTCAGCATTCACACAATTCTTCTTCTTCAAAAAAAAAAGGCAGAATTCAAACATCATCAAACACTGTTGCTGCAGCAAAATCCAGGAGGGAATTCTGCAAGCAAATTGCCTACTCTGTTAATACGCAACTTTGTGAGATTATATAATATTAAATCAATGGGTGTTTATATTTTCAATCGAGCTCTTTTGAGGCTTGGTTCCCGGTGCAAGCTCGTTTTTGTTTAGTATTAATTTCTCACCGCGACGGCGAAGAGGAGCTGTGCGTTCCATAAATCCACGTTTATGCAGCTCCGCCATGTTTGACCATCATCATTAACCTCCCCATTTCACATGCAACCCTAATGGGGTTAATGGACTTGGGAACAAGTAAAGAACAAGTACTTCAATGCGGTCGGGGACGAGGCTGGAAACCTGGAAATGCGTGTCTGTGCTCCACGCGTACGTTTGAGTGGTCTATGGACGCGCGAAGCAGCAAGTATGTTCCAGCCTGAAGAAGGGAACCAGTGTTGGAGTATGAAACACACGGTTAATCCTGAAGACACTTCCATAAGAGAAAACCCAGCCTCAGCTGCTGCCACAGTACATCAGGAGACTGAGAAGCATGAGGAGAAGCTGCCAGGCCGCGGTTGTAAACAGCCCTTCCACATTTCTATGGTGACGCCTCTTTTTCTTTTTTTTTTAATTATTAACTTTTCAATATCTTTATCACACTTCAATCGTCCATTCCACTGAACAAGAATCAAAAGCAGAACAAGCCGTTAGGCCTTGTCAGTTAAATTTAGGCTTTTCATTTTATGGGCGTCACCCAGTTATTCAGCTCTGCTGCTCATCCTGCAAACACGGGTTTGGTTTACAAATGTGGCATCACTTACGAGTTAAATCAACTGGCCTGTGGAAAAACAATTGAAAAGAAAAATGTTGAAACAAAGAAGCAATCTACTAAAAGCTTTCTTTTCCATTTGAGTGATTTAATGAACCCTCAAACATCCAACAGTGACAACACCAGAGTATATACATCAAGAAAACAATTGGATTATTTTAAACAAAAAAATGTGGCACAATACGGTGGAGAAAGCAGGAATGGCGGTTATCTGCTGACGATCATTGAAATTATATTTGTGGAAGGAAAATAAGTTGTAGTAAAGAAAAAGGTGGGGATATTTCACTAAATCCCAACTGCAAAACAGTACTGGCAAACAGCTTTCAACCAGCATAGCATGAAGTTCTGCTCCAGTTTGTGGGGCAAACTAACTGAATGAACTTTGCTTGGCCACAGCTGGGATCTGCCACCGCTGATGTTTGTCACTTTAAACAGTAAAGACAACAAGCACCGGTGGCGATAAAGGAAAATGTTTTGTACGTTGCCCTTTGCTGATAAAGACACGAGGCAAAAAAAAAAGGGAGTACAGCAAAAAGGTTTTATAAGAGATTCGTTAGCATTGGGGATTAGGGCAGCCGGCTAATTTGCAAACATGGAACTGGATCAACAACGGAGTCGGTCATCAGAAGTCGGCCGTACAGATTCATGCAGGAGGTATTTGAAATGCAAACGTTATTTCTTGGTTTTCAGGGGATGTTTGTGTGCAACCTTGCTTGCGTATTAAAGCAAATGCAAAAAAAAAAAAGTTGTGCATGTGTTGTCCGTGTGCGACGCCTTCCCTCGCCTGCTGCATACTGTAAGCCTGGATGTGTCCCGCTCTCTCTCTCTCCCCTTCTCCTGCTCTGTGCCGGTGTCGCTCGTCCCCTTCCTGCTCTGCGCCTCTCTCCCTCCTTCCCTCCTGCTCACTCCCTTGCTCTCCCCTCTCTCTCCCTCTACATCTCTCACCCCCTCTCTGTCCCTGGGGCCCTTCTCCTTTCATCCTCACGCCAAGAGCAATCACCATCTCCGTGGTAACGGCTGGTCATGTGACCTGCACCTGTTCCTCTGGCTGGTCGCCACACGCTGGAGCCATCTGGCCACACACACACACACTCACTCACTCATGCACGCACGCACACACTTCTCTACTTGGCTGCCTTCTCCCCTCTCTTCCTCCGAGCTTCTTCATGGCCTCGCTCTTCAATAGCACCATCACCTCTCTCTCTCTCTCTCTCTGCACAGCCCGGCTCTTCACTCATTTCTCTGCTTGAAAACTCTCCAACACTCCATCTCTACCTCTCACTTTCTGCAGAGTTAAGTTTTACATAAATGAATATTTACTATATTGCTGAAAATCTTTTTTTTTTTTTTTTTTTTTTTTTTTAAATTAGAAACATCAAAAGCGTTGATGCTATACGGAGCGGCAAGTCTTTCATGTTTGTACCGTCCGTATCGACAAAACCCAAAGTCCCCCTTAAAATCCAATGCAGTCGTCATCCAGTGACACCAAATAATAGCCAGACAACAGCTAGTCAGAACTCCTACAGTCACCGTGTCGCAGAATTACACTTCAGCTGTGACATTTGGGACACCAGGCACCCTGTGAGCGTCGAGGTAAACATCTATCAGGCCAATGTGCTCTCAACTGCTTTCCGATGGCCTCCAGCTCCAATGGATCCGTCGTCCTGCTATTAACACCTCATGTAACTGTCAGCTTGATGAGCCGTGCCTGAAACTGGCCAAAACAGGTTTGCTCGTCAACCATCTTTAAGTATAACTTAATTCCTTGGTGTTATTTGATGCCAACGAGCCATTGGAATATCCCATACAGTGAAATGTTTGATCACAGTTCAAGCAAAGTACAAAGAACCACTGCTTTTCAGCAGCCGTGCGTGTGATTACAAGCATCAGCAAATCACGCAGTTTGACGTCAGCAGGTTCTGTGTATTGAAGCATCATCAGCGAGAACAACACTGGTAACGTTTAAGTTAAAGGTCAGTGTAGGGAAAGAAATCGTTCTTTGCAATTTTGTCCATCTCGGATGAAAGTCGTCAATCATGAAGTCTTTGATCGTGGCTTAAAGTCTTTGGTCTTATTATGGAAAGGAAACACGATTTGAAGACAGCCGAAGTCAGAGAGCAGGGGTTCTCAATCCGGGGCCTCGAGGGCCGGTGCCCTGCAGATGGGAGACGTCCACAATGTGCAGGGCATCAGCCCTCGGGGCCCAGAATTGAGGCCCCCCGTCATAGAGGGTCGATCAAAGACAACCTGAGATTATTTTTCAACATTGTCAGGAGTATTAAGACCACCACGTCACTAAACTACACGCTGGGACTGCAGCTACCAACAATCAAAGCGACACCAGCGATGCACCTAAACAATTCTTGCAGATTGTCAAGAAAGTAAAACGCCGGACCAAGAGCACATCTTTTTACATGCCAAGCTTCATTCCTGCACATAAATGCCAATAGAAGAGCCGCTACATCCTCTGTGAGCTTTGTCGATTTCCTGAAGGCTCTGACATATTGAAGCATGTCGAAGCAGTCTTCACCACTAATTGAATGAAAAGTACCATTGTGCCATCAAATGTACTGTAAACGCTTTTAAAGGGGGAACCTGTTGCTTTGGTCATTTATATAGTAGGCTACTGCCATTTTACACATTTCTACATTTTCTGTCAATGTCTTATAATATAGTCACCTCATACATGATCCCATTCGATTGCTCTGTGACTTCAGAAGTAATGTATTACTAGTGTGAACAATTAGACAAAACTGAAAAACTCAACTGACCAAACACCTATTCCATTATCATATAGAGGCAAGGTAAAACAGATGAAAGGCTGTGCTACTTACAGGCAAGTGAGTGACACAGAAGAAAGTAACTTTTGGGAAAACCTTTGGAAATTACAATCTACAGAGTAAATAAATAGAAACAAGAACCTGGCTGCAAAAGTAACATCCAAAAACAAACCCCCTTAGGATACTTTTCTATTCCATACATCACTCATTAAAAGACACTAAGGGGGGGTTACTATACGGTTATGACTGATAAGCAGTATTCGCACGTGTCATCCAGCTGTGCAGCACCGTGTGCAAACCAGAAGACAAAGTTGGGATGCTCTTCCAGATCGGGATGGAGGGAAGTGGAGGGAAGATGGAGAGCAAATGAGATAAACTCAAGACAAAGACAAAAAGTAAGGGTTGGGTGTAAGGGACACCTGCTGCCGTGATGAGTCATCTCACTGAGCCTCCACACACACACCCACCCAACAAAAATAACAACAAGGCCATAAGGAAACAAACACTTCTCATATGTGTGCTCAGAAATGGCTGTATTTGCACACAAGTCTGCAGACGCACAAAGCGAGGGGCCTGTATGCATGTTGGACTGCTTTGTGTGCACTGCAAACAAATCACACACACACACACACACACACACACACACACACACACACACACACACACACACACACACACACACACACACACACACACACACACACACACACACACACACACACACACACACACACACACACACACACACACACACACACACTGAGGGAAGGGTGTGGCAGCTGAGAGCGTGTTATTTATAGATGTACTTCCTCTGAGAGGTAGCCGGAGAGAGAGGGAGTGTGACCGAGCGCGAGAGAAAACTGGAGGATGGAGAGAAAAGGCAAGGTCAAAGGAGAGGAGTGAGCTGACTGGACAAGTAAACCACCTGATTCTCTCTGCGTCGGTCGGTCACACACACACACACACTCCTGCCTGGAGAGCTGACGTTACCACTGAGGACCACATCTGACATTCAAATGTTTTGTTTTCTGCTTTAGATTTCGGGGGTTCAATATGAGGGGCCATTTTTTTAACCATTTAAAAACGATCAAATCTGTTGCAGGCCTCAGTAACAATGTCAGTGTCAGTACTCGACACCAGCAAACTTAAAACTGCCAACATTCAATGCAAAATTGACAGAATCAAAATATGAACCAAAATAGGCTACAACCAGCCTCGTCTCTTTTCAAATGATTACCAGCATCGATAATGGATTTACTGCCATTTTGATCCAAACTTCTTGCAAAAACATCTGCAAACATGAAAGAGGCTGTGACAGTGCCACAGAGCTGTAAATTAAAGGGAGTGGAAACCTCAAAACAGCCTGCGTTCAAAGGGTTAAGACAAAGCCCAACATCCTGAGTATACCGATTAGAGGAAGGGTTCAGTATGCTCTGTGGTGGTTCATTTGTTCATACAAAAAACAAAACAAAAAAAACCCCACGTGCAGTGAGCAGTGAGAAAGCATGAAGTCGTGTGTTGCAAGGCCACAAGAAAACCTGAGCGTCAGGCCCGTTTCTCCACAGAATGCAATGAAACTCGTGGCCCTTAGAGGTTTTTCCCGACAGGAGTGAAGTTTATTCAAGTTTTTTTAAAGGGATTTAGCTTCCAATTAAGCGCATAGTTTGATAAGAAAAGAAAGCAAAGGAAATACCAATTCTAGGACAACTCGCCCACAACACTGCAGCCCCGGTCACCTCGTCCACACATGACATTTCAGAATTATTTGGAGAAAACCCATCCTGTACAATGTACTTTTACATATTTCTAATTGATATTTTATATAAGTTTCATACATTTGATTTTATTTATTTATTTATTTTAACAAAGGAAAATTTAAATATGAAGCAATGGAAAATAAAAATGAAATAAAAATAAGTAAAAAAAGCCAATTTCAATACAATACACATTTGACTCGTTCGAAAAGGGATAGGAAGAAGTCATGCATGTTTGTATGTTTACAGGCAGCAGTTTAATTATTGCTTTATACATTTACATCTAGTATATGTCCAGATACATTTAGTATGGCATCATCTGGCTTTTTATTCCCATGAAGAATGGTGGTCTTTGTGCACATGACACCAGCCACCTCAAACTGCTGCACATGCACCTTCCAGCTCGTTAATGACCATCAGTCATATTTTCATCATGTTTATCATGCAGCGCTGCTACTGTATGAGCCCCGCAGCTCATTAATATGTGGGAAGGTCCTCTTACGTGATGCACCTGAACGCATCACTCAAAGAAGCAGTGGCGTTCTCCCGTTCCAACATCGGGACACGACAATGTCTTCACACCGTTACAAAGATATATTAGTTCTGAGGTAGTTGTCAAAAGTTCTCCATGTGTAATCCCACAGTTTTTTTTAAAAACCAGTGTTTAAAGTCGGTACTATCTTTACTAGCGTAATAATATTGTCACGCGTGCTGCATCTCAGCAGAAAGTAGCTTCCGACACGTTAACGAGCACCTGAACGCATCACTCAAAGCCGTCGTCTACGAAGCGGCGTTTTAACTTTACGGATTATTATTGTGTCAGATAGATGGATATATCTTATGTTTTTGTGCCAAATATACTTAATAATCCTTCCAAATGTGTCAAAAATACTTTGAAATTCAATCCTTCAAATAAATAATGCTGGGGGAAAAAAAACAGAAATGCTTGAACTCAAGGGGTTATTAAGTTAAAACGGCTTGAAATTAGATCATTTTTATTAAAACACAGTCATGAAAAACAAACAACCTACAGTAAGATGTTCCAATGGGGAATGAGCCATGACTAATGAAGAGCTCAACATCACAAGAGCCACGCCAAACTTCATTCAGAAACATAGATTTGATGCTTCTGTGCTGCGGACGGCTTCATTCCTCAGCATGAATGAGAACGATGGGCAGAGAGGAAGTGAGAAGATGAGAAGAGCGGCAGGAAGAATTAGATGAAAGGATACACTTCTGTCTAACAGGAAGAGGTGGGATTGAGGGAGGAGGGAAGGAGAGGGAGGAATAAAAGAGGAGATAGTTGGTTGATTACAGAGGTCCACCATTTTGGAGGAGCAGTGAATGGCCGGCAGCCATTATTATGCTAAATTAACCTGGGAGCTCCAGGCTGCCACTCAAGATGGAGGAAAGCCTGACAACAGATAAGAGCCAGTTTACCAACACACACACACACACACACACACACACACACACACACACACACACACACACACACACACACACACACACACACACACACACACACACACACACAGTTGAGAATGGACTCCCCACCCCCACAGTTCCTCTGCCCTCTCACACACACACACTCAGAGTTGTGGCAGTGGAGTGGTCAGCGGCATGGCCCTCATTATCATTAGACGCCATTTTCTGCCACAAAGATTACCAGCGACCCCTCCCCCAACACATGCATGCATGCGCGCGCGCGCACGCGCACACACACACACACACACACACACACACACACACACACACACACACACACACACACACACACACACACACACACACACACACACACACACACACACACACACACACACACACACACACACACACACACACACACACACACACACACACACACACACACACACACACACACACACACACACAGGGGCCAGCCCCCCTCACTGCCTCACACACACACACCAACTACAGCGCCCCCTCCCTTGGTTCCCCACCCCCGACTTTTTTTTTTCCCAGTGGCCAGCTCATGCAAAAGCATGCACGCACACACACACACACACACACACACCTCCCCCAGTGCTGACCCCGGCCTGCTGCTTCGGCCCTCCCTCTTCCTTGGGATAAAAGAGGCCGAGAGGAAAGACAGAGGGAGAGATGAGAGGGGGGGAGAGAGAGAGAGAGAAAGAGAGATGGGGGCCATCCTGACACATTCCTCAATCCGATCAAGTTTCCACCTTCACAATGAAACCGCCGCCGAGTCTCACACACTAACGTCCTCCACTCTCTTTGCCGCTGCCCGTTGCGTTTGATGACCCCGACGTGCAACAATGGGGGAAGAAGCATCGATATAAAGGCGAGATTACAAACCTACACAACTGTAGAGCCTGAAAGAGCAGAGCCCATGAAAATGTGTAGAGAGATAAGATAAAGAGAGGAGGAGTGTGTGAAGAAGGGAGGGATAAGACCTGAGAGCGCAGTGTAAACAAAGTGAAGGTGATATTGACGAACACTGATAAGCCCGAGAAGCACAACCGAACTGGTTTATGACGAAAGGTGTGTGAACAAAACCAAAGTGGGCCCAAACTCAAAAGCTGAAACGGCAACTCCTCCGTGCTGGTGTGAACTGCAGCGTCTCGACGCTTGACATGCTTTATGATGATGATGATGAACAGAATCTGCATGTTTATTCTGACGTGAAGTTAAATGCTCCGTCTAGCTGGTAGATATTAGCGTCACGACAATCTCGATTGGGATTTAAATCGCCAAGACCTGCAACCAAGTGTGAAAAGCTGTGGTCGTGGAGCCAGGTGCAGCATGAGCAGCTTCACAGCTGGCGTGAGGAAGCAAGGTGAGCTTTGTGAAAACTGCCCGTGGAGCTGCAAGCACCCAGGTAACAGAGCTGGAATAAAAAGCTCGGGGTAAAAACCGGCCCGCTCCTCCGTTCTGCTGGTCTGATGTGTGTTTGTGGAACAACAAAGTGGAGGCTTTGGGGGTGTGGGGGGGCTTTCAGCTGGTCCCTGCAGAAGCGCTCCTTCCTTACTACTTCATCTAGGTTCTGAGCTCCCTCACGGCCCAACGTCTTCACCACAAGCAAACCAGACTCCAATATGCACATGTTGATTCATTAAAGCTTTCAAAAGTCTTGTCTGCACAGTGGAGGAATGCCTTTGGCTCATTTGCACCAATCAAATGCCCCAATGGACAAACAGAGACACTTTGCAAAAGGGTAAAACAGCACGTGCTTCATGCCATTATAATAAAAAATACTACCAAGATGACAATATTCAAGTCGTAGTATTTAAATATTCTTAATTTTACTATCGAGGCATAGTGAAGTTAATGTGATATGTTCTGCACAATTAAGTGGACCGTGGAAGAGACAAATTATTAAAAGACATTCTGATCCAGTGAAACGCACCTCATAGGACATTTTGAAAACATACATACAAACGTCTATTATAAGCCTTTAATGGGCTCCATCATCTTTCTTCTGTATGAATTTATCCAACCTGGGGACGTCATTAATGTGCCAATATGACCCACAAAGAAGAGGTCTGAAAGCGTTCTCTACTTTTGAGTTCCTGTTTCCTAAACAACAAAAGTATAAATGGCCAGAGTTGAAATGAGATGAATGACATTTAACGTTTGGTGTGCGTCACACGCCACAGTCTCTGCGGTGGCGAGGTGCCACAAGCGGCACCGTGCTGAATAAGCAGTTGTACTTTCCGGCTGACCTGCAGAGCTACAGTGACAGAAGTTTCAACCCTGTTGATCAGCATCTGAAGGGTAAGATGTGATTGATCCGGGGCTCCGTCTGTCTCGCGGCCCGTGCTCCATGCTCCACTACACCCTGTGATCACTAACTCACACTCGTATAAACACGGTGAGTGGCAGTTCACAGCCCAGAGGTTGTGACCCTTTCGGTTCCCCCTGGTTGGTCACGAGAGTGATGGCTCTGGTGTGTTTCTGAGCTTGTGTCTGTGTGTGTACACATTTGGAAAAAACTACTCCACTGGACCGATATCGAGATGACGACATGTGTACGATACACACCGCAAGTCCACTAATGTAGTTAAAAGAAAATGGGTTGAAATGGAACAAAGTATCTTCCATTTCCCACTCGCTGACGACAAGAGAAACATGTTTCTGATGTGCAAATGACACTGAAGTGTCTTGACTGCTGTGGGCCGACGCTCTTCTTCACTGCTATTCCACCACAAACATGTACAGAGGACATATAGAGTTCCTACCTGGTTTTCTTGGGAGTCTTGGTCTTGGGCGTGGAGCTCTTAGCTTTCTTCTCCTTGGGCTCCTTGGGCTCTTTGGGGGTCTTGGGTGTTTTGGGCGTTTTGGGCGTCTTAGGGATCTTGGGCTCTTTGGGCTCCTTGCCCTCCGCCTTCTCCTTTGGTTTCTTTTTCCGCTTCTTCTTCTCCTCCACTGGTGGTGAGCTTCCCTCCACCAACCCCGCAGTGGGAACCTGTTCACCGGCTTCACATGCGGCCGGAGGAAACTCGGACTTCACGTCTTCCTCTCCGCCTCCTCCCGGCTTCTTCCCACTCTCTTCTTCATGTCCTTCCACGACTTTAGCTTTCTTCTTCTTCTTCTTTTTTGGCTTGGTCTCCTGGTCGCCCGACTTCTCTGTGCTGATAGGCTGGCCGGGGACCCCGTCAACCGTTGGCCTGTCAGGAACCATCATTGAGGCATCACCTGACGGGTCAGTGGGGGAATGCTGCATGGAGGAGAAGGACATCGTGTCATTAGTGTCATTTCACAACTTTATGAAAACACACATTCCAAATAACATCCAGCGTGTAAAAATTCAACAATGCTTCAGAAAAGAAAACACTGAAGAGCAACATTGTGCACCAAAAAGTGTCCAGCTGTCCAGGATTACGGCTGCCCAGCAACATTTTAGAAGTAGAAAGGGACAGCTCTGATAGATGATCTTTTTAGAGACAACTAGTTAATAAGGCAATTCATAACATTTCTAATTTAAAATCTAAGACAGTCATTGGAATCGTAAAATTGGATACAATATAATTTCGGGGCAATAAAATGCTTGCAGTTTTCTGGTAATTAGAGGTTTTGGTTGATGAAAACTGAACAAGTGTTTGGCTCGTGACCACGATGATGACAAATTGTGGAGGCGTTTTCTTACTTTACCGAATGAGGTTAATTCTCAGGGTCAAACTCCTTGTTAAAACTTCTACATAGACCGTTTTGTTGATTACTCACTGGAGCTCCAATATAAACATCACATCGAATGTGTACGAGTCTCATGTGCCACAAAATGTGTCTGAGGATGTTTTGCTTCAACGGTGGTTTTGCCCCGAACTGCCTGCCTGTCAATCCTGGTACATTTTCTGCAGAGTGGGGGTTGAATCTGTCAGTAATGGCAGACCAGAGCAGGGGAGGAAGAAGAGATCCATCCATCCATCCATCCATGCACACTGCTGCCACCTCCTCCCTCTCCTCGACTCCCTGTTGCTACAGTTTCCGCCCCCCTCCTGCCTCCTCCTCCGGCAGGCTAACCTTAGTAAACAAACCGGCTGACACCTCATTTTTCCTCCTCCTTTGCTCTCCTGCAGAATAAACCCTTTCTCCTTGCCGCTTCTTCTCCTCTCTCTCCTCCTCCTCCTCCTCCTCGCTCCCAAGTAAGCTTTCTGTGACAGGAAACTGGTTACCAGCTGTTGGGAACCTCTCCAGCTGCCTCTCCTCCCTCTCCCTCTCTTCCAGCCCTCCCTGCCTCCTCCTTTCTCTCTCTCCAGCTGCTCAGGGTCCCAGTAGCAGATGGGAAATCAGGCATCATGACACGAATAAATTATCTCCATACTTCAAAAAGGCGCAGCGAGGGAGTATGTGTGTGCGTGTCATACGAGAGCGAGAAGACTATGCCTTTGAGAGTTGGTGCTGGTGTGCGTGCGCTACACATGTGCACTCCTGCATGTGTCAGTGTGTCAATGAGGTGTGTGTGAGCAGCAAAATGCCACAGCAGCAGCTTCTCGCTGCACGTGCACACTTAACGGAGCTCGCTCACATGAAGGAGGAAGGAGTTGGGGTGCCATCATTGAAAGTCCACTCCCGTCAGGAGAATGCGAATGCACGCGCACGCACACAGACAGAACTGCTGCAAGGTCACACATCACACAAACCTCTGCACACGTGCACACAAACACCTGCTGACACACACGTAAACTGAGCCATTTAGACACACAAATGGGGAAGAGAGGGAGGGCAGGGAGTGTCGTTGGTGGAGAACGAGAGAGAGAGAGAGAGAGAGAGTGTGTGACAGAGAGAGAGAGAGAGAGAGAGAGAGAGAGAGAGTGTGACAGAGAGAGAGAGAGAGAGAGAGAGAGAGATGGTTGAGGGGGATGTGGTGCCAAGAGATAAATCTGTCCTCCTGCCAAGCTTCCGAGATAATCAATCACACCAATGACAATGGACACACACACGCACACACGCACACACAGAGACGCACACACAGGTTTGACGTTTCGCAGCGTGAATTCAGCTCCGTTCACTTGGACTGGTTCAAATCCGGTTCTCATCATGTCACCAAGCAAAGGTTTCGTCGTCTTCCACTGAAGGAGCAGGTTAAAATCTCAGCCATGGTTATAAAGTAGTATAGTGAAGGTGAATACGGTAGAATCGGGGAAGGCGGATCATGATTTTGAGCGTAATAGTGGACGGGGGTAGATTTAGAAGATGAAGGTGAGCCACAGTGCTGAGGACACTGATGGGAGACTTTTTGACAAGAAGCACAATTTAAGAAACATTCAAGACTCTTGACCAGCAACATCGGAACCACAGAACTTATTCCAACTGCATCTCAGTCATTGGATCCCCATTGAATGAAAACTTCTACTTCAATGCCTCATTGCCTTTCAACACATTCATTATGTCACCCCTGGTGTCACATCATGTGAAGCATGGACCTGGGCTGTGGTGGACCCAGGTTTGAATCCTCGTAGCAGCTGGAGGAGCATGTGGCAGAAAATTTAGCCAAGTCTGGAGTGCAAGTTGCAAAAGCTTGCCGTGGTGACCCCCCCCCCGTGAAACGGAGCAAACTTCTGATTTGAAACGAGGGCTTTCATTTTTGAATGAAAAGACTATTTAAAGCTGATCACAGACTTATGCAAACGTGAAGTGGCATGACTTCCACATGCAGGTAATTTTCCACATGCTATTCACAGAGCTGCCTTGTCTAGGTCTTCTCAAGGCAGCTCTGGGTGGTGCTGTAACAAATGGCATCTTTACAAAGTGACACGTTCAAGAAAAACTGGTTTTAACACAACTACGGTTTAAGTTAGCAAATGATAAATGTTCCAACAGATGCAAACTGGTTGGATGACCGATGTTGAGAAGAAAAAAAAAGAAAGTCTATTGCATCGGCATTATTTGTCTACAAGTTTTAACATTATACTGCTGGATTCTTAATCGAAGGTGGTTTTGTGTTCTCCTTTCTTAAACCCAACAAACATTGTGCAGTCAAAGCAGTCTCATAAGAGAGAGCATCTATTTTTATTTTCTTGGTTGCTCAATATACAATTTACAACAAATACGGCCACCTTGAAGATAGCCCAGAAGAAGGCCCAAACTCCCACGCAGCACTGCAGTGTGTTAATAGATGGAAGTATGGACGCTCCATGTCAGCTACATCTATCAATACTGAATTTGTCTCATCAGCATCTATGAAATCAGGTTCAAACTTTAACAGGCATTTTGTGGAGCAATGACAGTCACCGTTGTACTGGACCCATATATTGATGCTTTGTCAGGTGTTTGAACGTGTAATGTACCATATTTTTCGGACTACAAGTTGCACTTTTTTTCTCTCCATAGTTTGGCTGGCCCTGCAATTTATAGTCGGGAGAGACTTGGATATCAAATATATAACACAGCTGGTATTAGGGGAGCACCTGTCCTGTCCTGTCCTGTCCGGGACACTCGGCACTTTAAAGTCTTTGCCACAGCGACGATCCAATCTGAAGCCACCATCATCAGTCACCCGTTAGCATAGTCACCTGCATCAATCAGCGGTTAGTGACGAGGGGCGCTCCACACCTTACACCTTGGCGTGGGGAGCACACGTTCAACCGGCCGTGGAGATGTGGGGCGGGCAGATGCCCGGCCGTCTGGCTCTCGCGGGCTGGAACCGGGCTTGGGTACAGACACCGCAACCATCAAACTTAACCCCCATGGTCATTTTCACACAGAAAACCATGTCAAAACACTGAATGACTTGCCTATCCAGATTAAATGTCTGTTCTTGGTCTTGGATTTTGTGAAATACATTTTCAATTAAATGCAACTTATAGTCCAGTGTGACTTGTATGTATTTTTTCCTCTTCATGACGCATTTTTTGACTAGTGCGACACACACTCTGGAGCGACTTATAGCCAGGAAAATACCCGTTGGCTTCAACCACCACATCAGATGCAGAAATAGTAAATGCCAGTAAACAACTGATTGACTTCCTTCTTTTGGCACAGCTACAACTGTTCTTTGGAAAACTATTAAACATTAACTTTGGCCAGACGTGTTTCAGAGAAAACGTGAACTGAGGGCAGTGGGTACAAATTCTGTCTTACCATGGATCCTTACACTGAATTAAGACGCATGTTTTTAATGAAGTCAGTCCATTATTATTTGCATTGAATTCAAACCTCAAACTGGGTTTTATTGCACTGACGAAGGTTGGGCTATGAATGAAAATGCTTATTTCTGCAGGTAATTATGGTGGGATTCATAATTGCACCAGGGTGGCCTTTGAGTACGAGAGCAAAACATTTCATAATCATTACCATAATCTAATGTCCACATTCATTTCTCAATATGCTTTTAATTACATCCATGATCTAAAACTAGCCCCTCTCATCTCGTCTTTATATATATTTGTTGTGTCTGATGCCCGGACTCAAAACACATTCAGACTTGTATTTGGGCTTCTAAGCCGAGGTAAAACGAGCCATATGCTGACATAATGTGTACAGCATGCTACTGCTCTTTCACAAAACATTAATAGTTTGTGCTTGTAACCAATGTGAATCAAACCAGGGGAGTACCCCCTCCCTTCAACCAATCCAACACTTTCAAAAACTATTTTTATAGAACAAAATCAACTCCATGTTCAGACACCATGCAAGTGAGATGGGCTTCGCAGCAAAACGAAAATGAACGAAACAACAAAAGACTATTTCATGCAAGTTGTTTGTTTTTTTTCCCATCAAATTGGCAATTCGGGAGTCTTTTGCCATGGAAAGACCAGTGACGTGTATGCCAGTATCTCTTTTGGTGGGAAGATGGAACCTGGTTCACTTGAAACCATCGGGGGGAAGAACACATGTGAAACTAGTTGTGCGAGTGTGTACACTTCTCTTTAAAACCTAGAGGAAACCCATCATTCAGTGCATGTGGTTTACCCATTCTCTGTTTGTTGAAATCAGCACAAACATAGGGGAGACGGCGAAACATGAAAGCATTTCCTCGAAGCTGCACAACCTCTGCGAGCTCCATGGTATAGCAGCTCGTCGGGTGCGTGCAAAAGACGGGGGAGGGGCGAGACAGGCATGTTATATGTCAACTAGAGTGCTGCATGCAATATAGTGTATGTGTATGTGTGTGAGATGTAGAATAAAGGTCACAGCACAGCACTCTGCCAGAGCTGTGACCTTGAGCTGCTGACGAAGGCACGTGTGCATGTGTGTGTGCATGTGTAATAACCATGCTTAGTGAACAGATGGAGCTTAGAGTACCAGACATACAGTCATCATGACTGACTGACCTGCTTGGTGTGTATCGCGCACGCGGGCGGGCGCCTTTCTAACAAGTGCATCGCGAGGCACACGGAGAACCCCCGTCCTGTGCAACCGATGTGCGCGCGCACACACACACACACACACACACACACACACACACACACACACACACACACACACACACACACACACACACACACACACACACACACACACACACACACACACACACACACACACACACACACACACACACACACACACACACACACACACACACACACACTACTCCAAGTACTCGTCCAGTTCGGCTATCCTATTTCCTGAGGCACATTCGCCATCGCTCTCCAGACCACACTGTATGTGTGTGTGTGTGTGTGTGTGTGTGTGTGTGTGTGTGTGTGTGTGTGCGTATAATGACGGGGGCTGCCGGGCCTGCAGCTAAAGTCAGGACGGCGCACGCAGTGCGCCCAGGCGCGGAACGGGGCTCACCAGTCAACCTGGCATCTAGGTCAGGAGTGCTGGATAAATTAAGTGTGACGGCTGAAATGTCAACCACAGAACACAGCGACGCGGGCGTGGAGGTGGGGAGTGGTGAGCGAGGGGAGGGGAACAGTGTGAAGAGAAAACGAGGGCTCGCTGTGTGTGTGTGTGTGTGTGTGTGTGTGTGTGTGTGTGTGTGTGTGTGTGTGTGTGTCCACAGGCCTGCTATTGTGTATGAATGGGTCAGTGGAGAAAGGGGGCTTTGAGCAACAAAACAAGCTAATGGAAGGCGAGGGCACGTGACAGGCAGTGGCGATGCTGCATGCTCACACACATGAAAACACGGCGGTTGCCACCGAGAACTGCTTACCTACACCCCCACACCACCCCCCCCCCCCCCCCCCCCCACCCCCCACGTTCCCTTCTGCGAGAGATCCCGGACCCCCTCTCATGAGATCTTTGCTTGTTTTCCCACTTCTTTGGTCTTGGTCTTAGCGTTTCTCCCCTCCCCCAAACTCTTAATCATCCCCCCTTAGATTTTTTTTTTTTTTTTTTAAGTCCACACGGTCTCCCTCCTTTCTGAGCTTGTCTGTCTCACTGCACATCCTGCTACACAACATTAACTTAGTGATGACACCCCTGAAATGCACAAGACAAACAGTGGGACAGACAGCCAGAGAGAGAGAGAGAAAGCGGAAAGAGAGGAGACAGGGGAGAGGGAGAGACAGGAAGGGAGGTTTCCTCCACAGCGGAGGGGGAGAGTGGGAGCAAGAGGAGGAGAGATTATGCTGGTGGCGCCTCTGTGTGCACATGGGCGTGCGTGTGTTGCACACGTGTATAAGGATATGCAGCTCACAGGAAACAAACAGCTGCAAAAATCCATTCACGCACACACACACACACACACACACACACACACACACACACACACACACACACACACACACACACACACACACACACACACACACACACACACACACACACACACACACACACACACACACACACACACACACACACACACACACACACACACACACACACACACACACAGAGAGAGAACCCCACTGAACCGGAGCCTAATGCACCGCTGTGCTCTCAAATGTCATGTACACACACATTTATGCACACACACACCACACTTCCCTTACACTCCAAACACACACATTCCCCCACCCACATGAAAAATAAACATTCACATGAAATACACCCACACACACAAAAACAAATGCACAGACTTGAGCTCTCTCAGACACACACCATTGATATTACATCAAAGTGCTTGATGGAGCCTTACCTGTATGTGAGGCACTTTTTGTGGGGTAAGAGGGGGTGAGGAGAGCGGGTGGGAGGTGGAAGGCGGAGGTGCCCATGGGAGGGAGCCCTGGTTGGTCGGAGGAGGCGTGCTCTGCAGGTGGTGTGGATGTGGGGGCAGATGCGGATGCTGTGTCTGTGCACTCTGGCCAGGTGGCGCCAAGCCCTGGTTTGGGGCCGGGGTTACATGTTGACCAACAGGGGGGCCCTGGAAAACCATGGGAGCTGGCTGCATGGACTGTCCACTCCGAGAGGCCGGCTGCTGGGCCTGGAGCAGACGCTGGTCTCCCCCCTCTCGGACCGGAGCCTCATGAGGCCCTGGAGAACGAAACAGGAGAGGACATGTCACAGGCTGAATGAGGAAACCAAAATTCAACCAGTACATCAGGTTTTGTTTTTGTCACACTATTAGAAAGTGCCGAAAGTCTCAAAACAATTTTGACTGCCGTGAGGCTAAATGAATGAATTCATACGAAAGAAAGTTATTTCTAACTATTCAGAGTGGCGGCTCATATCAGATTAAATTTTGATACTCGTAATCTGAAATACCCACAATCAGCAATGACCTAAGCCAAGATTAGCTGTATCATCTGACTTTTACTTGACCACTGAGGGTATATAAAAAAAAAAAAAAGTTTTGCATTTGCTTTTATTGCTCTTAAATAATCTCTTCCAGAGAACATTTTGTGAAAAAAGAAAACTTCAGACAGGAAATGACATGTCACAATGTTCACAAACATCTGTCTAATCCAAAGTAACTTTAGCTGCTCTGCTCGGTATTTATACGCTGCATGCAGGCTATATGAACAGCAAATGTTAAAAAAGCCTCTTTTGTTAATTTCTCAATATTACAGATGGCCTTCCTTCCCATTTCTATATTGCTTTTGTAAATATTCATGGAAGGGATCACGGGTTCATGAATTGGGGCCAATAAAGTTATTTATTTGAAACTCCATTTACCTTGTTGCTGGAGCTGAGGCCTGTTTGGTCCCATTGGTGAACCACGCTGTGGCCCCATGCCGGGATACATCTGTCCTGCATTGGGGGGCATGGTGTGGGGCTGCTGGTGTTGGGTATGTGGGGTAGTAAGTGGTGTTTGGGGGGTTCTCTGTGGATGGGCCATGGCATTGGGTGAAGACTGCATGGCCGTGTAGGCAACCTCCGGGGGCCCAACTAGTCCTGCACTAGGTGGTCTGCCCTGTGGGGGAGGAGGGGTTGGAGTTCCCAAAACCCGCATGGGGGACATGGAGGAGGGGGAGGGGTAAGATCCCTGAGCTGGGGGTGCAAGGTGGGACTGAGGTTGGTTTTGGGCCTGCGGCAGACTCTGGGGGTGCTGTGGGTGGTTCAGGGGGTGCATAGGCTGGCCCTGCTGCCCTGTCTGCTGCTGCATTGGGGCAGAAAGGGTTGGATGGGTTTGGGGTTGGTGTGGTGGTCCAGGGGGATACCTCTGCGCCTGTGGCCCTGGTGCTGGTCCTGGTCCTGGTCCTGATCCCTGGTTGAACCTCTGGCCAAGCTGCCCTGGTCCCATAGCCTGGGTTGCAGTAGGGCTCACATTAGCAGTAGTACCCTGGCCCATCCCAGGTCCCATAGCTCCATACTGGGCCTGATAGCCTGGATACTGTGTACCTCCAAATCCCGCCATGCCTTGTTGGTGCTGGTGGGGGAGTGGAGGCTGTCGGGAAGGGGAGTGTGGGTATCTGGGTGTGTGCCCCATATTGGGATAGGCCTGGGTTTGTTGCTGAGGTTGGGGGTGTCTCATCTGGGCTGCTCCCATTCCAACATGTCCCAAGTAGTGAGATGGATCCTGAGCAGGAGGAGGTGCCATGCTTTGTGGAGGGTAGCGTTGGTTCATGCGAGCTGCATTTGACGTAGGTTGACCTTGCATCCCACCATAGTTGCCTGGAGACATCTGGTAGCTGCCCATCTGGTTGGGACCACCCCCGGCTTGTGCTGGAGCCTGTGGATAAGCTGATCTGTTCTGCTGTTGCTGGCCCCAAACGCTACCCCCACCTCCTCCTGCCCCAGCATCACCCTGGTAGCCATGGTGGGGGTTGCCAGAGTTAGCCTGGGTATTATGGTAGTGGGAAGCTAAGCCATTCATGGTTGCATTCACATTTGGCTGCCCCTGACTGGGACCGTTCTGGGCCATCATTCGTCCTCCAGGACCACCAGATTGATCGTAGCCTGTGTAGGGGCCGTGGTCATACATCTGCCCCAATTTAGGCTGCCCCGGACTGGGGCCAGCAGCATGCATCATCCCCTGGTGGTAGCCCCTGTTTCCCTGGTGCTCATGGTTCAGGGATGGGGTGGCTTGCTGGGCGAGTGGGTTGGATTGACCAGGAGCTGACTGTTGAGGAAAGCAATCTCCTAAACCATCTAATCCATCTGAGAACAACCCTGCATCGTCCCCAAATAAACTCAACATCCCTGGGTCCGCCATGGCTGGGTGGGGGGCCCACAGATGGAGGGGACTTGACGGAGGGAGGTGTGTTGTGCAGTGAAGAGCTAATCAGATAGCTGCTAATTTGAAGCCTTCGACTCCATCGTCCTTATTAGGGTTCCTGGAGAGAGATGCGGGGGGGGGGGGGGGGGACAAACACTGGAATTAGCAGAGGTATTTATGGGGGCAAAGGCCTCAAATCAACTGCTGGATTACAATTCCTGTAACTTTAACTGTAAGCCGATAAGACATCCACACATATTATTGCTACTATGACGATCGCTGGTCTTCCATGACTTTGTGAAATATATATATAATATTTCACCACTTCAAACTAAAAATCAAGAAATGAACATCATGGCTCAATGAGTGTTACATGTTCCCGTTACTTTTAGGTCAGTTATCCATGCAAATAAAAAAACTCTCGTAAAAACTTTGAAAGGTTATTAAAAGCAAAGCTTTAGTTACTTGGGCTAGCGTAACAGAGGCTTGGCTTAATAAGCTGACAGTACTTTCATAATGATATTCAAAAAGCCAAATGCATCTTCTATAGTATTTCTACAAAGAAAACTTAGTTCAAAAGAGCTTGTAATCAAACAAAACAGTGTTAAGCTTGAAGGAGTTTGTATTAAACAGCATTAATATGAAGCAAGAATGAGAAAGACAAATGTTTCTAAAAAATAAAAAGTCAGCATAGTTGGCCATCTTGAAACACTGCATGAGCTCAACTAAATTGCTGAGACGCCAGAAAAAACTATGAGTCGTTGGCTGGAGGTATAACTGAATGACATGCACATTCAGCAAGTTAATCACTTGTAAGCTGCCCAGAAATTAATGAGACCAATTGAAAAACAGGAAAAACTTTTTTCACATTCACTCAGTCTGAAACACAATTCACATTAGCGCTCCACAAAAAACACCCTCCCCCACATCTATTTTACTACCAAACAAAAGAACTTCTTTCTTTTACAACACACACTTGGAGTCATTGAGAGAGTGCAAGTGTGTGTGCGTGTGTGTGTGTGTGTGTGTGTGTGTGTGTGTGCGCGCGTGTGTATGTGTGTGTGTGTGTGTGTGCATGTTAGAACAAAGGGCCCAGCAGATGCAACTCTGTTTGAACAGCAGCAGCTGCCATCCAGTCAGGAATCAGCCAGCCAACAGGAACGCAAGCTTACCCTCTCGACCAACCAGTCAGTGGGTAACTACCCCGTCTGCAACCAATCCAACTGGCCTACTGACCGGTCGGTCGGTCGGTCGGTCGGTCGGTCAGTCAGTCAGTCCCAGCAGATGTTTCAAGATGAGGGAGTTAAGCACCGGCTACATTTGAGCACCAAAATTAAAAAGAGACTCACAAAAGACACCAGGTGTTACTTGTCTGTTGGACCTTCAAAAAAACAACAAAAAAAACCACCACAAATGGGAGTTGAGCGTCAAGAGAATGGTTGGCTAATGCAACACACCCAGGTTGCAAGGTGGATCTAAGCATGCATCGGTGAATGCAACAAGAGAGGACCGGGGCAGGGACATGGCCGGGGAGATTGGCTTGTTGCTTCAACGCAGGGAAAAACAACACCCAGGCCAACTTATACCAACACAGACAACCCCTCCCCCACGTCACTTCTTTCCTCCTCCACATTTCACTCCCACAATTTTTTCTAGGACCTCTCATTGGTTCATTACAGACCACAGCAGGTATCGGGATGAAATGTTTCATTATCTACTCTCACAGAAAGGTCCACAACCATTAGCAACATTTTCAATAAACATTTTGTTCCATTAAAGCAAACTGTGCCCTCAATAAGTGGTTCAACAATCCACTCGCGTCAATTTAACAACATAACGTCAAGACGGCAGCAGGAACTGAAGTCACAAGTAGTCAATTGTAGCAGCGGGCTTTTCCTGCTCAGGCATATCCCAGCATGCACCGAGCAAAGAGGTGGGGTACATCCTGGACAGCTCACGTGTCGATCGCAGAGCTACGAGCCCACATTTGATAAAGTCTGCATGCAGGGTAGTAGCGGTGTTTGTCAAAATTATGACCATAGTTCACATAAACCCTGCTGCTTCCTGTCGCAAGGCAGCTGTTTTCTCTTCAGATTTACTCAACAGGATAAAACCGTTAGAACTGATTGGTCCACCAGCCTTTCATTCCTTCCACCATCTGCTATTGCAAGAAACTCAGAACACTATAAAAACCACTTCCAGTAATCATGAAAACACTCCTCTGTAGGTTGTGAAGAAACATAAAAACCAAGGGTGTGGACTGGTGCTCTCAAAATGCTTCAAGAAGTATTATCTCGGTGTCGACAACAAGTTAGTCGACGCTTTCAGAGCAGGAAGCTTATAAGCCAATGCTAATTCTTTGTCACCCAAATGCTCCCTAATGAGATTCATTGAAGTCCTTTTGCAGCATCACCGGCATACCTACTCTCCAATGTGTAGGTTGTTGGTGACAAAAGAGAATACCTATTCAGCGAGCCACATGACATTAGCATGACACTGGAATACAGGGGGGAAAGCCTTCCTTCAGGCCTTCCAGCTTTACTGCTGGAAGCTTCCACAATGCATGATGGGAGTATATGCTGTTGTTGTGTAAATAGTATTAACAAGTCCTTTCCTCCATGTTTCTGTTTTCTTTCCTCTTACTAAGGTGCCGTTCACAGGAGAACGCTTTTTCACGTAGCCGATCATCCACACAGAGGTTCAGGACCAGAAAAGTGTCGGGTTGTTTATATTAAAAAAAAAAAAAAAAAAAAAAAAAAAAAAAAGGGGTTCTAAAGTGGGGGAAATTTAAAATACTGCCATGGGTGTTAAGTGTGGCTGGGCAAGACGCAAACGTGCTGAAAAGGACGATCTCATCACCCTCACCCCATGACGCTCTCCGCGACATCACTTAAAAACATCAATGGCAAACTTCATGCTCCAGGTTACTGGCGTAGTACTCCGTCTTCTGCAGACTGCATGCTCCGCGTCGTCTCCGTTTTTGGTGTGTTCTCGTGGCAGTTACAGCGCCACATAAAGGCCGTGCATATGCACTACATCGTTTTGAGTTGTGTGAATTTTTTTCCTGTGAATTAAGAACGGGCGAAAAAAAGATTGTTTTGACTTGTGTGGACAGAGACTAAATAATTATTCAACAGGAGAGATTATCCAACACATGAAAAGACATTAATCACGACAATATTTGAGGATTCATCCAAACCACTCAGACACAGCTGTTTGTACAGATTGACTGTTCTGTATGTATGTACCATGTTATCTCAATTTCTGACTGTGCATGAGCTGTTAAATTAAGTTCAAGAGGAATTATTTTGATTCTCTGCAGCAGTTGGTAGCTTCAGAGCAACAATCACGGCCACAACAACACAGTGAACCCAGTCTGCTTTCAACTTAAATCACTGATTCTTCAGTACATCTCGTACATGACAAAAACACCAGGGGATAGAAATTCATTAACTATTGATTATACAACATTTTCACAACAGGGCACCGTGGCAGAGATGAAAATACAGCATGTTGTATAATAGACTAAAAAAAAAAAAAAAGGCCAGCAAAAAGTTTTAATGCATCAATGCCCCATGCAGATCACCTCACAGTTTAGCACTCACATGCTTCTTAAGCCGCGGTCCCACCACACCTTCTCTGGCGGGGCGGGTTTTCGCGTGAAAAAAGTTGTGGATGGTACAGAAAGAAAACCGTGACAAGCGAGTGCGATTTTCCGCGACCCCTCCGTTGAGGTACCGAGGAATGGGTCTGTGAGGAGGAGCCACGATGCAGCCGTCTGCCGATTGGTCGTGACGATCGCGACTCTCCACTTGCCCGCAATCGTAAAATGTTTCATCAGGCGTAAACCCTCCCGTTGTTGTTTACATGAGCCGCTTTGTGCTCATTGGTTATTTTGTTAACTGGGTTTATTGAAACGTTGACGCGCGACACAACACCGTGTCTTTTAACGAGGTACAGACGCTCCTCCCAGGAACAGGAGGAGATTCAACGGGAGCTGGACACTGCTGGACGACAAAGTTTAACCTGAGTCACAGAATGACGACTTGACGGCCGCTTCTGTGTTCTTGGCTGGATGTCTCGGAGTCGTTCACAACCCCGCCTACATTTTTACTCTACTTTCTGTGGTGGGGCCGCGCCACAGAGTTGGTCTTGGGTGCGCTTTGCCGTACCGTAACCTCCCGCTCTGCCACGTACTGTGGGACAGCAGCTTTAGATGAAACAAAAGCTAAACCAGAACAGAAATAAATCTTAATAAAATAGGTGTATTGGAGAACGAGAGAGCGAAAGTGTGAGATTTTAAACATGTCTTAGGGCAACCAAGATGTCTGTGAGAGGTAAAGTTGGATTATTTTTCAGTCAAATGCTGAAATGTCCCATTTAAACATGTGAAGCATCGATTTCAAATTGAAATGTTTAACTTAAATTTTTTTTACCATTTACAGAGCATGTGACTACATTTGGTAATAATGCATATCTTCATAAAGACTGAAATATATAAAGAAACAAATGTGTTAATTACTGAGATAGGCATTATATTATTTCTTATAAAAAGACAGATTCAAGCATTTCTACACTTGCTTTAGCGTGGTAGAATGTTAGAAAAACAGCTTCAACATGTGCACTGTGAAGAGAAAACTACTGTATCTGTATTGTTTTTAACACCAAGGAACGTGTAGTCATATCGTGTCCTTTTACAGATTGCATTGTAGGATGGCTATAACTTAATGTGTGGGCCAAAATTAAAAAGGGTTTCAGCCTATAAAGACTTTTTTTTTTAAAGAAAAATGGCGAGGATTTGTCCATTTTTAAGCTACTTTGCAAAGCGATGCAGCCGATCCGATCCAGTATCGGGTTCCAATATGAACGTGATTCACAGATCTGGAACTTCGTATCCAACCTGCGGAGGTTTCTGATCCATGAAGCTTCATCTGTGGTTCTGCTGAAATGAGTCCACGTGTGTTTTTGTTCTGGCTGCGCTGCTCGCTGCAAAATGTGGAATGGATTTCCTGAACGGAGGCGAGTCTCAATGAGAGGCAGAGGCGGGGTCACGAGTCAGCCAATCCTTTCCACAGTTTGCAGCCAGATTAGCATGCTAACGGAAGTAGCGCTATCCGTGCCCAATGACTTTTCATGACAACATGTCAATGTTTGGACGGGTTTTACGCTCAAAACACCGCAAAGGATCGACATGAATGTTTGTAAAGGCATTGTACAGCGAGGCTCGCCGAGGAGAACAGCTCGCTCCTCCACGGTAGCAGGCGATTCACACCTCTGTGAAGCTGCGTCATACTCCACGCTAAACTCCCTGAAAATAGTCCCACATTTGTGTTACTTTAGAGCTGAAAAAAGTGCAGCTTTTGCTGCGTTGCTAAAGAATTTCTCCAGGGATTAATAAAGTGATGCTGAGGTTTTAAAGATAGAACTAGTTCCTTATGAGATGATGACATCACACAGACCCCCACATTGTCCAAATGGAATGAAAATACTTTGTACTGCTTCCATTTCTGACCTGATACTAACCCTCAAGTTGCTTTTTGAGAGAAAACATGCAAACATTCAAACTTTACTGTCGAGAGGAGTTCATTACAGCCTCGTATAAACTCAACAATAATGATAATATTATTAAAGCAAACAGCACTGGGATTGGAATAATATCAGTATCGGCAGATACTCAAATTTGGGTATCGGGATCGGATGTCAAAAAACCTGGATCGGTGCTTCCCTAATTTCAACTAGGAATTTCTTTAACATGACTAAAAAAAAGCTAGGGAGGGTATAAAAACGTGGAACTACACATGTAGTTTGTATTACACTAGCAGATGCTCCAGAAAGCAGCATTGCAGTAACAATTAGTATCGGGAATTAATTTCCCCATACTCACCTAACAGGTAAAAAGGTTATCAGCCCCATATAAAGCAGCCATGATGAATGGGGAATGTGTTTCTGAGCTTGGCTCGGATATCATTTGTGTCATCTCCTCTTCACCCCCATCTTGACACCACTTTTTTTTTTTTCACCTGACAGAATCTGATAAGGGCAGGTCCCAGACATTCCCGGTTTGAGTTCCATGAGAACCGCACGCATGAAATCTGCAAATACACCTATAGAAACGCTTCACTTAGGTTCCACTCAAATGCCAGTTCCAGCTTGACATATGGTGACACTAAATAAAGTCAATGACACACAATGGCTCGTGATGCAGGCTGCCGAGTGGCTCTAACAGGAGTTATTGGCCCACTGGGGGGGAAAAAATGCAACAAAAAGTCCACCTCTGTTTGTGATTACAGGGTTTAACAACATCTTTGTTAAGATTTTTTTGTAATTCATCTCAGTGAAAACAAGTTAAAGTGTCAATCAGCCTTTAGCATGTGAAAGGCCACCACTGGATTATAACGCAAGCAGCAGTTATACAACACGACTGCATTTCATTCATCACAGGAAGGGGAAAAAGTTGCGTTTTCGAGGCAGGTGAGAGTAATTGAGTGTAATTTTACATCCTTTGCAGCAAGCTACTATGAAGGCAACTGATTTCCTGTCAGCTCTGTCAGACGCACACCACATTAGCCCATGAATTGCACAAAACAAAATAAATGGTGCCGTATGAGCAGTTTGCTGGCTACCGTGTGCGTGTGTGGTCTTATAATGGATCCCAGCGTGAATTAAACGTCTCAAGACAAGAGATTCCTGCCTGCTTTCATTCATCTTAATCTTTTGAGTGGCCACTGAAGTTGACCTCCGATACGACGACACTCCTCTGCACACTGGACAAAGCTGGATGGCTTTCTCATGCACTTCACCTCTTTCATCTCCTTTTATTTTCTTTTGGGTTTTTTTTTTATCCCATCCCTTCCATTTGATATTGTTGTTCCTCGCTCTCCTCCCGAGACCTTCAGTGTTGGGAGGAGATGAACTCGTCATTCTCTGGGGTTTTGTGCTCACTTCCTCTGCCATTTCAGTCTGAGTTTGAGCTCCGGTCTCATACTTGCCAGCAAATGCGCACGCACACATACACACACGCGCACACACACATCCAAACACATGCACAGTTTGGCACCGATACCCAGCTGTCACTGCAGAGGGAATTAGGTGAACGGTCAGTGTGCCGCTTTAAACGCCAAATCTCATCAAAGGATGAGGTATTTAGCCCTCCGTGCTCCTCCCGGCTCGCCCTGCCACTACTCATGCTTGGTGAAGAGTCGAGCGGAAGTAACTCAATACTGAGACCCACAGACAGATGTGGTCCGCGGGGGGGGGGGGGGGGGGGGGGGGGGGGGGGGGGGACTGTATCTCAACTTTGCTGCCCGAGACTGCTTTCCTGCTGTAATCTAGGAACATAAATCGCCAGCTAATTAAACGCATTTCAAGTGCACATATGATTTCTGCCTTCATCACATAACTCCCAGGTGCACAAAAACGGCTGTGGAGTTTCTGGCCATCTGGCGAGCGTTCACTCTGGACTTCATGGCTCATATTTTATTTTTTGAACGGCACCTTGAGCAGCATGCGGCACCAACACTGCTCCTCGCACCCCCCCCCCAGGATAGAGGGCTCTCTTTAGTCCATTAATATTTACATAGAGCAGAGATGACCCTACTTCAACTAGCAACATCGACAACTTAAGTGTACCCCAAGTCTGAAGATCAACTTCAACTGGTCTTGGAGTTTTCTTGTACTTCCTTCCCCATCAAGACTGTCACAAGTAAATCACAATGACACCAGTCAGGACCACACTGCAACGCTCTTTAACAGGTGCTTGATACTTAATCTGTGTGCTAACAGCATAGCAGCTACTGTACTTTTCAGTGTGAGAGAGAGAGAGAGCGAGAGAGGCAAAAAAAGAGGTACAGAGGCAGCCAAGAGCTTGTTTTCACTTATGTGGCTTCACAAGACCACAATGATGTTTATCAGCATTTTCCAAGGTGACAGTCAGTCTCTGCTCAACCTCTAAACATCAGGGGTCAGTCAGAAGGGGGGTGATTCACAAAACCCTCCGTAAGCCATCTGATAAAGCCATCTTTCCTCTCCGTTATTAGCGGTGCACCAGTACCTGCGCTTTCACAAGTAATCCTTTGTGCATCATTCTGTGGACAGTCCAAGACCGAGCCACAGTCTGCAGTGACCCTTGTCTGCATATTTATAGTGTTTTCTCTACAAAACTCGCACCAGTTTTCGTGCAATTTATTTGGGGGGTGAAATGAATCTTATTCGAAGAACCACACGAATTCCTGAGCGCTTCGAGATGAGCTTGTTCCATCTCATTCACGCTGGATGTATATCTAAAGTAGAAGATGTCCAAGTACAACACTTGTAGCTGGAGGATTAGAAAAGAAAATCGCTTCACATCAAGTTTTTTGTCGCAACAAAAATAATCAATCCAAAGCTCAACGGACGATTATTTTCATTAAGGCTCATCTCTAATTGAGCCGTCTTTCAAACACTGGACATCTTGTTCATGATAGTATCAATTCCAAAATATCGCCATTAATAATGAATTAAAACTGAGAGAAGACGGTCAATTTTTAATGGTGGAAACAGGAGGAATTAAAAGTTCGAAAACCGATCAAAAACATAATAAAAATAGCTGCATCTGGATATCAAACAAAAGGCACAGTGGACAAGATGGAAGGAAAAGCCTTTCTTTCATTGTTCTAATGTTGTGACTCCAAACAAACCATGTCCCAAAATAAAACTGGAGATACAGTATCAGGACTTTGACCTTGAAGTGGCTGTCAGTTTCCAGTTAAAACAGCGAGAAGGAACATGAAGAGGGTTTGGTCCCGTCACTGCCAGGAGGCAGTGCGCGAGCTGGTGACTCAAACAACATAATTAACGGCTCCACGAGTTCCACCTCACCTGGAACCGCGAGTAATCGCCGAGCCGCGCTAATGCGTACAGTTTTAGACGAGCTGATAAATGAACCGGCGTTCACCAGCCGGGCTCAGGAATTCACACCGACTGTGCAGCTCTGTCAAACCACAATTATCGAGGCCACCCGTTCAGCCAAGCCGTAACCGCAAAACATCACTGCCAAGTTAGTGCAACTGAATGGGCTCGCTGGCAGCCTGCAGCATTACACAGCCTCTCAGTGTAGTGCATTAGAGACGGGTCTTCGTTTAACCGAATCCCAAACAGGAACTCGCACAGAAAACACTGAGCAGTGTGTACGACCCCAAACAAAAAGCTCCTCTCATATTTTACTTTAAACAGAGCCGTGAGCTGGAATCGTCACGTTGGTTCACTCAGTGACAAGGAAGCTGCACGTTGTGAAAGGAGCACACTCGAAATGTGCACCTCCGGTGTTGCACTGCAGGTTTTCAGTCCAGCCAGCTGGGCATCAGGTGATCCGACTGAGGAGTTCTTCCAGTCCGAGTGTGACGTCTTCCTGTGTAAACTCTGGCTGAATGAAGAGCAGCAGGCACTGCGCCACTGCCTCTTCTTCCTGCTCTGAAATTCAGAAAAAAAAACTTTCTAGATCTCGTAAATAGTTGCAAAAGTTTTGAATCACCAAGTCAAATCTGAGAACTGAGTTTACCAGTTGTTTAAAAAATAAAAAAAAGTTTTTGCAATGTCGGACATTTATTAGTTTACTCTGTCCCAACATGCACAGGAAAACACATTTTGCCATAAAGTTGTGAACGCGGGGTGAGTCTGCAGTAAAGGAAGGAAGAAAGCAGGGAGATTAGCCAACAACGGCTCAATGCAGCGCTGTCTGTGCCGTCGACATTTTGGCAGCAAAAGCGTCTGTAGCCTCCAGGCTTTACTACAGGAAATCTCTGCCATGTCAACAACACCACGTTTCCTCCGAGACACAGACCGGCACAGACAAACAAAACCAAGCCAGAGAGACAAACTACACCAACAGTTCAGAACTGAGGCAGACACCTGAAAAACTGAGTGATCTCCCCCCTTCCTCTGGAGGACACGTGTGCACCCACCCACTTCCCATTACCACAAGGATCTAAGCCACTATAATTTATACCTTTGTTCCCAAATGGAGGACAGCACGCAGGAGCTGGCTAGCTGTGTGTGTAATTACGCCCAAGTGAGGGGATGCAGGGCCGTGTGTTTGGGGCTGGGATTTGAGGCCCGGAAGGAAGGAAGAGAGAAGAGAAGAGGGGGGGGGGGGGTGGTTAGCGGGGTGGGAGGCGGGTGAGGATCAAGAGAGCGAGAGAAGAAAGAAAGATGCAGTGGAGCTCGAGAAAATCTGGTTATTTTACGCACGGCTGCTTTGTTAATGGACAGTGTGTGTGTATGTGTTCCAGGGAAGGGAGGTGGGCGGCGGGGGTGGGTCAGCAGGAAAGGGCTGTGTTTATCCAATCTGTTCCCTGCCTTTACCATGTGGTAGGAAAAACCACTGGCCGGCTCTCGGTCTCGTCCCAGAGGACATCGAGGCAGAGAGACAGACACAGGAGAGGGAGAGAGCGAGAAGTAGGCCACAGGGGGTGGCTGAGGAACCTGCGAGCTGGAGTGTGTGTGTGTGTGTGTGTGTCCGTCCAAAGAACCTGTTATGCGTTGTCCAAACCCTTACTGATCTCTTCAATCACCCGTTTATTAGGAAAAAGTTAACAACGCAACCCTCTTGAATGCAAGAGTAAGAAGCCCAGTTGTTTGTTGGAATCCTTTTCATTAATAATAACCACTTCAGAGAGGATCACATGTTTGACTCGACTATTGAAAAGTAAAACGGCAAGAAGAAAGTTTTCGTTACATTTCGTAACACACAATTCACATCAATTATGAAACAATAGTCGCATGGAACGTAAATACACGTCTGCAGTTGTCCCACCTTCGAAGCAAAGAAAGAAAGAAAAAAAAACAAGATCAGAGCTGTCAGATTAGGTGCAAATGTTTGCAAACTGGTTTGGGAGTGGGACGAGACGTATTTCAGCCTCAGACATTCAACAGTTGTTTGTGCTGTTCAAGAATGTCCTGTCACATGTTGAGACCCACAGATCTATCGAAGGCGTCTACAGGGACGTTTGTGGATATATTTGGGTCCGTCGAAGAATTTAAACAGATATAATCACTCCTTTCTCTAGACAGTGAGCGGAGCAGTGAAAACTCCAGTGTCTTGATCATCCGATGCAAACAAAATCTTAAAGAGATCTGCAGGCGGCAAATTAGATGAGTGTGATGGGTGTCACAAATTTTTTTTTTTTTTTTTTTCAAAAACACAAAATTGACATTTGTTGATAATATGTAGTCGGAGACTGTAAATTAAGTTACTGACAGGGAGAGTCTGAGAACTAAGCTACGACAACACTAGAAGGCGTCATTGACCATTACACGATTAATGACAGTGATTGCGTTTTTAGAAGTGGGAGCTTTTTGAAAAGGGTGTAAATGCATTTCAAAACTTGCTTTGTGAAGTTCGGAGCCTTTCAGCTGATACACCAAAAGGTTTTAAACTCGACATCTCCGTGACTCCAGTAACAATGGCACTGAAATATAGGAATACTGTAGTCTGGACCCAGTACTGAGCTCAGTGTCATGGAGGTCAACTGACAGAAGACGAGGAACAAAAACAAACTTCAGGCAATCTAGTGAACAAACTTTGGGCAGTAGTAAAAGCTTTGGTGAGGGGAACAATTTATTCTAATCAACCAGTGACACTTTCAGATTGACCGTTTGCTCCACTTATCTACTTAAAGGGTCAAGATATGGTCAGTACCCAGGCTTATGCAAAACCCTTCTATATAGACGCTTTCAATTCAGACAACCCCATATAGTATTCAAGTTAATTGTAATTTCTCATCCTATAAAACAGAGACTTGACTTTACAGCTCAGACTGGAGTCATGTGATCTTAGCTTTGGTTCGTTTCTCAGCTTTAGATTCAAGACCTTCGTGGTCCAGGTTCTACCCCCATTTCAAGCCCTCTGCACTACCGACTTCAACTCGTGTGGATCTTCATGTGAAGTTTGCAGCTACACACATTGAGCGACATGAACCCAATAAACTTTGGGCACGACTTGAAGTTTGCAGATTACACAATGAAAAGGCAGGTTGAATTGCAGCCTTCAATGTACGCGAGTCAACACGATTATGCAGGAATAATGCGTCATACGCAGGCTGCATCCACTCATGAATAGGAAAGCAAGGGAACATGAACGTGGTCTTTGTGTTGGGAGAGAAATGCCCCAAAAGTTTTGGATTACGTCCCACATACTTTCGATGTGTTTGGCCATTGTGGTCAAGGAGACTTCTTCTCTTCGACACCAGCAGGTGAGCCTGCAAGCGGAGAGCAGAGCAGAGCAGAGCATGCAACCATTGTTTTGAATTCCATCTGAAGCAAATCGACATCCATGAATCAACTCTTGTGTTTTCAACGTGGATGTGCAGCGTTATGCTTTTTGTGTCTTTAAAAAACCCAAGTCTTCAGTCCTCCTCCTCTTCAGCTCCGTCTGTGTGGTCAGAAACATTTGGAGGCGTACAGAGCGGTGACACAGAGTGGCGTGGCGGCTGAAATGACGCAATTTGGCCGCACGGAGCTCACGGAAGTGTCGAGCATAACACAGCCTTTAGGGTAAGGTCGCTACGGCAGCTAATGCAGGAGCCTCTGCTGGTCTGCAGACATGCTTTCCCAACTTCTGTTTCAACGTCACCTCTTCTCACAAAAAACAAGCCGCATCACAAATGTGTGCACCACTCATAGCTAAAACACACACGCCTCGCACAAATGTCACAATGCGGCAACATTTAGAGTAAACCTGAATGAAAAATTGAGTTCAAACAAATGCAGGTGAGGGGAAATTATCTCCAGTGAAAACGACTTATCGTAGTCATATGCTGCCAGAATTTCAGGTTTTGGGGAAAACCCTGTCAATTGGTGAAAACGTTCAAAGGTGGTAGTCTTTTGAAAAATTACAGGATTTGTCACTAACTGGGAAGTCTGCTCGGCTTCACAAACAAAAGAACGACAGTGGTTTTTGAGGGATTTGTCATCGTGTCGCAGTGAAAGTAAAAGATGCTTTGGAAACAGTTGCAAGCATCAAAAGCATCACATGCAGTACTTTTCTGATTTTCATTCCCATGACAATGATCAACGTGATATGACGTTCCACTGAGGGGGTTTTCACATAAATATTATTTATTAATTTAGCAGAAAACTGAAAACACTTAAAACTCCTTTTATGCAAGAGCAAACAGGAGAGCTCGCATACACTGAATATAGAGCAGGTTCTATAGCGTGCTCCCCCCACTTCAACCCAATCAATCACTGCTATTGACATGCTCTTTTAGACCAATGGGACAAGCAGGTCTGGAGCTTGTCCCCAGAGATTGGCCAGTTTCCCTCCCTGCCCCGCCTGCCTTACTACTAACAGCCAATTAACTTCCAGAGCCCTTCCTATAAGGCTGTGGGGTAACTTCTCCCCTGGGATACTCGCACACCTTTTTCCAGAGTCAGTGTGCTCCACACTGGATCAAAAGTGCTTCCGTTGCGCGTTTGGAAGCTACAAGTACAGTCGAGTGGGTTTGTCAGCAGGATGAATGTTCAGCTACTGGTACTCTGGTTCACTGGAGTCTATTCAAAAAATTAAAGGAAAAGCAATGCATGTGACTATAGACAGATTATATGAGGGGAAAATGTTTTGTCAATTGTTCCATTGCATCCGGAGGCCATTTTCCTCTCAAACCACTCTTTCTTTTTGACCCACCTCCATTTTTCATACTGGATGTTGGTCCCACAAGCTTTGCAGCACTTAACCTTTCATCAGCCATGTGAATCACCCGAGGAAAATGGTGATGGAATACGCGAAGCAGTATAAAGACGCGCAGATGCCACGGCGGTGCCATTATACGTGACGTGCATTGGGTGCAAAGTGATGATACTTTTGCTGCGTTGACGCCGCTTCTCGGCGTTGGGATTCATCAACAGCTGATGACACAGAACTGTCACTTATTTCAAGTGTAAAGTCCTTGGGCTTAAGCGCTGCTTATTTGTTCCCCTTGCAGCATGAAGATTGCAGGATGAAGAGGAAAAAACAGGATATGTGACACAATAGAAGGGGTCGGCACTAGATTACAAGGCGAGCACACATATGGGTCAGAGATATACTTGACATGCCGTCTCCTCCAGCACACGCAGAAAACACGTACAGCCCACACACAAATACTTGAGAGCTGTATTAATGCCAGCCTCTCTTCTAGGCACAGCACTTGGTCCAGAAGGCCCTCGCTGCAGGAGGAGGATAGGGGGATGGGGGAGGCAAGCTTAGAGGAGGAGGAGGCAGAGGGAGAGACAGGTGAGAGGGAGGGATGAGGGAGAGCAAGAGAGACAGTGATGACACTCGGTTTTGAATGTCACCACGGTGCTAAAGACCCCCGCTAACCTTTTGGCTGGAAATGAGAGGGCTGGAGGGGAGGGAGGGAGAGAGGGAGAGAGGGAAGGGCTGAACGCGACGGGCAGGGGAAGATGAAGAGAGAAAAGAGAGAGAGATGGAAAGGGTGAGAATGGAGAGCAGAAAGAAGAGGAGGGAGGCTCATGCATGGGCAGAGAGTGAGTGGGTGGGTGGCTGAGGGGTGGAGGTGGAGCGATAGATGGCAAAGATGAAAGAGATGGAGGCAAACAACAGCAGCACTTCTCTTCTCTGCTAAAAGGGCTGCCTTCCACGACACATGATGATAGCAGACAAAATGGCCACCCTAACAAACACCAGTGCTCTGGCTCAGACACCCAACACCGGCCTTTCAACACCAAACCGGCCACGAAACCACCACGTGCTGCTATCAGACCTGCTGTGAGCACAAGCAGCCCGATCTTGGGCTTCAAGCCTGGCGATGTGGGTAATCCATCTTCAAAATACAGCTTTCTGCCCAACTGGGAGTGACTGAGTGTTTGTGTGACGACTTTCAAGTTTAATTTCTGGCCAGGGAGGGGAGACAGAAAAAAATAAATAAGTAAGGCTTGGACTGGTGGCATAACGTGCACACAGGCTTTATAAATATATCTTTAAAAATGCTGCAAGGTACGCAAATTGAAAAGCAGGTTAGATAAACCAGCTTACTGGAACCACATTGAGGAGCCTCTCAAAAAAAAACCAAGCAGCTGTTACTTGATAAATTACCTCAAGCTGCTTGCTCCATGCACTTTTCCTGCTCATCTCAAGTAGTACTGGCAAGATGACCTCAACTTTGGCTTCCTAAACAAAACAAATAACACATTTTGATTTTTTTCTCTACTAATATTCCAATGAAAACACTTTATGCAACATCCAATCATCAATACAAACAAAATACCTCGTCATAGCTTTGACCAGGGAAGCACCGATCCACATTTTATCACTTCTGATCCTGATACCCGTATTTGGATATCTGCCGATACCGGAGCTCTGTTGGCATTATTAATATTATTGCTGATTTTATATGAGGCTATAATAAACTTGTCTCTACAGGAAAGTATGAAATGTACGAATGGATGCATGTGTTCTCTCAAAAGGCAACTTGAGGTTAGTATAAGGACAGAAAAGGAAGCAGTACTAAACTAGCTTTGGTCAATTTGGACAAAGTGGGGGTCTGCATGACGTCATCATCTCATAATAAACCAGTTCTATCTTTAAAACCTCCAAATCACTTTATTAAACCCTGGATAAATTCTTTAGCAACGCAGCACAAATGGCAGTGTTTCCAGCTCTATTACAGCATAAAGAATTGGGACTATTTTCAGTGAGTTTTGCTTGGAGGAGGACGCAGCTTCACAGAGGTGTGAATCGCCTGCTACAGCATGGAGGAGCTGCTGTTCTTGTTTTGATGCCGCCATTAGTGCCGTTCTCTTCGATGAGCTGACAATTAATAACGCCGACGTCTGGCGGCAGAGCGGCCGCCTTGCTGTACAACAGCTTTGCAAACATTCACGTCCAAACAGCGGACATGTCATGAAACTTTGGATAGCCGCAGTGCTACTACACTAGCATGCTAGCTGGCTGAAAACTGTGGAATGGATTTCCTGACTCCGTACTCCGAGTCTCATTGAGACTTTCCTCCGTCCAGGAAATCCAGTCCACATTTTGCAGCAGGCAGAGCAGTGGCAGGGAAACGCTTGTATAGTCATTTCAGCAACAGTAAAGCACATACCAAGCTTCAGAGATCAGAAATCTCTGCAAGATGAATCAGAAACTTCCGATCCGTGAATTACGTTGGTATCGGAATCCGATACCGATACGGGGTCAGAACGGCCCCATCCCTACTTATTTCAAAGCAACAACAGCTTCTGGATAAGCCACATCACTATATTTACAGGTCTTTGCTTTGCAATACCGTGAGCAAAAAGTAAAACCATGTTTCTTTCTGTATTCCAAATAAATCTGAATACCTAAGTCAACACCCAAGACCTAAGTGGACTTTGAAAAGTGTGAGTGGGTGCTAATGCATCAAGTCTGCCACAGAAATTACTTTAGGAGGGTGGGAGCAATGCTGAAAGTGAATGCGTTTCTCATGCAAACTTCCTCCTGAATCCCCAGAGAGCAAAAAGCTCAACTGCCAAATCTGATTTTGTCCAGATTTGGATGATTCGACCCGTTTTCTGTTCACTCTCTGATGGATTCTCATGACCTTTGGCAGAACCCAAGGCCGAGGATAGGACGGAGTTCGAAGTGCATCCCCAAGTCATAATGTTCAAGCTTCAATATTGCCCTTCTGGTTCAGGTGACAAAGATCTGTAGTGGGTGAACAGTGAGCAGACAGACCCAGAACAACCGTCTTCAGTTGTAACAAAAGTTAGAATTTACAAAGGATTTGAATACAAACTACAACGGGCACAGGAGGAGCAGAAAGAGAAGGAAGGGCCAAGATAACAATGGCCATTTTCATTTTTGCGAGCAGAGTAGAACAATGGCACCATTGTGAAGCACAAAATAGTAGTAGTGTTCATCGCATGCCAATACAGGCCAACAGCTGATTTCTGACCTCTCAAACAGACCATGGACACCGCCTTCAGCCTCCCCATATCTCTCCACCCACCCCCCCCCCCCCCAACTCTTAAATAAGTTTATCGCTTTTAATCCAAGCCACTCCCAGAGTGGCATGAAAACAGTGAGAGTTGGTGAAAAGGTCAATAGATGGCACACCGATGGTGAAATGTTCGCATCACAAACCACCGACCACTCTAATGATTCATAGGTCAGAACACCAGGGAGCAACTCTTTGGGACAAACATGAGAAGAATCTGCAACCAAATTAAGTGTTGGTGTCATCCCCTCCAAACACTAACGGGGACCGCAAGTGAGTAAGTGAAAGGCAGAGTTGCATGGCTAAATCTTCATGGTCATTAGAATCATTGAGAATAAGATAATGGATCGGAGTATACATGTGGAGAGAATGAGCATCAGACGCATGGATATTACTCTGGAAATTTTAATTGCATCCTCGCTGTGAAATTTCAATTAACTGGGGTATCTTAATGTTTTGTTGCACGGGACGTGAGTCACCGCTTTGCATGTGGTGTATCCCCATACCGGTAGTCTCGGTGCAAGGCCACGGGGATTCCCCTGCATGTTGGGGAGGACACACAAGTCACGTCTCACAGACCACGTGGTGCAAGGAACCAACGTGAAGAGCAAAACCAAAACAGCATCGTTAATAGGAGACATTTTAAGCCCCAGTGACTTTTTTTGACGTGGTCACTTTATTTGCTTTCCAGACCTTGTTAAGAGGACATACAAGGAGCATAAACCGCACAATTCCCATGCAAGCCAGCCAAAGTAAATACAAGCAACTCTCGGCACCAAAAATGCAACTTCCAGAAAATCCCTCCCCCTCCAAAAAAAAAAAACAAAAAAGAAAACAGGCTGCTTATTGTTAAAAGTACAAAACTCAAATAGCAAAGCAAATAAGCACTTCCGAAATATGTTCCATCAAACAAAAGTTTAAGATTTGTTGCTGCACAACGGGGGTGAAATAAGAAGAAACACAACTTTATGTTAAAGTTCCAGCTTGGTCCTGGACAGCTGCTGTTCCAAACCAAGTCACTGAAGGGGGGGTGGGGGTCAACTTTTAACCACAAGAAAGGACCGAGAGACAAACGAGAGAGAGACCAAATAGTGGTGAACATCTGTTGTGTGGCCTGTGCATGTGTGTGTGTGGTCGGGGCCTCTTATCTCTCCCTCTGTGGCCCGCTGAACATAACTCGCTGCATCTTGGCTCACAGACAAGGTGGTGGTGGTGGTGGTGGTGGTGTGTGTGTGTGTGTGTGTGTGTGGGGCGGAGGGTGGGCGGGGGGGGGTGGGGTAGCAGCTCCTGGCTCTGTGGCAAAACAGGAGGAGGAAGGAGGGTGAGAAAAAAAAACAAAACATTGCACTACTGCCCGTGTTTGACTGAATCCAAAAAAAAAAAAAATACCGCGTGAGAATAAACTGCGATCAGTGTGTTTAAAAAAAAAAGTGTGGACGGTACTTTTGTTATTATCCAGGTTTCAGCGCAGCAGTCGGGAGTTGCGTGAGAACGACAGGGTGACCATTATGCAAGTTGACCGATTACAGAACGCATAATGGAGAAAGAGGGGCAGGATAGCGCAACAAACACACGGCAACAACCACCCCCCCAGATCTGTGTGTCCATAGGAGGAATAAATAAAACAAGGGGGGGAGAGGAGGAGAAGGGGGGGGGGGGACGTGGAGGCGTCGGCAGGTGTTTTGGTGCGGCTGCGTTTTAGAGTAACAAGTGTAGCTGGAGTGGTTTTTAACCAAACTTCAGTCACCGGAAACATTAGAACAGCGCAAACAAGCTCTCGTTACAAACTGCGGGGGATGAAGAAGAAGAGAGAAGCCGCGGAAAAGAGTTTAAAACAACAACAATAACAACAACAAGGAAGCGACGCTGTAGGAAAGTGTAGCGAGAAAACGCGTAAAAGTTGGTTATTGGGGACGGAGCGGGCAGGATGGTGGCCTACTAGCTCCGGGGGCTAATCAGTGGTCCTGGTCCGCACACAATGAGGATGTGAGGGGAGGAGGGGTGGAGGGGGGCTAGCAGGCTAGCTGAACTTCTGCGTCCTTTAGCGCGGGCCAGCTTCCAGCGGCTAGCACGGCTAATTAGCCCGGCAGCGGCGCTTCGCGACGTCGTTCCGGACCGGAGAGAGCGACCCGCTCATCTCGGGCTGCTGCTTCTCACAGTAAAACTGTACTACCCCCCCCCCCCCCCCCCCCCCACCCGCGCTCCTACTACTACAGCTCAAACAGCCTCTCTCACAACAACCGTGGTGGGTATTTAAAGTGTTTTAACGATAAAACGTGGAGCAGAAAAACAGCCAGGGCTGTGTGGAATGACCGCCTGGCCTCGCTACCCCCACCTCCAACCCCCCCACCACCTCCTCCGTCCAATAAAACTACACAACACTTCACACTGTCCTCTTTCTGATGGAAGGGAGCGGAAAAACACAACTATTCACTTGGCGTGCACACTTTTGAATGAACCAACCTTCTCCCCACCCCAAAATAAGAAGAACCACAGCCCGCGCGGTGCGTTTATCGGAAGGCAATATGTGCCAAGTCTTCTCCGCTGGGAATCTCCCTCGGAGCTGCGCTCGCGAGCTCCGGGCGGCTGGTGACTCACCTCTACGCTCGAGCCACCTCGTGTCTCCCACAGGCTCCGACACAATTAGCTAACGCAGCTAACAGTGCGCTCCCCCCCCCCAACCCCCCCTCACTTTAAAACTGAATTAAGTCAACATTTCACTCCTGGGGGGGGGGGGGGGAGAGAGACACAAACCCACCCAACAAGTAGTCCGGGGAGCGGACAGACGGACATGGGGAGCCGTTCCGAGCCGCGCTGGGAATTTTTTTTTTTTCTTCCACTTTTCAACTCACTAGTGTGTGTGTGTGTGTGTGTGTGTGTATGTGTGATGCAGCGGGTGGCAAAGCTAAACTTGCTATTGTTAGCATGTCGGCATGGCAGCTCCATGGACCAAAAAAACGAGCTTAAATTAGTCCAGAATAAGAGCTTTTCCAGCGGGTTAATGGATTAAAAAAAAAAAAAAAAAATACCAAGTCGGCTCGAAATCCACAACTCGCTCGGTGGATTCAAGAGTCCGCTCAAGAAAAAGTATGGAAAACTTACTATTCAGGAGGAAAAATGAGCCGTTTTAATTCAGAGCCGGTGCCTCGCTGTGAAACCACCACTTTTCCTCGCTTAAACGTGCTCGAAAAACTGAATAAACGGGGTAATTGAAAGAGGGTATTTGTTCGCTTACCCAGCAAGCTCGCGCACTCCGGGGCTTTTTCTCCCTCTATCACATCAACTCCTCGTTAGTAGGCTTTAGTATCTCCGCTCCAGAGGACAGAAGAAGAAGAAGAGGAAAAAAAAAAAAAATCCACCGTGGTCCTTTTTTCAGTTTGAAATATAAATAAAGAGGGAAAAAAAGTTCAAGTTTTTTCGGTTTTTCATGAGATTATTCTCCGGCGCGTCTCGCATCCGCGACCTCGCCGACTAGTGCGCGTTGCTCTTCTCTCCTTTGTGTTAATTTCACTCAAATCGAGTTTAATCCGATCGATCCCTCGGCTGGTCGCGCTCCCGAGTCCTCCCCTCCAGACACTCGCTCACCTTCCTCGGCCAGGGGGGGCGCGCTCCCGAGGACCTCTCGTAGAGATAAACAGGCGGCGTGCGCGGTCACTGACCTCGCCGTGCCCGTGCGACGCGCGCTGTGAGTTCTTCTCGTGTGAGGATGGAAAAAAAAGAATATATCTCCTAATACACAAGGGCGTCGATTAGGCGAAGGGTTTCGGTTTAAAACGGCAAGAATCGCATTTTAAAAAGTGATAATTCTTCAAAACAGGATGTCAGAAACCTTTTGAAGCTCGTATTTTCTTTCTCCAATAACTTTAAAGGGGGAAAAAAACGGTTTAGTGAGAGCATCCTTACATTTTCCATCTTTAGATTGTCTTTTGAATCCATTTTAACATGGATGAATGCCACATATTTGTATTTTTTATGGAGTATCTAAAATTGTTACACAATTCTGGTCAAGAATCTAGTTTAATATGACAGACGTCAACACATGGATAATGAATAAAGAGTTTAATGTTCAATATTTAAAGACAGTTAAGACCTTTATAACATTTCACTTGCTTGAAGCTTCATGTATTTTAATATCTGGTACTTGTTATTTAGCTTTCAGTGAACGTTTTCGACAAATAAAGGTTTATCTAATGTAATGAAGGCTGAGAAAACTACTATTATATTATTTTAGGGAATGCTTAGGATGTTTAATAAACTGTTGATGGGTTAATTCAATAGCTATGCAGCAGCTCTACAGATATTGGAGCTGAATATTTTGAATGGTGGCAGACTGGCAGTGGCAGTCTGGAGGTTAGACAAGTGGACTTGGGGTTGCGGGTTTGATTCCCAAAGCTGACGGGTCACATCTGACCGGCGTGGGTCTTCGACCCCCCCATAAGCTCCCTGAAGAACCCCCAATGTGGCTGCACCGCCTGCACCTCCGACAAATATGACGGGACATTGTGGGGAAAAAAGAGTTTTGCCAAGGGCAATAATAAAATCTGATCAGTTTATTAGTATTCGATAGAATTTGAGGAGTCGGGTCAGGTCAAAAAACTTTGTCTCCAACATTGTGTAAAAAAAGATGTATATTCATTTGTCTTTAACACTTTATTTATTGAGATATTAGAAAAGAAAGGTTTGTAACTGTCAAAAGTCAGTTAAAATGTACACGTTTACACACCGAAGCTTGAAAGTCTGAAACGATTTATGCTGAATTTCTGGAAAAGTTTATACATTTCTTTTCTCGGGCAAATATGCCAAAAACCACAATCAATTTTTAGTGACCACTTTGCCTCAAACTCATGAACTGATTGAACTGAAACAGAAATACACAGAGGAAACTCACATAACGGATGCACACATGAACAGGGAGATCATGCAAACACCACAGAGAGAGTCTTTCTTTCTTTTGTTGTGTTGTGTTTTTACTAATACGATGTTGTAAAACCGTTCAATTAAGTCCGAGGTAGGTTGATTTTGAACTGAGAATATCTTTTGCTCATTTTAAACTGGAACTTTCTTCATTCTATCTTCCAAATATTTACAGTGAAACATTTGGTGAAATTACATTTCATTGGGAAAAAAAACAAAACTGCTCAAGGTCATGATGACCAGCCGGAAAATTCCACAGCTTAACGTTTCCTTTTTCTGTTTTCTGTTTTGGCACAGCGCTGTCGCAGAGTTCCTTGAGAAGGACATGAACTAACGTTGCAGACTGAAGGGCAGCGGACTCAGTATAACACCTTGTGTGGATTATATAATTACTTTTTTTTTTCTTTTTTTTTTAATAACTTGTCCTGACCTGAAACGATGAAATGATGATGCATGTTGCAGGAACATAAGGGACCAACAGCATGTGACAACACCACTGATAATTTGCTTATCGTGACAATCTGGCCCTCGGGAGAAAGGCCTGCACGCACACACACACACACACACACACACACACACACACACACACACACACACACACACACACACACACACACACACACACACACACACACACACACACACGCACGCAAATACGCATGCACACGCACACAGTTTTTATCCAAACTCCAATTTGTTGTTAGGTTTTTGACTTCCTCCTTTAATACAAAAAAAACAAAACACTTTTCACATCAACTTCCTAAATGTTTTGTTTCCTGGTGTGTAGATTTAAAACACACAGAGTATGCACTGGAGGGGGAAAAAGCCACTTGGGCTCACGTTGTCACTATAAATCCTACATATTTTGCTCTCCGGCTGGCCGATCTCCAGAGATATTTGAACACGGTGTGTTTTTTTTTCTTCTTCCCTTCCCTTCAGACGGCCCTCGGTTTCAGCTCATTTCAGGAGGTGTTGAAAATCAACATGCAGGGACTTGAAAGTTGCGAGGGTTAGGTAATCCGTCTCTGAGAACGTGGCGTCTGCTTTTATTTCACTTCGCGTTACGTTATCACGGCGCCGTCGCCAACCTGAGAGGCAAAAGTCGAGACAGTTTTTCCCGGTGGATTGACTTTTGCTCTGCGTACGTGCCGATTGGCTCATTCGCCGTTGAGTCGTTGATTTTGTTTGGTTTTCTATTGGAATTTTTTTTGTTTTTGTTTTTTACACAAAAAAAAATAAACAATATGTTTTTGTCATCCATCTTGTTGGGATAACTTTCCAGAAACCCCCTGCTTGTTTATTTGTACCAGATGATTGTGACCCCACATGGACGACCTCCTGGCAGAAATAAAAGATTTCCAGGAAGCGATTTGACAGTAAACAGGCTGATAATAATTCTCCGGAGCAACTCATCAAGCATCTGTCTCAGACTGTTGACTGTGGTCAGATTTTCTGATTTACTCAGATACTTCCATTTTTATGCCGCTGTACATTCGTCTGATTCAACCAGTGAGAAGTCAATAACCTGTACAGTAACAGGTAGTTTTTTCAATGATTCTAGCTATAATACTCATGTACATGATAAAATGCCCTTTAAAAAGCATGTTCCACATAATAAATAAGGATTTTAAATAGAATTTCTTTGACTAAAACCTGACGAATTATAAAGTTTGATTGCAACGAGCTGACCAGGGAGAAATAAGTATCCCAACAAGTTAGGAATAATGAACTCATTCAATCAGAAGCTTTTTAATGCAACTTTTCCTTTATATTTTGAAAATAATGTAAGTTTGATCTTGTAATACTTATAAAAAAAACAAAACAAACCAGTGCAGCTAAACACTAACTAGTCGTCTCAGAGAATCATTAGTCTGAACTGAGTCATTTAAAGACAAATGTTCTCTAATACAACCACTCAAGTGCTTATTCATCAGCAGTGCGTTGCTGTTAAACAGACAGACAAGACTAATCCGATTCCAAACGTATTGTATGATTTCTTTTTCATCAGTGTGAGAAATGCAACCAGCTGCACAGTATTTTGTTGGAAGATAAGACATTAGACGGTTAATGCTTTTTTTTTTTTCTTTCCCCCTAACAAGCCTAATTCATAAACACAATGAAAAATGTTCAAACATTCCTCCTGGAGACTCAGAGAATCTGTAAAAAAAACATCTACATAATTTAAGAGTATCTTTCCTCTTCAACTCAGACCAAACGTTCAAAACAGTTTTTTTTTTGTGTCCGTTCCAGCTAAAACTAAAAAAATTAATAAATAAAGAACTTCAATTAGCGAAAAGCTAATTGTGTGATTTTTAAATACATTGGAAATGAAAGGGTCATTTAACTTTAATCGCAAAAAAAACAAAAAAAAACACTGGTATCAGTGAGCTTTAACAGGGAGAAATGCTTCGTGTGGATAATCTGTGCTAATGGGGACTCGGGGGTTTCTGGAAATAAATGTTACTGTTGACTTTCAGCTGGTGGCCTTTTTCAGCGACGCGAGCAAATGAAACTCCATTTCCATTTCATTTGTGGAGGTCATTTCCACGGCCGACATTTTGACATGGCGCAGCAGGAAAAGCACTGGTGTAATTAGTAACATTAATAAGTGCTGACCTCCATTTAGTTTTGTGCGCCGGCTCGCTGTCACTGCTTGAAAGTTACACTTAAGTGGCCCGCGGACGCCGCTGACGGTATTAATTGCACCCGTGCCTTTCCCCCGCTCTGGCGGGTGAAAAAAGGTTCGCGGGCCGCGTTCAGTTGAAGAGGCCGAGGCGGCCATGACAGTGCGGCGGCGGGCCGTCGTGCGCCGCGACAGGACGCTGAGACTGGTTGTCAGAATGCAGAAGTTTCTGCATTCTGACAGTTAATGTGATTTTTCAAACATTAGTCTGGGAAGACGGAAAGAGTCGACCCAAAACCAACCGGAGGAAAACGTCTCCCGGTCTCGTCAGTCTGGTCGTGCTCATGTGTGCCGACATGAAACTCGCCATGTTTATCAAGGTGTGTTTTGTTGTGAATGATGATCCGGCGATGACTAATCCAAATACCTACACTTCTACAGTAACACATCTGTAAACAGACGGCGCGGACGTTGTGCCGCAGAACCACACACGGAACTGGTTCAGGCTGCGTCATTGTAAGACAGCTTTTGAAGAACAAATGGCTGAAATAAAATAAAAAAGGATTGTGACTGTTTTTTTTAGTTTTTTTTTACTCTGCAATATTTAAGAAGAAGTGATACTCCTTGGACTTTAACCACACTGAGAATCGTTTCTGGTGAGAGTCAAACTGAAGAGCAAAACATCAGGAAATCTGTGTTTAATAGTTCACTTTGTTGTTCATGAATGTGATTTAATAGAAACGCTGTTTATTTCCCCTTTAAATTGTTCTGCATTTGTAGAGATTCGTCAGCTCTTGTACGTCAACACCAAACAGCTTTTCTTTGCTGTCGACTCCTGTTTGGCGATATTTTCAAAAATATTGACAATGTAACTCTATCAATTTAACATACTCTGCCCCGTACACAACAGGCCCCAGGCAATATTGTCATAAATGATCTTATAACCCATTCAAGTGTTTGGCACTACGGCCCAAACACTCTTCTGAGAGCAGTTTGCATGTTCTGCCTCTGCTGACACTCTGTTTGACCTGGGAAGGACTGGGGGACCTGTTCAGTGTCATCCATGCCTTCGCCAAGGTTGAAAAGACTTTCAGACGTTCACAGATCGCAAGTCAAGGCATCGCACCGTCGTCAGACGTCCTCGCTGCGCTTTGAATGAGCTCTTGTGTGTCGTGAGATCCCTTCACTTTTAGGCGTTGGCTGGTATGGTTACATAATAGAAAACTTCCGAGTCGTAAATGCAAGCACCAGAGGAGATCATGTTTGGAAACATTGTCTTCATCTTGAGCATGCAGGGTTGGATCCAAGTTGCAATGACCTGCAGCTGGACAGACACCTCTTCAGGTAGCAGAATGCGAGTTCCGGATCAGCGGCTGCCCTCCCAGTAGCAGTAGCAGCAGTAGCAGTGATCTGGTAATGGGTCACCGCTGTGGATTCCTGTGCAGGACCCTTAACCTCCCATTGTGTCGGGGACAAAACGTGCGCACCTGGGACGGAACGGCGGAGACACACAATCCGCGTCTTGATGCAAAATGGACACGTAGCACGCCAGCGACTTGGAACGCCCCCCCCCCCCCACCACCACCACCCCCCCCCGCCACTGAGCCAACTCTACGCCAGGTTTTAGAATCCCGCAGGAGCTCATGCAGCTACACTGGACACGTAAACCCTCCCCGACTGCATATTAGTTAAAAATAATGTTTAATTCATTAGGTCGTCTCCCAGTCTAGGTCGACCCACATCGGGTAACGCAATCTTCGTGGCGTTCTGAAGGTCGAACAGCAGCCATGCAAGAGCGCGCTAGTTGGTCTCTGCTCTAATAGGTAAGGCAGCAACGGTGCATCATGTGGACGTACGGCGCCACGTCACCGGCGTGGGGAGGAAACAAAAACAGGACCGCAAGCCTTTTTTTTTTTTTCCTTTTCAAACACTGTATTTCTTCTCCATCTCCACACAACCATCAAAATGACATGTTTAGAGTTTAGAATGTTTTATTATAGTTTATTGTGATAGCATTTTCATTTTTTCTTTTTTTTAGGTTTTATTTTTTCCAAAGAACAAACACAGCAAATAACGTTGAGGGGGGGAGGGGGGAGGAGGAGGAGGAGGAGAGGGAGGAAGAGGAGGGGAGAGCAAGAGAGGAGGGCCACATTGATAAAGATAGATAGATCAATCCATAGATAGGTAGGTAGGTAGATAGATGCATCAGGTTTGGCGTGATCCTGCCCCCTGTAGCCCCTCTGGGTCCATACACACACACACACACACACACACACACACACACACACACACACACACACACACACACATACATACATACACACGCACGCACACGCACCATGTCGTTTTACAAAGAATAACCATCATCAGAATAAGATTAATAACTGTCTGAATATATCTAGGAGTTAAAAAAAGAAAAAAAAAAGAAAATAAGAGGGAAACAGATTCACTCACGCGGATGTGAAACCCAAAACAGTTATACAGTTTAGCCTGGAGAGAAAACACAGCTAGGGGTTAGATAGGCAGGAATATATGTACGCATACATACACTGTATGCAGGCAGGGGGGGGATGGGGGGATGGGGGGGTTGTGTGTGTGCGCGCAAGAAGGGGATGGATAGAAAATATCACGGGTTCAGATTCAATTCAAATGCCCGAATTGAGACACAAACGTCAAACTAGGCCTTTTATTCTTCTTATTTATTTGACCCCTCAAAGACTTTAAAGTGTGCAGCGATGCACAGCTAATGCACGGCCGACTATCTAGTTAGTGGTAAAACGCCTTCCTGCAGGTAAAAGGTCATTCATTTTAGCAGCTGTCCAAATCTCCCAGGGAGGTGGAGTTAAGGCAGACAGCTGGTCTCCGCTCACGTTAAAAGGGGGGGGGGGGGGCTTCACGGTGACGTTTGTCCCCGTTTGTCTGGTGTCCTTTTTCTTTGACAAAACACAGGTAAACACAATATTTTGGCATTAAGAGTCATTACAGAGCCATTGTTACCACATAGTCTGAGGAGGGGGGGGGTGGGGGGGAGGACGATGAGTAACTGAAGCAGTACAATATAATCATAACAGTAAAATGGAAGCAAAAAGGAAAAAAAAAAAAAAAAAAGCCATTGCAGCAGTCGACGGAGCAAGCTTCTAAACAGTATACATTACATATCTGCCAGCTAATTCATGGCGGGAATCTCAACTTGTTTAGAAGGGAGGCGCTGTGACATTTCCAGTTGGAGTCTGTTCTCCACCAGGGACTTTCAATGCCTCTCTGTACGGCCCTGCTAACAGCCCGTTATCACTCACGACTTGTCATTTAAAAGAAAGGGCACCAGCGGCCCTGACGTAGGAGGGCAGAGCGCTGCCTCTGGGCTGAAAGTGTTTAAAATGCTAAAAAGCCATTCCAGGGTCCAAACTGATCTTTTTTTTTGTTTTGTCGTCATTTAATTTTTTTTAAATAAAGCCCCTGGTGTAGTAACTTCCCACACCAACGTGTCAAGCTTCACCCTAAACAGCCAAGAAAGCTACAGTAACCTAAAGAGCCATATATACAGAAATAAGCCTGATAAATACAGTTTAACAAAAAAAAAAAGAGGAAAAAAGTCAATTTCCAATCTATTTTTCTTTTTACTTCATAATGGCACCCACTGCTCTCAACATCCCTTCACGTTCCCTGCTTTCCTGCTTTCCTTTCCCGTGGTTCTTCACACTCGACAGTTTGGTCTTTTATTCTCTCCCCAGGCGAATTAAAGACACTCTTGAAGCCACAGCCATTTTTTTTTTGTAGTGTTCATTAAATACAGATCGTCTGCAAGACAAAAATGGGCACAAAGACTAAAAAGGAATCAAAACAGCGGGATGAGAAAAAAAAAAAAAAGAGGGGGGAAGAAAGAACCATAAAATGACATGATTTGCATGTTTTTGTTTATGGACAGATAATACAGAATGAGTGGAGGGCCTCGCACACACTTGCGTCGTCCCTATACACACAGGCACAGCATGAAAACTGACTCAGCAAGTAGAAACACGTTCCCCGCCATCGACGTTGCCGTTAAAAAACATGCACAGATGTGTGTGTATAGACACAACATGGCGCCTGGTCCGTACTGTCAGCTGTTAAGAGCGCCAAACTCCTAAACCCCCCCCCCCCCCCGGGGTCCCGTCTCTATCCAGACAAAGTCAACTCACCATCGCCCAAAAATAGTTGCGTGTGATTCTGAGGTGTTGAAACATCCAACAACATCCACATGTAGACAGAAGGAGATGTTTTGGGGGTTTTGTTTTTTTTTGTTTTTTTTTTACAAAAAAGAAAAGCTTAAAATCTGTTCACCCAACAACAACAAAAAAAAAAAGAAGAAACAAACAAATGACGTGAAATACAAATTGTCCGGGTTACGTTGCTAAATAAACAGGTGAAGTTGACTCTGCCCTAAGACTGTAGGAAGTCAGAATGACTTATGGGGGGGGGTGTGGAGGGGGGAGGGGGCACAGCTCCGAGACCCTCGAGGATGGTCAAGAGAGTCAGGAGAGATGAAACGGAGTGGGATAAGAACACAGGGATTAATGGATGAAGGGAAGGAGTGGGAGATGGAGGGAGACAGAGGTTAAACTGTTAGTGAGCCTGGACAGTTTGTAGAAACGCAAAGGAGGGTCGGAGGAGGAGGAGGAGAGGAGGAGAGGAGGAGCAGGAGGAGAGGAGGAGCAGGAGGAGCAGGGGTCTGGGTCGGAGGAAGAGGAGGAGTGGTGTTGTGGGGCTTCAGCAGCAGCCGCCTCCAGCCTGGTGGCTTCCCTGGCTACTGGAGAGTGTGGAGTTGGTGGTGGGGTGCTGGGGTCCAATCTTAATGCCGTTAGCCTGCGTGGAGGACACAGAGAGAGAGAGAAAAGACAAACGTGATGAAGTGGAAACACCGGACGCGGGCGTGGCGGCCATGTTTGATTGTGGGACAGGGCGCCTTTGTGGAGAGTTGTCAGGTTGTCTTTGTGGACTTACTCCGTTAATCCAAACACTTACTTGTTAGGCTGAGCGATGAACCGAATCTGGCTAAATCAATGTGTCTTTTTGTTTTGGAAAGTTACCATAAGAAAAAAACAAAAACCTTTTCACATGAATGCCAAGGCCCTAACTAGGAGAATCCAGACAGTTTGGAGGCGAAGGAACGGAGTCGCTGCTGAGCGAGAAAGTAAAGAAGGTCGCGTGTGTGTTTATATGAGCTCTGGAAGCAAATCTCAGCTTTAAATTCTTGTCGACTTTGGATAATATTTCACTGAATCATGGAACATCTATCATAAACAGACCAGAAATGATGCTTTTCAATATGTCTCATTCCATATGACCATTCCTGCTTCTTATATTTTCACATTAATGCAGGATGTCCTGTGGTCACGGTGCCGAAACAAAGCGTCTGTATCAAGTTTCCTCGTACTGCCCGTTACCTTCTCCTGTTATTGTCCGTCATCTCAACAAAAGTAGAACCAAGAGCGTATTAACCACGACAAGTGATGAAATTTAATTATGGCCCGGGCCAAAAAAATGTCTAATTATGAACTGGAACTCAATAAAAGAGGCTCAAGAGTGACTGTGTGTGTTATTGCTTTCATGGTGAGATTAACACTGCACACTGCCTGCAGGGGTTCCTATTAGATCACATCACAGACCAAGCAACAGGTGCTGCTGCTCTGCACAAAGGCAAAGGAAACGGCAGCAGCACTCAAGGACACCAGGAGGAAAAAAAAAAAAACAACAACCAGAAAGGCCCGTATAAAAGAGAGAATGGGAGCGGGAGAGGGAGGCAGGTGGGTGGTGGGGAGACACTTTCATCTGGCTGACTCCCTCGCTCGGCGCTGTAGTGCTCACTCTCCCTCTCTGCGTTTCATCATCTCGCTCTCCGCGGCCGCAGCACACTTCTAGCCTCGCTCGCTCTCTCCTTCTGTATATATTTATCTCGCTGCCTCTCAGAGCAACTCCCCCTCCTACACTCGGTAGCCGTAGTGCCTCTGGGAAACACTGTATGCCTTTAAATCACATTTATTGAGCTAAGGCCATGTGTGTGTGTGTGTGTGTGTGTGTGTGTGTGTGTGTGTGTGTGTGTGTGTGTGTGTGCGAGTGCTTTCTCATAGTGGCTGCCAACATTTCTGGTGGGGCTTCCCTCGCTCGTTCTCGCAGCCAGTCAGCTGATGTGGTTTGGCCGGCCGGCCTGCCTTTCGCTCCGTCTTACTGTTACTAATAACAAAAACACTGGCGTCCTGGCGCTCTCTGCAGCCCCGCCTGCCCAGCGCCTCAGCTCGTCGGCTCGCCGGCTGCGGGGCCTCGATGTGCTGCGAAACAGATGTGGAGCAGACCAGCGGACTCTTGTTTATAAGCTGCGGCGGGGCCTACCGGCAGCGCACACAGAAGTGTTCTCACACGTTTGCCGGCGCTCACAGGCCTGGATGGTGTGTGTGTGTGTGAGAGAGGGGACTGTAACGTGATTCACGTCATGTGACTGCGCGGGGCAGGGAAGCATATTTTGTGCTCAACAGGCAGAGGAGACGGCCATCTGGATGACGGGACGGCAGACAGCAGGGCCTTCACGCTGCAGGTTTTCCACCTTCCATCAAATAAAAACAGGATTATGTGCCGAGAATGAAAGAAGTATTAGATTAAAGGCGCGACGCAAAAGCTCCGGTGTTAAACGGCAGTCGCGTCACAGGGAGAGTGGTGGACCACAGGTGTGGTGGCGGCAGCCCCAGGAAACTATTTACCACGGTTCAGTTCTTGCTGCAGACGCTGACGCTTGCGATGTGAAACGTATCAGAGTGTCTCTCTTGTTTTGGGAAGAGGTGAAGCATCATCACCACTGTGAGAACAGCCTCAGTTCAAGCCCAGCTAGTTTGCTGTTCCTCTTGTGCGCACGTGACTTTTCTCCCTCATAACAAACGCACGTTGACGGTTAATCAGTAACTGTAGAGCTGCCCGGGAGTGTGAATGTGAATGTTGACGGTCCTCTGTCTGTCTGGGATCAACTCTTGGGGAACGTATCAAAGGTCGAAGCTGTTTTAACTTGTTAACCAGCTAATCGAGTTCAGATAAACTTTCCAACCAGTGATGGATAACATCAGTGTGGGCGTGCACACGTGCAGGAACAACAACCTCCGAGGTGTGTCACGCTCGCCGGGGTTGCTGCAGCCGAGCGACTGAGGAAATACGAAACAAGGTCAGTTCCCAGCCTGGTCTCGAGTCTCATTTGAGCGAACGCGGGACGTGATGGGCACGAGGAGGCGTTTTATTACAGCGGGACTTTGTGAGCCCGCGCAGCTGAAGAATTCATGCCAGTGCTGTGACGCCCTCTGACTTTGTATAAGCAACCGAGAGCCCTCAGCTTATGACAAATAATGACAAGAATCCCAGGTTGTAGAGCACCCATTGTGTAACAACACCACTTAAAGTGTGTGGAATGCTGCACGATTGCATCTCCAACTGAATCCTCTCTTCCTCTTCCTCTTTCTCTCTCTCTCTCTCTCTCTCTCTCCCTGACCAGACGTGTGCATTACGACTGTTAACACAACCTGGACCTCTTTCCATTGATCAACATGACATCTTTGCTATAGTAGTTTCTGCGTGGACTGTACTCAGCGCCTCATGACAGATCTGCAGCTTAGTGGGAGCAAACAAACTAATGAATCAAACTCCTCCCCCCCCTCTCTGACAAGAAAGCAACTGACATGACCAGAGTGTCAGTCTGAATGAATGAAGTGAAGCGAGATAGAAACGAGGGCTAAATATCAGGTTGATGTCGGCCCGTGTTCAATGAAACTGACAGGACGAATCAACCTTAGCGCCGAGACGTTTTCCTCGCTCGCCGGGCACGTCCTCAAAAGTCAAACCTGAACAAAAGTGAACTCTGTCGGCGCTTCCACTGAATAGGTGGGAGTGCGCTACTCCCGACACGTCCCGCAGAAACCAGGGGGACAGCAACCCTACACCCGTGGACACGTCGAGCAATGATCCCACGTCAACCGTGTTCCTGGATCACATCGGTGCGGCGAGTTAAAAAGCCCCCGCCGACTCTCGGCCTGTGCCGAATCGGCCCGGGAGCCTCCACTTTCCTGGCGGCTTGGCCGTTTCGCTAAGACGACAACAATCTGGCCGGCTGGTTCACAAACTTCCTGGCTGGATAGGCAGCTTACAGGCTGACTGGCTGGCTGAGTGTTTGTTTTCTTGCTGAATGACTGAGACCCTGTGGGATGTGAGGAATTTATGAGCTGGCAAGATGCCGAGAGAGTGAGACAGATAAAGAGAGAGAGAGAGAGCACGAGTGGAAAATAGAGCAGAGGAGAGGAGGAACGCAGGGAGTTTTGCTTGGCTGGAGTCAAAGGAAGAAGAGAGGAGGACCCCCCCCCCCCCCCCCCCCCCCTCCCCTCCCTCCTCTTTTTGAGGCTGGAGGGAGCGTGGAAAACCACACACACTGCTGGAAAACCACACTGAGGAAAAACTAGGGGAGGGAAAGAGAAGAACAAAGACCAGAGGAGAGGAAGAAAGCGGAAAAAAAACCAAGCAGAATATAGAGGTTTGGGGGAGGAGGGGAAAAAAAAAACAAAAAAACAAAAAAACAGATGAGCAGTGCATCTCACCTCGTTGTTGATATCAAACACTCCCTCCTGAATCTTCTCATAGATCTCCTTGGCTGTGTTGATGAACGCCTGAGACGGAGACAGGAAGCGAGACAGACAGAGAGAGAGAGAGGGAGAGAGAGAGGAGGAGATTTAATTTATATTTGGATGTTCACTCCCATGAACGAAGCCGCTCTTGTCGAAAATAAAAGACGACGACTTCCCATCATTGGGGAATGCAAAACAGATTCGACGTGAACTTCAGGGGCTCAGGCAAACTTCTCGACATGCAGACGTCTGACTTTCGCCGTCTCGCTCAAGATTCCTGTCAAGACTAGAAAAGCTTACAAGATGGTAACAAGCTCGCCATCGCACCGTGAAACTACCACTCCGGCTTTTGAAGCTTCCGTGCGGCGGCGACAGAAAGTGTGCGTTCATTTGCTCATATAAAAATGACAATCTCATCCATTCCGCATTCATAAAGGGGCTGGCTGCACAAGAACTATGCATCCACATGTCATGCTGGTAGAAAAACACAGCCTGGAGACTAAACAACCAAACTTGGACGTCACGAGACAAAGTGTGTGGATCTGAAGCCTGTTTGGTACAAAAGTCAAGGCCTGACGACGACACCAGGCTCTACTTCATACAAGACGACAACATTGGGCACAAATAAAGGCAAAAGCTTTTTTTTTTTTTTTTTTAATAATAATTTGATGCAATACATTTTCTTGCCCATGTGCTTAAAAATGGATGCGAAAAACACAAGTAAGATGGAAGAAAATGCATTGGTGGTTTCATGAAGTTGAGTTTGAATGGTGAGAAGAATCCAGAGTGAAGGCGGCGTCACAAATGTACTTGGAGTTTGTGAATTAAAGCCCAAGCCAGCAACACGCGAGATCACCGCATTGTTGTTGTTCGTAGCTTATTCGCATTTGAATTATTTATATAAAAACAAAGTGTGGGGATCCCTAAGTAATTGGAGGATCCTCTGAAAGCTGTTCTGTGGAGTTTTAAGATTACTTTAAGAAGGTATAATTCCGCGGGGAATACTCTCAAAGCTTCTTCCAGGGCCCGCAGAAGCGGAGTAGAGACGACTGAAGACGCCATAAGAAGAGGCAGTTGCTCTTTTGAGCTGATTAGCCATAAGATCAGAGCCTGACGCACAACCAGACGATACACAACACGTGTTTGTCCCGTCACTCTACACACAAATACTCAAGGCTTTCCGACAGCAGAGCAGTGATCAGAGATGATTGAATGAAATGGGACTGGAGCTCCCTGAGCGGCTGGTCTAGGACTATGCTATTCGTGCGTTTGTCTCTAGGAATAGTCTCTTAGGGCGTGTGTGTGTGTGGGCGTGTGTGTGTTGTGTGTGTGTGTGTGTGTGTGTGTGTGTGTCTCCAGGGTTTAAACTAAAGCTACACCCGGTACATTTAAAGATCTCAAATCAGCACTGATCACAGACACTCCTGTCCATAAAGGAACAAAGTAACAGCACAGACTCATTTCACTCACAAAGAGTGCAAAAAAGTATATTAATAAAACCCGAAACAAAAAGAAAAACCTCTGTCAGGCCATGAGAAAGTGTTTGAGGAACTGAAAATATGTCCTGAACTTCTATCTGACACCCTGTCAGAAATAGACTTGGGAGCTGCTGGGTGCTCTCTAGTGTGCTCTGTCCTGTTCACTCCTGTCCTCTTTCCCTCACCGCATCACTGCACCCCTTGTTCCATCACATCTTACACTTCCTGTTCTCAACTTCAGCTAATGGAAGTTCAAATATGTGCAGATCAGAAGATAAGAGGACAATGGAACGTTAAAAGACCAAAAAAAAATAAAAAAAGAATAATAAAACGAGCATATTAGGGCATAAAAGGAAAAAGAGGAATGGAGAAAAGCAGATGGAAAGAGGAGACAAGTGGTTTAAGGGTAACAATTGCAATTGAAGGACATCGAATATATATCAGATCATTTAAAGTTACGTCAAAGAGTGCACGACAAAAATCTGGGAGGGAGTTTAAAAAAAAAAAGGTGGAAAAAATGACAGATGTGAGTGGATGTTGAAGATCGGACCTCAATGAAAGAGGGATGTGAAGAGGAAGAAAGGAGAGGCGATGAGACGATGAAAAGATGCTTACAGGAATCTCTCCCTATCTGTCTCCGAGGACCATCCCATCAGCCCCGGTGTCCACCCACAGACCCTGACGACAAACCCCGCGTGCTGATTGGACGCTTGATGTCGCTGAGGGGAGGCGGGGTGGAGGTTATGAATATGTATGAACTATAACTGGTTGATATACTGCGAGGGAGACGGAGGGAGATGATGGGAGGAAGGGACTGAGGGAGGTGGAGGGGTGGAGGGGGGGGGTGAATGGAGGAGGGCAGGAAGACACAGAGGAGAAGGGGGTGGAAGGCACGTCGGAGGAGTGGGGGAGGAAGAAAAGGATGGTGAGTGGAAGGGGGGGAGGTGAAGGAGGAGAGGTAAAGAGCAAATGATGGACGCCGAGGGATGAGGAGGGATGGAGCGAGGAGAGATGAAGGGAAGGGAGGAGAGGCGCGGTATCAGGAGGATTCAGAGGACACTAATGAGACAAATTAATCATACCACACACACACACACACACACACACACACACACACACACACACACACACACACACACACACACACACACACACACACACACACACACACACACACACACACACACACACACACACACACACACACACACACACACACACACACACACACACACACACACACATGCACGCACACACACACACCCCTCCCCCCTCATCTTAACCCCAGAGAGAGCTCTCCTCCACAGTAGTGTGGGTGTGTGTGTTTGTATGATATAGGCCAGGCAAGAGAGGCTAGAAAAATCAATGTAAACACACGCACTGCGCGCGCACACGCGCAAAAAAACAACAACACAAAACCCCACGCACGCGCCCAGGCGGCGCTGCCCCTAGCTGGCACGCTGTGCAGTGTAGGATGGGATTATTTATGTGATTGGATAAGTGAGAAAGGGGTCCCGCAGGACGGCGCCATGCATTCATTACGCACAACAACACCAGGGGTGTGTCGTCGCGAGGAGGCGGAGCAGCGCTCACTGGGCTTCATGACGCTAATGTGGAGCTGGCAAGGTTAAGATGGAGCGCGGTGGTCCGTAGTGCTACAGGTCAACCGGGAGGGGGGGGGGGATATGTTCAGAGGGGGCAATTTTGCCTGCATTCAGACAGGAAAAACTCAATTTGCTTTGCATCATTCGTCAAAACTGTGTGGACTGAACTCATATTGTGCTGCACTGACCGAGAGATGTGACCGGGGGATCATTTCAGAGGTTCCTAAATGTTGAGGGAAATACTGAAGCAAACGGAAAATACTTTCAGAATCTCTCAGATAAACCTAGAATTCTAACGAGAAGCACCATTTATGGCAGCGGTAGCCTGGAGGTCAAAGAGGCCAGATGAATGTGGAGGTCTACAGGCCCGACGCCCTCTTCCAAGCAGACCGCTGTGGCTCCAGAAGCTTCACTGCCACCGGCTATGTGGAGTTAAGGTCAACTATGAAGACGTGTGAAGAAAAATATTCCCGAGAGGATCGATAAAACGAGGCTTTCTGACTTTTTCGTCCCTCCATTCATTCTAAAGTAGCTTCCGGAGGGCTGAAGCTTATACCAGCAACCAGCCGTCCACGCCTGCTTCCAGACGCACAAATTACCACACTGACTGCGGGTTCGTAGCCAGAATGATGCATGCAGACACAGGATGAACATGCACACTTCAGAATCAAGGCCAAACCCAGATTACAAACAAATCGTTCAAGAAAGTGATCACACCATCCGCCTGTTAGACATCTACGACAAATTACTAGGATTATAAAGGGTCCGTCATAAGCAGCAAAGAATGGGGAGGAAAAAAAGACACTACAGCAAGAAGAAACTGCACAGGCACTCCAAAACAATTCACTCGTTAATCAGTCTTTGTGTTACTACACAATTAGTTGCACACCCTCCAAGAAAAAGACTGACATCTGTACTTCTTTCTTTAGTTTGAGGATTTAAGGAGCGTCTGATCAACACTGGCTTGAGATTTAAAGGGTTATTTCCATTGGATGCAAACTTAATGGTGAATACTGGCCTGCACATTTAAACAGGTTTCAAAGGAAAGAGAATGTATTGAAGAGGTCAATGTAAATTAATAAATACAATACTAACCAAAATAAGCAGTGTTGTGGGATCTAAAAATCAGCCAAAGGAGATTGAAATGTCCTTGATTAATGCATCCTCACTGCAAACAGCATGAGGTCCATGAATTCTTTATAGGCTTTTGAAAATGAGGTTGGGTTGTTAAACAGCTTATTCAAACCTGAATCCAGCAGTTCACTTTGACAGGGAATAAAAACTAGAAGAGTAAAACCTTTTACAGTTTTGACTGCAGAGGCACAACTTGTGGAAATTGGCCACAAATCTTTATATCACTCGGTGAACTTGGCATTTTTTTTTTCCATACGGAGAGCCTGACGGGGCCTTGGGGGGGTTTTCAAACACCTTATCTTTGAGACCTGACTGGATGTTTATGCATGAGAGGCAGGCTGGGTTGGAGTCGTGCTGAAAAGCGCAGTCAGGCTGCCGATGCTATAACTGGCACGGCCAACATGCTCGGAATGACAAGGTTAGCCCGCGCTAATACGGCGAAGGAATAGCGGGTTTATATTTAATCGGCTTGTTTAGAGTGCGAGGATGCCGTCCTTTACTGCCCATCACTTGAACGGGGATCGAGTTTTGAAAAAATGACCACCGACACCGAAATTGCTATTTTTTTCCCCTTCTCTAACCGCACATATGCAACGCGACAAAAATATATCTACGGGGGTGAAGCCGATGACATATCTCAGAGTTTGAGGACACGTGAGCGAGGCGCCGCCGCCGTCAAGGCTGGGAGGCTGCTGTTACAGCTCCGTACGAAGACGTCCGCGTCTGCATGTGCATGACAGTGTATGATTACCTCCTCCACATTAGAGGCAGTCTTGGCGGAGGTCTCCATGAATATGAGGCCGTGTTCTCTGGCGAACGCTTCCCCTTCCTCTTTCTTCACCTCTCTCCTCGACTCCAGGTCACTTAAAGAGACATACAATGCAGGTCATCAACATGGGGAGACAAAAAAAAAACCCCAAAACAACTCAGCTGTAACATTTGTCCATTTTATCACAATGGACATAGTTTATCATCTGCATTTTGGTATGTTGGCAAATATTCCAAGGTTTCATGGAAACATTAGTCGCTGTAAAAAATAAACAACACAGTTCCAAAGTGTTTATAATTGCATCAACACCAGCATTTAAAAAAAAAAAAAAAATCTAATGCAATGCTGTTACGTAAGCTCAAGAACATTGTGAGCAAGCAATTTTGTCAATAAGCAGCTGAAGTGTGTTGCAGAAGTGAACTTCCTCATTTCAGCTTGACGTGTTTACCAGAGAGCAGTCGGTGCTCTGCGCCTGTCACAACTTTATCTTTACACACCGGGACATTATATAACCTCCAGATAGAGCGGGCCGCGTCGAAGAAATAAGAAGTCACTTCCTCTTACCGACCCAAATCCAATTTGCAGATTTGACTTGGATTAGTGTGAAAGTCTTTTCTTTGGCTACATTGGAACATTAGTGCCAAAAAAAAACCTTGGAGGCGGTTCAGCTGTAAACGCATCAAAGCCCGCTTGGCCAAAAGTTAAATAAGCCATTGTTATACAGCACAACATTCTTAAACACCACTGCCACACATTGTTGACGGTCCAGCATTATGTAGGACAGTATGTACCCGTAAAAGAGAGAGAGAGAGAGAGAGAGAGAGAGAGAAAACAGGATCATACCTCTTGTTGCCAATAAGCATGATGACCATATTGGAGTTGGAATGTTGGCGGGCGTCCTCTAACCAGGTCGTCAAGTGGTTGAAGGTGTCCCTTCTGTTGGGAAACGGACAGATCGACGCTTTCAGTCTCGGCGCTGTGATGCACCTCGGGTGTCGCGGTGAAAACATCTGTTGCGCGCGTGGATTTCACACATTCTTCTCAGCCCCTCGTCACGCGACTGACAGGTGTGTCATTTACTTCCCGCAATATTCACGGCCACTTTAACAAGACACCTTTCCTCCGTCTATAGCGGTTGATGAGAACTGGCACTAGTATCGGACGTGACGCTGAATCAAGCAACAAGGGGGGGAAAAAAAAAAAAAAATCAAGCAGCTGTCGCAAACCATAAACTATAAAACAACTGCAAACCAGATTCAGTCAATGCCACAATCTTATTAGGGAGTGCAGAGTTTGATAGTGTTGTTAAAATGTTGGATGTGTATCCAGCTGGTAGCACAGAGGTTTTGCCAGAGCATAATCAAAACCCGTTTGTTTGTGTTGCTTCAAGTTGTTTGTCGAGGAGTTTTCACTCTTGTGTTCTGAAACGCATGCAGCATCAGAAAACACAGAGATCTCCATGTGTATTTAAAAAAAAAAAGAAAGAGGGCCAGCTGTGTAAAGAAGTGTTTCCCACACAACTCATCCCAGAAGAAGGTTGCTATTTTGTAAAGGCCCAACACAATTTGTGTATTTATTCACACCACAGTGAGGTGGATGTTCTGAAGTAATGGGACAAGGTCAGAAGGTCAACAAATAATTGGGGGGGGGGGGGGGAAGTCCTCCTCTGGGGATCAGGTAGATCAATAACAAATTTCCTGTCAATCTGGCCATCGATACAAGTTTCTCTGGCCAATAGTGCTGAGCACATGTGGAGGCTGCCGACAGGGTTCGTGAAGACAGATTACCTTGAAATCATCTGCTGGAAGTTCAGTAGGGACGGAACAAAACAAAAAAAAACAACAACAATGGATTTCTGAGACGTTGTAACCTTCCCGTGTAGACTCATAGACGGCTGTCTTTCCTCCACGTTTGGGAATATTTTGCATTTAATCTAGATTTAATCAACCACATTCAGTTATCGAAAAACATTACATTTAATAGTCCCCAAATACTGTCATTCTGACTTTTTCTTGGAAGCACAACAGCGTGCTGCCTGAAACATAATTAAAAACGTATTTCACGTTCATGTCCTTTAGATTTATTGACTCTAGCGATCCCACACCTTACATTTATAGAGAAATCGGCACATTAAAGCCAATTTTAGGCTCCTTTCTCGTGGAACCAGCTCCCGGTTCCACTTCAGGAAGCTGCCGCAGTCTTTTTTTTAAAGACCGTCTTAGTTGCATTGAGATGCTCCCACTCTCCGGATGTCACAAACACTATGAGTAACTCTCCTGTACTCTGTGCGCTCTCTCTCCTCTCTCCTCCCTCTCTCTCTCTCTCCTCTCTCCTCCCTCTCTCTCGCTCGGCGTCCTGAACCTTCCTGCATGCAGCGTGAGTTGCTTGTGATTGGCCGTGTTACCTTGTGATGTCATAGACTAGCAGTGCTCCGGCTGCTCCTCTGTAGTAAGACCTGGTGATGGACCGGAACGACTCCTGACCAGCCTGAAGAAACATACATATATTAATAAACAGAAATGGAAACCTGAATAATTGAAATGTCCACAGACACCGTCAAGACCTTTTTTTTTTTTTTTTCCCTTTTGGCTTTCTAACCCTGCTGCAGCCAAAGTCTAACGCTTTAGAAAGCCTGCTTGTTTGGTTCCACAACACACTCTCTACTAGTCGTGCTTAGTTTCTGCACAGTTTAGACATTTAGAGGGTCCTCATTCTCTGATAGATTCCAGCTCTGGGTTTTTCATCAGCTGGCAAGGGGGAAAGGACAGAGCGCGGCTTGTAACGGGATACAATGGAGTTTGTTCTCCATCTATCCATCACAATTCTTTCCTTTCTCGTCACTTGTGTGCCTCACCTCCCGCTTCCACCGCTTGTGACCAACAGAACGGCTCGTATTTGCTGCGGAGTCTCACAATATGGATTAGACTTGCAGCATTGATGTCATACCTGACAGCCTAGCTCCAACACCAGGTCACCTTGCTTATTCACCCACCCCCTTCTGTTATTCCCCCCACCCCCCTCATTGTCTCAGCTTTACTGCATCTTTCCATTCTTTATGAATCCCTGGGCCTCCTCTCTTTCCGCCACTGCTCTCACCATCCAGCGTTCTTGCCACCCCCTCTTCCATGCCTCGTCTATTCACCCGCTGTCTCCGTCCAACATACAGTAACAATGTTGTCTGTGTTCTTCTGGGCCCCGAGTCGAAAACAAAACGGCACTCTATCCTAAGCAGCTGCGAGCCCGGCACTGCGCTGACCTCATCTGAAAAAACCCAGACAGGCAGACAGACAGGCAGACGAGAACAGAGTCAATCTGTGAATCACTCGGCAACTCAAAAAGGAGCGGGATGCCAGTTGGTCACCCGGGAGGCCGGTCACCAGCGCACGACTCGTCAGTCACCAGGTGAAGGTAACCACCTCCGGAGCTGTTCAGACGCTCCGTCAGCGGCACAAGACAACAGGTTAGCTGGTCACTCGCACAGTCAGTCACTTATTCAGGGAGCAGTCAGCTGCCAGTAATGCTATTAGTGAATAAATGATAAATAAGGGTGAAAGAGAGGGAACGCTGTGTCTGTCTGCCATCTGCCCAACAGGCTTGTGTGATATCTCACACACACACACACACACACACACACACACACACACACACACACACACACACACACACACACACACACACACACACACACACACACACACACACACACACACACACACACACACACACACACACACACACACACACACACACACACACACACTAAGGTGTCGGTGAATTGAAAATCCAGAAATGGACTCTTGACAGCCGCTGTCCCACACACACACCCACATCCACACCCACACAAACACACACAGGGGTCCTGGTTGCCACTTGAACGTGGATTATTACACTCCTGATGGACCCGGTAAAAACCAGTCGCAATCCGGAGCGACAGAAACATGGAGACGTCCAGGATTTGAGAACCAGAGCTAACATGTTGGAGAGCTTTTCCTTCCATCTTCCTTATTAGAAATTGACAGTTTCTTCAATGGAGCTCTACTTCCACCTGCTGGTCAACTTCAGAAATGCATGTGAAGACATGCTGCGTGTAGTCTGACAAAAAACACGCTGCATCTTTAGTCCAAAGAGTAACACGTGGTCCTGAAACACTTAATAAACACTCTCTCTATGATTAAGAGGTGGAGTTCACCATAACAGCTTTCTCCAAGGAAGACAGAGCTTAATAAAAAAGAAGCCAGAGTGGAAAGGGAGGCCCAGCATGGGGGTATATATTATCACAGGGACTTTTACAGTGAGGGTTGTAGTAGTGAACACTTCAAACAGATGAAATACTACTGCAATAGAATTGAGATATACTCCAGAGGTACAGCAAAAGGGTAACAATGACTTGAGGCTTCAAACACTATAGTTTTTGTTTTTTTTCTTGTGTTAACTGGTGTGATTAAGACTGTTTTCTGTTATTCAAGGCTAATCTGGTCATCCCCTCTTGTGTTTTTCTAGACACTTTTACTGGTGGACTTTTGTTTTTGCCCGTCCTCCCGTCTCTTAATCATCCACCATCTATTCCTCTATATCCACGCCGGGGCCACGAGGCTCTTCTCCGGTCCACCACAGTGACATAATCAACCACCTTCACACTTACCATCAGTCTGGAACCACTAAATGCAGGTTTTTGGATTTGACACAGAAGACCCCCCCCACCCTTCACTTCACTTTATTAAACACAGATACGACACTGGTTTTCGTGTTCAACCAATAAGTAATCAGTCCAGTCTTTCTAGCACTGCTGTGAATATGAGAAACAAGTGCAGTCAGCACATTTCTAACTGTAAAAAAATATATTTATTCATTTATGATTTCCATGACACTCGTTTTTAGTTCAACTAACAAAAAAAAAGCTACTTTTATGTGGGCTTTAAATGCAACACGTCACGTTTATTAGGACTTGTAATACTTTACCAATAATGTCTTCTGAATTATTATTTTAAAAAAAACCTGAAGAGTTTTCAGAATTAATCAAATTTCCATATCTTTTAAGAAAAAACAAACCCTCTACCTGAAAAAAAAAAAAAAAAGATTTTGACTATTGGACATTAATGCTTTAGAGTTCAGAGACGAGTACAAGGTTAAACGCATTTCGTTGTGTTACACAATCGTGACCGACAATGTGAAACTCCAGGAGATATATTTACCGTATCCCAGATCTGCAATTTGATCTGTTTGCCATCTATAGTGATCATCCGCGCTCCGAACTCCACACCTGCACAAACACAAGAGAAGCTCCAATTAGATGATTGTCAATTCAACAGCCTTAGTGTGTTCAGATGATGTTTAATATTTTATCACATTAAAAACACTTTAAAATAACATTTGTTATTAGTGGTGCTGTGGGAATCAAACCAGCAAACCTCAGGTCCCAAGGCCGCTTCCACATCCTCTCGGACTTTTCTTTACCCACCTCCATTGTCTACATTCTTTTTTGAAGCAGTGTAAATGTAAAAGATCAAAGTAAAACAGATCATCTGGAATGTTCAAAAACACCAGAGAGAAATCTACATGTATAAACCTAATTTCTCAGAATCAGATAACTGCCGTTATTAGATAGAGAATTTCTCATTATACTGTTGACATGATCACGTAAATGATCCAATAACAGATTCCTAGTGTGTAAACAGGCTCACACAAAGTTGATTCATTTCACAACACAAATTACGAGAGTGATGCACCCTCTTCTCAGACTGGCGCTGGATCGCAGCCTACAAGGACTTGAGCCGATGTTATTGTGCAAGAAACAAACAAACATGAACGGAGCCCATCCACTGTGACATTTATGTGTTTGGAGAGAAATCCGCCAAACAATGGAGGAGGAGGAGGAAATGTGTGCGATCGTGGCTCAGAAAGAGAGATACTTGGGATGCCAATCTGGCAACAGGAGCTTGAAGTACTTGTTAGCATGTACTAGCATTTTATGTTAGCATTTAATGTTATGGTCGTTGAAGTGATGTAAGCAGCTACGACGAGCCCAGATATCTGTCATAGTCAGGATTTTATCGCAGGTTGTTTTTGGTCACAAGACCACGACAACAAAAAGCTGCTATGACTGATGACAATATTGACGTGTGGTGGTCTGAGTCAGATGCTTTATGAATCATGCTGTACATCACACAGATGAGATGCTCACCTAGTAACGCCTTTTAATCCGTGCACCTCTCTTCTTGTAACAAAAACGGCCATAATTAATAAATGGATCAACAGTAACGAGGGTCATTTTACGTTAAGACACGTGGTTTTATCAGGGGACGCAGTGCTGCGCTCAGTCGAGTCAGATTTAATCTTGCTGAATGTCAGCAGGCCAATAGTGAGCTCAACTTTGCTTATCTGACATATTCTTTATCTCCCACCGCAATAAAGCTTCATGATCGCAGTCATTTATTGCCAACATGTGGGCGATCCACCACTGGTACATGTTCCCACCTTTTAGCCAGTCAGCTCCAAATCTTATTGAAGTGTCTGAAGGCCGATTCATCCTCCATGAGAAGAAGAGGAAGAAAGTTCGGCAGTGCGGGGTCGTTAAAATGTCGGTGTGCAGGCTTACGTGATGCACCTGAACGCATCACGAAAAAAAAGCTGCCAGCTCCTGTAAGTTAAAACCAGACCTGCATCGCAGGCCGGACAAAAACTTTCTGTTATTGCTGAAGCAGTTCAGAGAAATGTCTTTTCTGAAAGCACTGGAGGCGAGAAATAAACTGCGGTTGAAAAGTGAATACACTGCTTCACAGCCGTGTGGCCGCTGTGAGGGGGCGTGGCCTGCGAGTTCGACAGCTTCGTATCGGAATACGAACAGTCCTGCAGAAAAAGACTTTTTTTTCCGGCAGCAGGCCGACGTCACTGCCGAGTTTTCTTCTTGTACGTACGGCTTCAAAAAGGGAGCAGGCCTTTAGACAACTTCCCAACAAGAGGCGTGTCCCTTTTCAAAGTTAAATACTAATGTTTGTATAATAACTCTTACCGATGGTGAGGTCATGAACAGGCTGAAACCTCTTGTCTGTGAACTGTAGTAATAGACATGACTTTCCAACACCTGCGGAAAAAAGAAGAAACAACATTAAACAACTGGAGCAAAATAAGAGCATGAAAAAAAAAAAGGATTTGGACATAAAATTTCAAACCATAAATGATAATGCTAATAATGCATACTGCACAGAGTAATGAAGCTAAGACAATGTCTTATGCTTACATATATATAATATCAAATACAGGAGTCATGGCGCTGCCATCCAGTTGAAATGATTCAAGAAAGCTGGTTAAATGCCATTTTTTCAAACTTATCTTAAATCAGACCATTTTACAAACTCTTGCCCCCCCCCCCCCCCTGCAGTTCCACCAGTGGCCTGTTACCATTCAGCAGTAAACCCTGCTTGTCCGAACGGTAAAATGTGAACCATCTTCACTACTACGGCCCGAAAAGGTTGTGAGACATCAGCGATCTCCAGGAGATCAAAAAGCTTTGTAGATACATGCACATTGTAGTTTTAGATAAGATAAGCGTTCGCTGTCGACTGTATTTACATATGCACATGAATAAGAGAATAATCAATGCCGAGAATGAGGAGGTGGACAAATTAAGATGCAAAGGAGGTAGGGAGAATCGACGGGGACTCGAGGAGGTGACAGAGAGGAACATGGTCTTCTGCCTCCGTGGTTTCCAAGGCTCACCATTGCCAGGCAGTGCGTTGCTAGGCAGGGACTGGTGTGACGACGGCGACGACGAGGGATGGAGAGATCTCGGGGAGGAAAGCCATATAAAGGCAACAGTCATGTCATTGTCGCCTCCACTGCACTTGCCTTGGCGGTAAACCGACCCTGAAGTGCGACATCATCATCTACGAGACTCCGAAAGCCAGCAGCCAAAATATAAACACTTATTCCTTAATTGGATAATTTAACCAGACAGCAATTAACAGATTGTTCTAACGCAGCAAACGGTCTCCAGCGGGCCATAATCAAAGCCTGCAGTGCCTTCAAATGGAGCAAGCAGCTACAATCACAGCGACGATGAACTGTGGTACAGCTTCCTGTGAGAGTCCTGTCCTCCAGCTTCTCGCTGTGGTAATAACTCCTCAGTGGAACACCGAATGGGAGCAGCCGTACTGAGCAGCCAGTCGACCGAAGGAACAAGTTGACTGTCATTGACAGGTGCAATAATTAAGTTCTGTTCTGTCAAAGCAAACACCAGCCAGACTAAACTGATGTGCAGTCATGATAAGCAGCGCTGGAAAACACCGAGCCTCCCTCTGCTCTATTAACTGTGGCGGCTCGACAACAGCAAACATTCTACATGCAATCAAGTTTTACGGCGCAACTCTCGCGAGTTGAAAGCGTCACACAAGGCAGGAACGGACTGCAGTTCAACAACAGGGAGAGGACAAACAAGACAAAGTGGAATACACACCAGGGCTCTGCTCATTAAATGTGGAAGGAAACCTGTGAAATGTGATTTCCCTTCTGAAGACTGACCTTAGCTGTTGTCATAGCAACGGGGCCTTCGCCACAGAGCCCTGTCCAAGGTGTCCCACCATGAGGACTAATCTGCAGATCTAACTGCTGCTTTTCACTGATCTTTACTGTCGGAATGAGGTTTTTCCCCACAACTGTGAATCAAAACAACAGAGGCTGCAGAAAGACAGTTAGAAACTAAAGTACTGGACATAATGTGACTAATGTGTGACATAACATCAACACAATTAGTAAGACTTGGGGCAGCTGGGCTAACTTTCCAGGCAAGCCATCAATTTGTTGACTCGCCACTAAAATACTGGGACAACCGACAAACGATCGAACCTTTACCAGTAACAGAGAGAGGCGGCAATTTAGTGTTTTAAGAGATATTTCTAATAACTCCACGGTTTGTAGATTTCATGCTTTCAAATGCTCTGCATGCCAATGAGGCGCTGTAACCTGAATCTCTGCTTAGTCAGCATATATAGCAAGAAATCCTAGCTCAGGACTCTGACAGGAAGGTTTGTCCAAGTGAGCTTTTCCTCGCACAATTACTACCGAGGAGCAGAATTCAAGTTTAAGGACAGATCTGAAACCGCTGCGCTGAAACCAATAGTCCAGTTGAAGTCATTTCTGAGGTATTTCAAAGCTTTTCTCTCTGAAAGAAAACCCGAGTTTAAGATCACATACATTTATACACGAAGAAGACGCGCAGACCATTCGTCTGGTTCAGATGCACCGTGACACAATCACAAACACATTGATCAGAATGTAGCCTGGTTTATGGACTAGCATGTTAGAGACCACTCACGTGACTGCTGAGCCTCACGTACCAACAACACTCACGTTCTGCAGATTGGAGTTGCCGATTTATTTGACATAGCACCGTCTTAAAAAAAAAAAGAAAAAGAAAAAAAAAAAGACCACTTCCAACACAATTCCACCACAGAACTGTGAGCTCCCGAGGGCCCCTGTTGTGAAACACTTGTCAGGGAAGATATAACACACAGCAGAGGGCAGCTTAACCAGGATCCGCTTGAAAAATGTCACTGACCAAATAGAGCTTATTGAAGCGGGAGTATGGATGTTTACCAGCATTACTCCACAAGTACTGAACGGGGGAGAGAGAAAGAAAAAAAAAGGAAATCAACACACACTTGACATCTCTCACTAAATGAGATTAAACTGTTCGGATGTGTCACGACGCAGCTCATAATCTTCAGAAGGAGGCCAAAGCGGTATGAGAAGCGAGAAGTCTCTGGAAACGTGCAGACCTACAGCCACTGCTCAGTAGAACAGACTATTTTGGAGGTTTTTTCGGAACTTTAACGGAGGCTATAATTTTCTCTTCGGAGTCAAACCGAGTTTGCCTTTCTGCCAGGCAGCTCTGCGGACAGCCGGTCTGGAGAGCATTGGCCGCAGAGAAAGTCCAACCTTCATTTTTCTCAATTAAACAGAACAGGTCAATCAATAGTCGTTGTGCTCCGTGGCTTGTATCAATGAGCAAAGCCTCTTCACCAGCACTCACACATTTTGTTTGGTATAAAACATTATGTACCCAAGCCAAAATAAAAAAAAATAAAAAAAAGCAGCCCATTTACTGGGTTAGGAAGCTTATTAAGTTTCATAACTGATCAACTGATTGTTCTTCTTCCGTTCCTGAAAGGGGACACAGTAATTAACAGTAGGCCCACACGATGAGTCCAATTTGTTCTCCAGCAGCTCTTGTTGTGCTGCCGAACCAGCGACACCCACCACAGCCAGTGGGTCTCCCACATGGTGCTGTGCAGGTGAGGGTTAGACTGTGGCCTGCTGGGTAGGAGAGGGGAGGGGAGGGGGACACCAACAACCCTACAGTCACTTCTTACAAAAAAAAAAGAAGCCCCAGATGTCAGAGCGGACCACCGTGAAGACCCAAACGGCTCGGTTTGAGTCGTTTCACTTGCGGCTATACGGTTATTTGCTTTAACTCAACATGGCACGAGGATACAAACAGGCACACCCAAGTCAAACTCCTGTACTCCTTAAGGAGCCATAGATAATGAAAAGCAGACGGCTGTGGAAAATTAGCAAATTGATCCACAGGAGGGCAAGATAAGGACCTCACGGAATGTATTATTATGAAGAAAACAAGCAAAAACAATGATCCAACTTTGTTATATTTCCAAAAAAAACATATAAACACTGACAGTTCTGCAAACACCCCAAGCACAATGTGGTTTGAGGCTATTTAAACAACACAGTGTCAATTTAGCGGCTCCTTTTCTTTCTGTTTCTATTAACCGGGGGTCACACCATCCAGTCATCACAGTGGAGACTTTTTTTTTTTTTTTATGTGGGACGCCCCATCATGTCCCCATGGGACTGCAAAGAAGACAACATATGTGACCTAATATTTTAATGCTTTTCTATTTTAAAGCGCACATCTTTTTTTAATCAACACAATGTTAGTGTTGACAGAATTTGTGTCAAGGTTCTGCAAAATTATCTCCCTTTTTAACATCGAAAGAGTCAATTCTAACTGTAATAAGCCACCTTGTAAATAACAATAAATTTTTTTTTACTTAATCCAGGTTGCATTTGAAAAAAACTAATTCCGGTCTCATCTAATTAGAGGACTAGTCCCAGGTTTCACAGAACCTGTCTGACTGCTTGTTCAGTATTCTAATACCAATAACAAACACGTCAGGGAATAGAACTCAAATCAACATAAATCAACCTGAATCACTGGAGTGCCATAAACTGAATTACTAAGACTGAGCAGACAATAAAGGATTTTTTTCTCTTTGTTGAATACGATTGCTTAATTTCAATAATAACAATAATAATAATAACTTTACTAATCCCTTGGGGGATTTATTTGACCGAAGTGAGCCATCGGTGTGTGGCCACAGTATGACGCCTGCCTGCCATGCCCTTCCAAAACCTGCCTGTTTATCTAGTGAGCAATCAGTCACTATTTTGCAGGCTGTTGCTCTATTACTTGATTCCTCTCACATGGGAACAGGAAGCTGAACACGTCTCGGCTCACAAGATCACATGAGATTACACCTACATGACAGCAAAGTTTCTATTCTGTAATTTGTTCAATTGTGGAGGACTTACACAAATGCGATGTTTTTAGTGTGAAATAGTCTTTCCATCGTGTTTTGTTTACGTGTCTCCTGGATCAATATGACAGAGTAATTTGTTTCAAACAGACTTAACAAAACATGGGACACAAAGGTTAGAACTTGGTACACTGACAGATTTCTGTCTGTTCTTTCCGTTTACTGGTTCTACGGCTACAGAAACTATCAGTTCAGGTTTTACTGGTAGCTACATAGCAACTTCTCGCCTTGAACAAACCGGGCAAGGAAAAAGAAACTTATTTAACCGGCATACAAAATGACAATTCGAAAATGCAGCTTACGCCGAATCCCCTCAAAACATGTAATAACACTATTATAGCTATAATACAGTGCACAAAGCTATTTCACATTATCTTTTCTGCAATACAAGATGTTTTTGGTTGCACCGAAGACGAAACTTGATATCTCCAGGGTAATTTGTGCTCTCTGAATTCAGTTTCAAGGAAAAGCGTGCTGCTATGGAGGTGCTGCACAGAAAGTATTTCTAGCATCCACGTACATGTAATCAAGCTGGGACCTTGGCTGTGGTTCTCCTCAGCACCCGCCTGAAGATATAAACAAGAGCAGGAGAAACGCAAACCTGTTCTGCAATGGCTGGTAAACATGCAGCCTGCTACAGAGCACATCTAATGGTCTGACCTGAATTACAAACCAACTTCGAGGCACTGAAGGAGTTTACACTCCACCATTTTCACCTGAATGCAGGATACCCGTTTAAAATGCATAGACGAGTTTTCCTCCTGGGAACCATCACTCGTAGTCTTCGTTGCTTAACGCAGTTCGATGTAAATGATCCTAACTCACAAAGAATGGAGTTAATGTTTTAAAGTTGACGTTAATGACTTGTCATTCAGGAACAGGATAAATCCACCTGCTGCCTCAACCCACACAAACCTGGGCAGGCCCCCCATCGCTGCAGCCAGCTGACAGTAAACAGATGACCGTACTACCCACTTATTCACAGGGGGGGCTTCCCTCAAAGCTGGATGGTTAATGGATGTAAATTATTCCATGTTGTGAGCGAGAAAAATCACACTACCCTGTGCAGATCGTGAGCTGAAACGTGATGAGAACTTAAGAGCTGCTCTACGCCATTTCATGGAATATTAGAGGCTTTAGCTTTTGGCCTCCTCTGCCAAGAAGCTAAGCTACTGTTGCCTGGGTTTCGTGTGATATAAATGTAGACACGAGAGAAAGAAACGGGGTTACATATTGTCTTGGTTCGCGGTTGTACGAAGTCGTGACGACTTTTTTTTTTCTTCTTCTGCTGAGTATATGCAACAGCAGCTAATGCTACAGGGGCTGTGATAGCATTAGCTCCCCCACCCTCGAACGGACAAAAGGCCCGACACAAACCTGTCGGTGTCAACACCTGCTGCCCCGGAGCAACACAGGCAATGTCTGCAAGTGGCTTTATGGCGCTCGCCGGTGTGTTTTGTGTATCGTTCGTGTACGTTAAGGGGAAATAATTGGAGCTGTCATCCCACCCCTCGCCTCTCGGCTTTTAACCACGTCATTGGACTATCCAACACTGCGGAAATACACCGCTAGGCTCGCGGCTAGCAGCTAGCTCCGAGCTAACTGCCAGCGTATCTGGCGCTTCGCCGCTGCGGCTCACCCGTGTCTCCGATGATGATGTATTTGAAGAGGTACGCGTACGCCATGGCCCCTGGTGTGTGCAGGCAGCTGTCTCGACCCGTGCGCCTTCGTGAAACCGACCGTGAACCGTGCGAGGAAGGTAGCTGACAGCCTGTTAGCCTGTTTTTTCTCAGCCGCTGCTCAAGGAAGGGACAATAAACAGCGAGAGCTTCGGCACGACGTCACACGGCACGACGTCACGCGGGCCCGCCCTCGCCACGCTACCCAGTGGTGCATTCAAGGTCCGCAGGAAAACTCGCCGAGCCCGACATTACTAACATTCGAGGTTTAAGGGATAACAGTTCCAGGATTGTTTTTTCTTTTTTATAAACACGTTTTTATAAATATTATATCATTCCAATTTAGTTTCAACATTGTTGATTAATCAAATTCATTGTGCAAATAGTTTATAAGTAATTAAGTACGTAAAGTCAGTCAGTCAGTCATTCAGACATACAGATAGATAGATAGATAGATAGATAGATAGATAGATAGATAGATAGATAGATAGATAGATAGATTTACTTTATTGATCCCAGAGGGAAATTAATATGTCAGCCAGGTAAAGAACACAAATAAATATAATACTATAAAAGCACATTAGTAAATATGAAAATATTTACTACCTATAGTAGTAAATATATAACATATTATAAATATATAACTGAGTCTATATAATAGAGTCTTATGGCACTGGGAAGGACCAATTTTCTGTAGCATTCTTTTAGACAGCGAGGCTGGAGGAGTCTGTGGCTCAAGCGGTTCCTCAGGTTGTCCAATGTTTCATGCAGTAGATGGAAGACATTGTCCATGATTGTCAGCAACTTTGCCAACATTCTGTCTTCAGCTACCTCCTGCAGAGAGGTGAGTTTCGAGCCTACAACAAACCCTTTCTGGTCAGTTTCTTTAGTCTGTTGGCATCCTTTGCCTTGATGCCTGATAGATAGATAGATTTTATTGTCATTCTGACAACTTACATCAAGTATTGTCACAAATCAAAGATACCTGAATGCAGTCCTTTGATAAAGACCATGATACAGTAACATTTAAACTTCTCATTCCGATGTTTGAACACCCTTAGTGGGTACAGATCAAACAGACTGAGTGAGTCAGAAAAACTAGGCCCAGTGGTACAAACATGATCATAAACATGCAGGTGCGTTAGGTGACATGCAAATGTTACATCCATGTGGATTTTCAACCTTTATACACAAAGTGCCCGCAAACCCATGCTTTGAATGAGAGAAACACCATGAAAGTCCCACATTTGAAACCTTTTGCTTTAGCTCCCAGAATTGTTGTAGTCAAGGTCAATTACAAAATTTTAGCAACATACTTTAAAAAAATGTGAAAGTCTTGGTTAAGAAATGAAACCAGATGTGAACTTTCTTCCAAGAATTATAATTAAGTCCAGTTGACCTGATTCCCTTGCTGTGAGACGGCTTTTACTTGGGTACATGAGAACATGCTTCAAGTTCTTTAGAGTCCAGCTGCTATTGGCTCCAGCTCTCCATGGTATAAAAGTGTGGAATTTGTAGCAGAAACCAAAACAAAACATCATAGTGAATGGTTGTATAAGCTGTGAATTTAGATTGAATTACAATCTTCATTGAATTAAAATGTATACATTTTCAAGAGATTAAATGAACTCAGTGACAACCTTTCAAAGTAACAGTTGTGTATGACAGCCATCCCTCTTACTGCTGCAGAGTGCCAGGGTCAGGCAAATAAGAGTCACCTATCATCCTAAAATTCATGCTTATAGACTCACAGAGGACATTGGACTATCCAGTAATAATCCACATAAACAGAGGAATAACATGCACACAACCCAAGTCTGGGCTTTAACTGGGAAAGGTGTTGCTTTGAGCCCAGAGTGCCAACCTCTACACCTATAATGTACATTTCAGACGGATTTCAACTCTCCAACACGAGTTACCAGACAAAAATGTGTAAAAAGCAAAGTAGTCATATGACGTAATCCTTGAACCAGACAGAGGTGGTGCAACACCTTAACCATGAGAAGAAGGTTTGAAAGTGTGAGTGTGACTCAGCTGCTGCACGGAGGAGACGTGGCTGTGATACAAGCTCGAGAAGTATGCAGGTGGATCGGCTGTGTCAGAAAGCCTTGCTGGATGAGGTGAGTGTGTGAGGGTAGGGACACGCTCATTTTACAGCTTCACTGACACGTGTCAGGTCCATCTGAGAAGGTCAGAGTTGGCTCATTTATTTCTCCTTTCTCTTCCAGTGATGCATTCTATTGTGTTTTATAAATTGATTGTTCCACTGATACAGTTTCATCATGTAATTTCCAATGTTATTTGATGATGCCAACAGCCGCTGTATGAAAGATGTCTTTGGCTTATATGTTCATGGTGGCTCTTCTCTCGTGAGTCGTCATGGTGACAGCAGTCTACAAATTGGACACCATCCAGCCATTTCATGCATTGATCTCACACCTGAAATGCACTGGTAATCAAAATAACGTCCCCCTGTTAGACCTACAGTAGCCGTAACAACAATATCTGACTTAGATTTGATGAATGGAGCTAAGAAAATATAAAGTTATTGATAATCAATTAACTTAGCTCTTTAAAACCTTTGAACCATTTTCAACATTAGGTTCAAATTGAAGGTGTGAAACACACCACTAAATGTTGTTCTCGTTTCACCAAAAGAGAAGAAATAATTTACCGTGAAAAGTGTGTTTGTTTTGCAAATCAAATGTACGTGTTTCAATATAAAGTATCATTCAGTAAGAAAAGCTGCTCTTTGGTTTCAGTTGCCACAAGGAGATTAAACGTCACAGCATAAATGTGATAAGAAGGGGAAAATACTCTCAAGAGACACATGGGGCAATGAGGAGTTAAAAAGAAACAATGCGGGATCATCAACCGCAGTTGGAGCTGAGTTGCAGTTGCCTTTTGCTTCCTGTAGGGTGAAGCAGTGAACTGTATTTTGGAAAGGATGAGTGGGATGTTCTGGTTACGTTCATTCTTTTAGGGACCTCAACCTGAATGATCGGCTCAATTAGGGAAATCAATACATTTTGAATCAGACTGTGATTAGGGTTAGGTTAAGTTCCAGGTCAAAGGTAGGTTACTTTTGATTTCACAGGAGAAATAGTAAATAAAAAAAAAATGTTGGCAACTCTCTCATCGCAGCTATAATCACAGTCACAAGAATATATCAAAAGGTTCAATGGTGCAGGACAAAGCTCTCCTTTTAGTGAAGCACGTTTTCAGTTCTGAAAATGTGGACGTATGCATGTGGATGAATTATAGTGATAAAATAAGATTTTAGTGTGAAACAACACAACAATAGCAGAACAATAAAAACCTGCAATGCTACAAAGGAAAAACCTCGTTCACAAGACGATTCATGATTCTATTTTGACTACAGAACTCCACAGTTTCTAGTACAAAATTCAACCAACTTCTAAGTTAAAGGTTATGAGTATATGGTGTGCTACACATGGACCAGAAGCAGTCATGCAAGAGGTTCAGGTAAGTCTGAATATATGTCAGTAGGAAGTTCCCCAATGCTCGACCCAATTTACACCTGTTTGTCACGCTGTCTGTCACACCTAAATTGTTGAAAACATATGTCGATACCCCTGAAGGAAAATACTCGTTCACCTTCTGTAGCAGATTATTCTTGAAACTGTGAGATTATCTTAGGGCTTTAAAAGGTTGCTGTTATATTGTTCACAACTGGAGCTGCTGCAAACATCTTCCATAAAAAGGTGTCTGATGTATTCAGGAAATATCAGTGTCGTGACATGGTCGCTGACGACGATACTGTGTGTTCCAGTAAACAGACATTTATACAGGAAAAATTTAATTCATGATATTTTCACGACTGGCATATCCAATGATTTGATTTTCTTTGTGGACGAATTGATTTGTTGATCTGGTTTCCCAAAAAAGCATGAAGTATTGAAAAAAAAAAATGTAAAAGATGAAAAGGCCATCATTCTTGAAAGTTTAGTTGGAAAATTCCGAAAATACTATGGTAATATCCGCCCAATGGTCAACGACTTTGGAGTTTTAAGACACATGCAAAAGCAAATCCACTAGTTACTGTCTGATTATGAGAGAAGAGATGATGTGAAGGTCACCAAGGAACAGATCCCTGTCACAGATTGTGGACCACTGGCAGAAAGAGACTGCAGGTTCTGTTTCTGGATCTGTTGCAGAAACTAGGGAGTTTGCCTTCATTTAGCTGGCTCACTCTGAGGACAGTTTCCTGATAAAGAATGTAGGGCAATTAACACGGGCAGCCTGGAGGATATAGATTAACAAAGAAAAGAAAATCAAGAAAGATCAGCCTGGGACATGGAGGTATTTGTCCCTGTTACATGATTTCAGGTTAAACCTAAATATTTAACAGATTTACCATCCAAACATTAAAAATAATTTTGATTTCTATTGCTCTGTTTTATTTTTCTACTCAGTTCCAAAATCCAACAACTCTATTTTCAGTCTAATTGATGAGGATTAATCGTTTTATTCTCCCATTAAACTTCTAGTAGAAATCTGCTGAAAACTCAACTTTAGTTCACCTATTCTAACATGTTAAGGCATCAGAGTATGTCATTGCACATCCAAACAACTGTGAACAATAACAAATCTGCAAGTATTTAAAGACTCTCTGCTGTCAAACAGAAAAGGCATCATAATTAAATGGCAAATGCCAAATATCAACAACTACTTTCTAGCAACATATGCACCCACGGTGACTTACTGTTTGTTTGCAAAGTTGCAGCTGGTTTAGCCCAGTTTCGCAGTCAAACTCTAGAAGGTGTTCAGGGATTCATGAAACCTTGTCTGTTCAGGTCAAGGGTACAAAAACGATCCTGCGTAAAGCGAGCACAGTGGCATGTATATCAAATGTTATCTTCATTCAGGCTCTTCATGCCGGCATGTAGAAGACATTTCAACAAGGCGGTGCAACATGGATGACTGTTCATCTAATTGGAGCAATAATTATGTGAAATGTAAAAATGTAAGGACTGCACTAGGATTTTGTGTTGGACACTCTCGCCTTATTCATGGGAATATCCTCATTTTGAGTGTTAGCAGACTTTCTGTGTGGAGTTTGTATGTTCTCCTTGTTGGGGGCATTTCGAGTTCAGTACATGAAACTGATGTTATCTGGTGACTCTAACTAACATGTAGGTGTTGATGGATTAAACCTGAATGCAACCAGCCTCTGCCCCAGAAGTCCTTCATATGCAGCCTGTTATGCCCGAAACTGAACCTGAAACACTGAGGTTCTGCCAGAAAGTGAGTGTGTGTTTAATAGCTCTTTTTTTTTTCTGTCCATCTTGAAATCATCAAGGTTTGAGAACAGTTTGGCCTTTCGTTTTCTCCGTCCCGCTGCTCTCTGCCTATTTTCTCAACCACTGCTGTTTCCTTCACCCAAGGGTGGATGTGTGGCCTCCAGCACAAACACCAGCATGACCTTCCTGCTCGCAGTCCAACACACACAAACACAAAAGCACATCTGAGGGACCCAAAACAGCGGAGGAGTTCAAGGAACAAACACACAATTCAAACTGCAATTGACTGACATTAACCTTCGAATACAAATAAAGAACATTACATCTGATACGCTCCACACTTTACGCAGAACTGCAGCCACAGGGAGCCCATGATGGAGGAGAAAATATGATCTGTTATTATGTGGGAGAAAAGCAGAGCGAGGGAGCACACCTGCAGTCTGCAGAAAAAATAAAAGCGAGAAAGAGAGGAAGACGGAAAGGAAGGGAAGGAGAGATAAGAGTAGAGTAGAGTAGAGAGAGAGAGAGAGAGAGAGAGAGCGAGAGAGAGAGAGAGGTGGAGCAACAGAAAGGAGAAACACAGAGAGGTTGTGAGCAGCTCACACATCACTCAGTTGCTCTAAGAGGATAAGAGCTGGAGGAAAGGTAAGAAGGGTGAGAAGACAGAATTAAGGGGAAAAAAAAATATATTTATATATAAAGTAGAGAGAAGAGTTTCTCAGACTGGGAATCCATTCAGCAGACTGCAGACTTTAGTTTGTGTCTGAGTGACTGGGAGTCCACCCAGAGGACAGACTTCTTTTGTACAGTGAGCAGGCTGACACACACACTCACACCATGGCCGACAACGTGAATGAAGAGTCGGGGGATTACGTCCCGGGGAAAGATGAGCTGGACTGGGGCTACGAGGAAGGTAGGCCGGTTTTCACTGCTTTGTTAAAAGGATGCAATGACTTGACGTGATGTAGTCAAGGGAGAGTCCAGATGGGTCTGAATCCTCAACTTTGCACACGGAGTGTCAGAGTTTTAAAGTGTTGTCACCAACCCGAAAATCCTGTTTTGTGTCGCGACACTGTAAAAAATTCACATTACAAGCTGCACACATGAAGTTGCACATGACAGCCTTACAGATTGCTTTACAGCACAGGAAAACAAACAGAGGCCCAGCATTCATACCCAACTGTCTCTTTATACGACGCCCTATGATAGCACTGTATATATATATATATATAGCATTGTATTTAAAAAATAAACATTAGAATAAGGAAAACTTTTAAATAAAAGCCTTTACCTCCCATGTCAATACACGAACCTTCATTTAATAATATCAATGTTCTATTAACACGTCGATAATCAGGCATGATGGTTGTTTTCGTTCAGATTGTGTGACCTTTCTTTATACACTCAAAGGTGGACAAATTCACTGCTGCAAATGTAATATATAGTTCATGAATAGACTTGGATCATTTACTTTCAATATATTGCATTTTTCAAAAAAGAAATATTTTAAACCGTACCATTAATAACTGATGGGTACTAATAGAAATCTATATAAATAATGCGTGGGATCATGAACCTGTCTTTTCTTTGAAGGGCAACATGACAAAGCCACTTTGTGATCCTCAAAATGAAAGCTTTAAAAGACCGAACAAAGAGGTCGGCAGGGGAATTCAAATGAAACCGCTTGATGTTTCTTCCACCGCGAGTGTGTTGAAACTATTTGTTCTGTCCTGAAGGCGGATCTAACAAAGCCAGTGAAAACAGTGTCCCCAGACTTAGCGGTACTCCCAGTGAGCGGGAAGATAATCCTGTGTGTGGCGAGGACGCCCTGTAAACCCGCCGCGCTGCATCAAGACCTAAACAGTTAAAGTTAGTAAACATGACACTGTTCACCCTTTGTGACGAGGATCACCCGGCGCCAACTGTCATTGACTCAAATTAAGCTTTTCATTCGTTTTCCACACACTCTTCCTCGGTGTGGCTCGCAGTGCAAACGGTCATGTGACGATGAGTTGTGATGTTTTTTCTGTGGTTTATTTTTTTGCTGCCTTTACTGAGCATCGAGGGATGCACTGTCACACTGAACTGTAAAATTCTTTCTGTAAGTATAATTAAGTATATCACTATAAAGCTAATTGATGGCTTGCTTTATACTATCAGTGTCCGATGGGAACCTCTTGTCTTAAAACCAACCTTAGCATTAAGTGACGTGATAACACTGGAACATGTAGGTAGTAACATGTTCAAACGTCACTTCTTGACACTCAAGTGTTCAGAAACAAATGTACAAGTGGGATGAGATGCTCTCATTCAGGAGACCTATGGTATTGGAAGATTACAAAGTATTCGTTAATATAAATACACAATGATAACGAGAATACTGAAGGCTCCAATATTACAATCCTGCAGTGACAGGTAAGTAAAAAAAAAAAACAGTTGCATGAAAGTGCAAATCAGCTGTTAAAGTGAATATCAGCAAATACAAAAAGAGACCATTTAAAAGCTATAAAGTGGTCATCTCACTAACATCTCCATTTAGCTTTGATGTGTTCTGCATGAGAATCTATCTGCAGTCATGCTATCTTTTAAAAAAAACATTTTTAATGAAACTTCGTAAAGGAGTAGTTGTGATGGTACGTGATGGTATGACGTGATTTGTGTTCTGCGGACAACAACGACAATAACACATGATGACGATTCCTTGAATGTCTGATGAAAAAAACATTTGTTTGAATCATATGGAGAAACATGCGCGGCTGGAGAATCCCCTGGCTGGCGAACACTCGGTTATCTCTGATAATAAAGAGTAGACGTGAAATGAAAGAGTCAGGAATTGTCAGCAGGAAATGCACCGGAACCCATGAAGCTTTCCAACTAATGGGTCTTCTGGACAATTCAATAAAGGAGATGTGACTGAAATTGAAAATCTCAACTTGTAGCCCAACAGAAGCTACAAGGCTCCTAAAGCAGATGCATTTTGGGAATAAACATGTGAGAATACACATCTGAATCTTTACAGGTGATAATGTCAATCTATTCAAGAACCTTTGACGTATAAGTCAAGTTAGGAAAGTTACCACTTTCATTATTCAGCACCATGACATGTACGACACACTGATTTATGAAGATTTATGAACTCTTACTTGCATTTTCCTTGAGTTGAGGCATTATTAACACAGATGTACCAGTACAGTTACATCTGAGTCAAAAACATATTGTGTTTTTCAATAGTTACTCATTTTACTCTGATGAGCAAAAGAATATTCTCATACTATTTGTGCATCCAGAAGGTGAACAAGCTTTTTTACCAAAAGTTCCTTTTGTCTCGAAGCGACAACAATCTGAAATACAGCATCAGTTCACACAAATCCTGACTATAATCTATCAAACCAACCAAATCGAATGTCCTCACCTTCACATGCACGTACGCTATTAGAATTCTGCGCAGTGTTTTCAACCCCAGTTGTCTCGCTGCAGTGACACTCACAGCTTTTAGTAAACTGTTGTCAGGGTTTTAGTTGCTGAGGAAAGAGGGAATGTGACGCTCCCCCACCCCTCTTTGGTAAGAAGTGAATAGTCTGCCAGTGTGAAGAACTGTGAGGAGCCGGGCTCATTTTTTTGTGGGAGTTATCAAGCTGCATTGGATTGGAAAGTTTTTCCACCCCCCCCCCCCACCCCCTTTATGTGGAAAATTAAGATAATGAACATCTCTGTTCTTGCAATACAAACTCAATGAATCTGGACTTTCAAGTTGTTATATCCGTTTTCTCTCTATCAATGCAGGAAGGCGATAACAATCTTTCTTCTGTCTCAGAATACATCCTGTTAGAATCTCAGTCTTGCTGACGTAAGACTTCACGGATCACCTGTCCCAGTCAGCACTGGCTGACCCTCTTTCTGCAACCACAACCCGCTTGAATTTGAAAGCTCTTAAAACTGTTTTCCCTGCAAGCGGCAACGCTCTCATTGTCTCTGCCGGGCAAGAAACCTTGTTCACACGCCTTTCCAAAAAACTGCAAGGCAATTATAACCCGTCCAGTTTTATTGTCCTCCTAAGAGCAAAGGTTGTTTTTTTTGTTGTTTTCCAACACTCCTCAAGACAATCTTGTTTCCACTACTTCAGTTTCCAACTTACATCAATTCTAATAAAAACTGGTCCCAATCTTAGTTTACATCTTTTCTTTTTTAAGGGCTATTTTTTCACGTGTGTCACTTATGGATGGCTGTATACTGATTATAGATATTACAAGTTAAAATGTTCCCCTAGAATTTGATTAATGTAGTGTTAGAAAATGCAGTATATTGCTCATTGCAAACAACTTACTTAGCATTTATGAATAGCACCATTCATGGCATGTATTTTCTGGAGAATTTTAAAATGGAGTAAAAACACATAAATAACTTGTGAAAACCTGAGGTCCATCGCAACAGTTTCTGGTTTCTATTCTGGGAGTTAAACACCTTCAGCAGCAGACTAATACCACCCAAGTACACTACAGAATGTCACAGGAGACAGTTCCTTCCTGTTTTAATATAGTATATAATATATTTTATTAATATAGAATAATTAAAGATTACAATTCAGATGACGAGTGAAAGTGAATATCACAATTTCTGATATTATGTTGTTTAGATTCTTCTTCTGTGTTTTCGTAGTTGGTTTTGTTGTTTTGCGTTTTGTTTATATATTGCACAGGTTCCAGGTTATTGCACTGAACTAATAGGATATGCGTACCTATGCCTCTGGCGTCTTTGTCTGTTAAAATGAACATTATTTGTTGGTGTTTGTATTTTCAATGTTCAATTATAACCATAAATATACCATTACCTTATTCATTCCTTCAGGGAGAGAGAGAGAGAGAGAGAGAGAGAGAGAGAGAGAGAGAGAGAGAGAGAGAGAGAGAGAGAGAGAGAGAGAGAGAGAGAGAGAGAGAGAGCTCTCTTTATTTGGAACAGGGAAAGGTGGAAGCAATGTAGTCGTGCAGGCGGAACCTGGAAAGCGCAGACCAAGCAATGGGGTGAGACAATCAGTCAGGCGAAGGTGAAACACAGGAGGAGAAGATCACACATGATGAGAGAAGGTCAAAGAGCCTAAAGCGAGCCACAGCGGGACACTTCAAAATGAAGCAGGAAGCAGACAAAATGAAACTGTACGCTTCTTCATATCAGCCCTTCAGTCCTCTGTATCTTGATGTGTTGCATGCTGATTCACATGCATGATTTCTAACGCACTGAAGTTAAATGAACCCTACTCACAGTATACAGTCTGACAGGAAGTCATTGGAATAAGCTGCGAAGACTTGGCCAGCGCAATTAAGAGACTTAAACCTCTAGATTGAAGGCTTGAGGTGATGTGCAGACTAATAATACTAATACCTGTGCTTTTTCTGCTCTGTGTAAAATGTGTGCAGTGGACAAACACCAGAAGTCCAATCTTAAATTCTACAGCACCTCACTTGATAATATCTGCCATGTAACATGTGTCTTCTGGTCCAGGTGTAGAGTGGGGACTGCATTTCCCAGCAGCCAATGGGGAGTACCAGTCGCCCATCAATTTAAACTCCAGGGAGGCCCAGTACGACCCGTCACTCCTGGACGTGGGCTTATCTCCAAACTACGTGGTGTGTCGAGAGTGCGAGGTCATCAATGAGGGACACACTGTGCGCATCCTCCTCAAGTCCAAGTCAGGTGACTCCCCGGCACACATGACGTCCCGCGAGTACATAAAACCTGTTGACTCAGGACATGCCGAGATAAGAGCACGGATGTTTATGCTTTTGGCGTCAGTCATTAGGCTTCGGCGACGAGTGAGGGAGGTGTGGAAAACACTGGCTCCATGAATCCCTCTTCAGAAGGCGTCTTACGGTCTCTTTTACTGTGTCTTTGCTCAACCTTCTGCTTTCTTCACCAGTGGTCACCGGCGGCCCGTTGCCCAGCGATCATGAATACGAGCTTCACGAGGTTCGATTCCATTGGGGGAAAGAAAACCAGAGGGGATCAGAACACACTGTTAACTTCAAGGCGTTTCCGATGGAGGTAGATGTTGCAAACATGTACACCCACATTAAAAAAGAAAAAAAAAAAAGGGTCACGACCACATACCTCATCTCACCTCATCTAAAAGACATAAAGCAGATAGCACTCATGTGTTTAGACTGCTGGCAATGTAATTTGCCCTCCTTTAAATAACACTGTAGCTTAATACTAGGGTTTCCTCTTTTTAATTTGAAAACACTGTTAACGTTTGAAGATGCGTGCAGAAAAATACAGCTTGATAATAACGATCTCACTCGTTTTGGTTCTGGGGCCACACGGCTCACTGTGATCTTGAATGGTTGACCACTAAAATGGTTGCAACAACAATTTCTCACTATCTCTGAATGTCGTCCTTGCAATGTGATGAAATATCAATCCTGAACAATATGACATTTTTAAGGAAAAGTGAATGCAATTTCAACATTATGCCATTTAATGATTTCTTCTGGTACAAAACACAGGATAGATTTTAGCATCATGGCCTCTGTTTCCTGCATTTTGCAACTTCAGCACACAGACTTCACTAATTCCCCTCTATAGAATGGCTCTGGTGTTAATGCTAGTTCACCAGTCGTGCTGCTGATCTCTAGATTAATAGAACATTGATATTATTAAATGAAGGTTCGTGTATTGACATGGGAGGTAAAGGCTCCTTCATATCCAAGTTGTTTTTTGTGGAAGTAACACGTTATATTGTACTATATTGTAGCAGTAGTACTTTGTAGTGTATAGTAACAGGGATATAAGACCCTATACTAATGCATTCCATCAATTCCATTGTAAGCAATTTACAAAATATGTCCGTTCTCACAAATGTCATTACATATAAATACAGGGTATCTCCATTTTAATTTCTATTGACTTTAAAATGACATAAAATCGTGCACAATGCTCAAGGTAATGAACATTTGAAATGCTTAAAGAGTAATAAATTCACCTTTGTAACGTTAATTTGTCAACCAGAACAAACATGAAAAATAATTCCTCAACTGGCATCTTTTTTTTCCATTTACTGAGAATTTACAGCTCGCAACTATTCTGAATCATGACCAAGTACAAGTCATGTTATTTGTCATAAAGATTTCCCAACGACCACAATTCATATGGCTTATCAATTTGATAGATTGTTCAAATAAAGGCTAAACACTGCACGTAGACACAGTATAATGAGAACCAAACTATACTCTAAACTTACCAAAGTCATGGGGATTCTTAGCAGGTTGACGAAACCAAATGACAATCTCGCATGGTTACATATTTGTGTAAAGAAGCAAATGAAGATGTAGATACACTTCGGATAAACCCCATTAGCCTGAACTATTGAACGAGCGCCATCCTTATCATTTTACATTGAGTGCACAGATGTGAGAGAGCTCAAAATGACGTCCTAATGCCATGTCTCTAAAGGTCAAGACAGCTTGTCCAAAGATCCCACATTTAGATAGACTTTAAGGTCAAAGCAATTTCACTCAGCGGTCAGGGTTATTTTTTTTATTTTTTTATTTGTGGGGGGAGGTTTTATTTTAGTAGATGGAAGATCACAGAGTGTTGATTTACTGTGATATGCATGCTCCAAGGTAAGAAAAAGGTCAGCAGTTGCATACACAAAGCTTCAGATGGTTCACTTCCTGCTTTCGCCTAAACAGCATCCGTTTCAATCATACAAAATCTTTCTATAAATCTCACGGAGTTGTGTCTCTTCAGCTGAACCATTTGTTTGGAAAATCTGGAAATTATAGCGTGGATGACATCAAACGTAGTTTAATCGGTATGGCGGACTTGAGAAGACGTCGAGAGAAAATATGATGATATTTCATATATTCACAATTTAATGCTCGTTTTGCAGAAGTATTTTGTGTGTTTTTTGTAACTTAAAACACACGCACAGAAGTGTAAAAGCTGTGCACTCTTCTCGTTTGGTTTGTAAGTGCCTTTTGTAGAAAGTCCTCAGTCATCACCAGCTGGTGGTCCCTCGCTCCCTGACTGACTCGTGCTGCCTGACACCTGTCCACAACAATGGCCTCTCAGTCACAGCTTGCGTTGCCTTTGTTTGTCTGAGTGCAGCTCCATCTGATTCACTGGAACAGCACCCTCTTCAACACTCTGGAGGACGCTCTGGGCAAGAAGAACGGAGTCCTCATAATAGCCCTTTTTGTGCAGGTGAGCATGCACACAAAAAGCTGGAAAAGTCGCCATGGTAGAAAACAGCTTGTTTTCACAATTTACTACTATTTTGTTTCATTGACCACAACAGATTTTTTTTTTTTTTTGACTATTCAGATTCACATATATATGAACTGGCATCCATGACCCAAATTCCCATTTCATACTGATAATTTATGAGGATTCACAATATGGTCTTTCAGAAACTTTCATTGTAACATTATAGGCTAAATCTGGCTAAAAGACTAAGTTTAATACAATTATGCAACCACAAGTCATTTTTTCAACTACTACTACTACAAATCAAACCTATTTAATATAGTCTAACACTCATGAATGTGCCGTTGAACTAGTTTATCAAACAGCCTTAGTGTTGATTTGAGTTGAGTCATGTTTTGATAGGCAATGTCTGTACTGTCTCCTTCATGGCCCACATGTTTAACACTGTTTCAGCACTTTATCAATCTTCGTGTGGTTTTCCTTCCTCTCATTGTATAACTTGTTTTTCTACATGGAGGAGCAGGTTAATTCCTTATTATCTTGAACCAACCTGAGTATTCATTACGAGGCATACTGGAAAATACACTTTGAAACGTTCCTGTGAAATTCCCCCGATGACCTTAAAAATAATAATTTGTCAGATTTCCTACTGGGAAACTTATTGAATACTTTAGTTTTATGTTGTTGTTGTTGTTGTTTTATAACCATACATCAGAGAAATGTCTTGGCTCTGATGAGACCTGAGTCATACCAGCTGAAGAAAACACACCCAGCGACGAAACAGGGGCTTTTTTTATTTAATTTTGTATTTTTACCCCAAACTTTCCTGATTTTGTAACACTGTCTGCTTCATATGTTCTGTTTTCAGCAGCACGTCTTGCTTCTGTTTCCTGTTGACATCCTGTAACGCAGACAGGAACATAAGTGTAGATTACATTATCTGATGCTGTTGTCTGTGTGAAACGAAGACGGTGTGACTGTAATGGCGGTTCACCATTAACACAAAGTACCAGATTCACCGATTAATCTTTGTGATTGAGTACCGTAGTTTTTGACCCGAAGCACTGAAAAATCCCTCTGGAAACCCTAAAATACTTTTTGCGGTTTTCCTCAGGTTGGTAAAGAGCATTTGGGTCTCAAGGCCATCACTGAAGTTCTACAAGACCTACAATACAAGGTGAGAGCCAAATATTCAAGCTCAGAACTGATGGCGTGATTTTCAGATGAAGGTTGAATTGACTGAATACTTGAAGAGATTAATGGGCCTTTGTCTTGCTGCATTTCTATCAGGGGAAGAACAAGATAATCCCCTGTTTCAACCCCAACACTCTGTTACCTGGTGAGTAGAAAACAGCCTGATTTGTAAAAGAATAACATTGGTCATGATTACACAACAGTCACAGATAAAGAGAACAACAATGTCTTATAGGCTGAGATGTGGAATCTTCCATTGTTTCTTGAGCCACCTACCCCCCCCCCCCCCCCCCCCCCCCATTCTTAATGATCAGTACCACCAGAGAGCAGTGTTGTCTATAAGCATTTATGAAAAGATGCTCAAAGGCTGCACACCATCTAAAACAGCATAAACATTAAACATATGGGCTGCAATGAGATGGAAAAAGTGTCCTTTTCCATGATGATAAAACAATAACGCCATCTCACTATCATTGGAGATGTATTTGGTGTTTGATATTTTTGTGTGGGGTGCTAATTGTGTCGTCAGACCCTTTACTGAGAGACTACTGGGTGTATGAAGGATCTCTGACCACGCCGCCTTGTAGTGAAAATGTGACCTGGATTCTGTACCGCTACCCTCTCACTATCTCGCAGCTCCAGGTAAGACGTCGTCACCATTTATAATGATTATTTGACCTGCTTTCAAACTTTGACATGAACTTTTCTTCTCTTGCTAACGGTGTGATGATTACATCAAATTTGAATGAAATGTTCTGGCATTATTCATAATGTCAAATAAGATTTATTATATTTACCTCAGCCTTAAAATCAAGGCTGACAATTCATGATCCAGTCAAAGTCAAATGGTAAATTGGATTTCTTCCCATTTTTGAGGCTTTCGGCATGTTTGATATATAAAGTCCACAACTTGTCTCCTAAGGCATGCTCATATATTTCTCTGAGTGCAGAAGATTGAGGCAAAGACACTGTTTCCCTAACACTTAATACCAAATACAACCTAATCCAACGTGTCATTGACATGAACGCCATGGCGGTGACAGTGTGTCTTGGTCCTCACAGGCCACAGTTTTCTTGCATCCCTCTTCTCCAACACATCTGATTGTGATTACCAGGCTCCGCGCAGAGTTTGGTGATGAAATATTTATTATGTTCAGGTGTACTGACGTGGGGTAACAGTTAGAATATACAGGCCAGCGGCCCGCAAAGACCAGGATTAAACACCATCTTCTAAAGGCCTCTGTGTCGTTAAAAGGATTCACTGGATTAGAGTGATCACGGTTTACAGTTGCCTGACAAAAGCAGACCTTTGAGGAATGTGTTTCATGTGAAGTTGAATGAAAAGCGAGGATAATACCTGGTGAAACTCTGAGAAGGTGAATTTCTGCTGATTTCCGTTCAAAAATGCAGAGACCAAAAAAAAAATCCTCTGTGTTGACGCCGTGCAGTCAGAAAGCTTCTTTATCACGCAGGACTGCTTCGCTGACAGGAGGTCTTTACACCCACTTGTAATCAATAAGTCTGATGCACTGGCTGTAATAGATTTAAACTTGTATGCAGTGCTCACCTGAATCCCAGCTGTCCCCCAGCAGCCGCTTGTAAAAGTTGACATTGGCATCCGCTGGACATTAATGGGAGTCTTTCATGCTCACTGCCGTCTGACCTGCTGACCCTCGGAAACGCTAACTCGAAGAATGACTTCTGCTTGTCCTGCTGCCTCGAGCAATGTCCGGGAAAGGTGGAGTGAATTACAAAAGGACAAAACGGGGAAAATATAAAGCCAAATGTGTGTTTGTTGATTTCTTCTGGCAAAGTGCGAAACAGAACGACAGAGTCACAATAAATGCCATTTATTTACTTTACTTTACTTCAGGGATGTTTTTTTTTTTTTTTATTTGGTTAGAAGGTTCATAATGATTTCAAGATGGATAATCAGACTGTCGAAGTCAAAGGAGAGACATTTCTCTGACGATCGCTCAGAAAAATGACAAAGATTCACAGAAATGTTTGAAAAGAAAAATGGTGTGAAGGCATTTTATATTCACTTGAAAGGGAGTTTCACTCAAACATCGTTAAGAAGATTTTGGATGATAATGCTCACCAACACCTCCCTCAAGTTTAAGGCTTGAAGTGGCAGAAACACGTCAGCCAATGAATCCAGCAAATTTAGTACTGAAGGGGTTAAACTGAAGCAATTAGAGCATTTCTCTCATACTTTGTACGTCGGCCCCATGTGTGCAGTCTCTGCCTCACTGTAATTGCATGCACTTTGACCCCAGCAGTTATAAAGCTACCTACAGGTCCTGTGGCAGAACATATTTGAGGTACTTGCACTTTTCCTGGTCTCGTACGATCCGTCCTTGTGCTGGACTTGCTGGAACAGTCAGTCCCGGACAAATGATGTGTGGCCCAGGTGGCCAGGGTGGTGCTTGTTCATGTCCATGTGGCCGACGTGTCCTTGGGAAAGATGCTGAACCTCAAGGTGGAGCGGCTTACTGGTGTGTGTGTGTGTGTGTGTTGTTTACATCACAGTGAAATTATTTATTTCAGCTCACTTAGCCTCACTTTCACTGTCACTTTAAGTAATAGACACTGTTTCAAAGGTTATAAGATGTCTGGTTACTTTTTTCCCTTGAACGGCTATTCCTCAAATTCAACAAAACCATGATCTACTTAGAAAAATCACGAAATCCTGAAGGTCCCATCAAATTCTAAAATCTTTCCAAAGACTAAGGTGAATTTCCCTGAAACAGAACAATAACATGTATGGGCCGAAGACTGTGTAACTTTCATCATTCTATACCGTCCGTCACACTTGGTTTGTAGACGGTCTGTAAAGAATCTAACAGTCTGAGACAAAAAGCAGAAGTCCATAAATCTCCACAATATCTCATCAACATTTATATAACACTTATTTAAGCATTGGGCACTGTTTGTACAATTATGTGCAAACAGTCCCTTTTTCAAGACTGATTAGAAAACACTTGTCAAGTGATATCAAGATAAAGATAGGCAAAATACACGAAGCCTCCCTGTGCCTGTACCTTTAATTAAACCCATTTAGATGTTACATGCCACGCCTGAGAGCTGCAGGGTTTTGTTTGTTTGTTTGTTTGTTTGTTTTTTACTGCAGCAGCAGAAGTATGTTAAAACAGCAGGTCCTGCTCACCTTGAATACACACTCCAAACATCCGGCTATTATTGACTGTGCAAGATTGAAAATATGTGTGCACAGTGAATATGTGCGTGCAAAACGCCAAACAACGGTTGCTATGCCGACCGGCTCTGCACTTTGACAGTGAGCTATAAAATCCTGCATCACTCAAAGACTGCACAGGAACTGCCGTGTTTGTTTTGGCCAGCGAGGCCAGACTCTGTACACGACCTGTGTGAAGAAGCGATAACATCTGGAGTGGCTGCATTTACACACAAGCAGGAAGTCACGTTTTGGATCCTTGAGGACGTTTCTCCTATAAAACCACGTCTTTCATAACCTCGTGTTCAGTGATGAGTAAATACAGGCTGTTTTAAAAAATATATTTTTTACCATCTGCAATTATTTCAAAGGTCTTGAGAAGTGGAATCATGATTAGTTACTATGATAATAAAGGAATCCACATGGGGCCCAGTTCTGCTGCTTTTCTTTCTCTGCACCTCAAACCTTATTACGTAAACTGTCAGAGTAATGCAAACATTTGAAGTCTTAAAAGATTCTGGTTACTTATACAGTCATTTGTCTTCTGACATGAATCTAGTTCTATTCTTGTTTTAATAGTCTTTATCTCAGAAAATCTCTTTTTTATCTCTCTTTTTTTTTTTTTACAATGCCATGTACATTTGAGCAGGCATTACAAAACCTTAATGGAGATCTGGTTCGCAGTAGATCTGTGGGTTACAAATGAACTCTTCCACGAATCAAGAACATTAATGTGAATTATGGACAAAAACCACGAGATGATCGCTGGAAAGGAAAAAAGGAAGAAAAAAAAATGCATATACATTAAATATGAGTAAAATACAGAGCAGACTGAAGGATAAAGTTTAAACGTGTCTTGACATTCAAATCAAGTAAAAATGCTTTATAGGTTTGACCTACTCTGTCTGTTTTGTTCAAATTCTGTACAAATGAAATAACAGTCTTTTTAATCAAATACATTATGATGTCGATCCCTTCATCAACCGTAGGTGGAGAGGGTTTAAACCTCGTTCTTGTAACAGCCTCTTTGCTTGCAGTCAGCAGAATTTGCACTAATTGCATGGATGGATTTTCTTTTGTTTATATGCATCGATCACGTGAAGCGTCTTTTCCGAAGCAAGAAGGGAAAACGTAGCAGAAGCAATGCATATTTATACAGTTTCATTTGTTGGCTTATCGTCAATGTGCAATCATCAATGTGAAAACAGTATTATACCGTTTGACGTCCTGGGGCCTGAGTCTTCTGTTGACTCTTTCGTCTTCCATTCCTGCAGATCGAAGAGTTTCGAAGGCTACGGTCCCACGTCAAGGGGGCGGAGCTGCTGGAAGGGAATGATGGCATATTGGGGGACAACTTCCGTCCCACCCAGCCGCTCAGTGACCGGACGGTTCGCGCCGCTTTCCAGTGACTCTCACCTCCGTGTACACTGTCAGAAAAACACTTTGAAACCGACAGATATGATGATGGTGGGTAGATGATGTCCTTATATAGAATTTGATACCGTTTTATTAGAAAAAGAAAAAAAAAAGGACTGAAAACCAGTGAACTACACACATTCTGTATATATTTTTTAAACCTTTCCAGTACACACAGATCCATTTTGATATCATGGAGTATATTGCTGATGAACTAAAAACAAAGCAAAAAAAAAAGGGACACATATTCTCAGTACGACACAGATTTTAAACACACATGTCTTGAGTAATAGAGGCAGTAAAACCATTGGATCAACCGCAGCATCGTTCTTCATCATCTTTTGGATTCTGCCCACTCCCTTAACTGGACGTGACTGACGCAGTAAGGATGTGGGAGCACACTTTATTCGTTTAAATAACCGGATGCTGTTTGTGCAGCGCTGGTGAGCGAAAGCAGAGGTGAAACAAACTGCCTTGCTCCAAACACTGTGCTCTGGTTTTCTTTTTAGTCACGTCAGCAGTTTGCCTCACAGGGGACCGGCTTTAAATGGAAGTAGGCACTCTCTCCCCGCGGTATTTGGGTCTCTCTGAAACCACAGTGGAC